>NC_137083.1:7044720-7595350 GCF_951640355.1 Cnephaeus nilssonii
AATGTGGGTAAAAGAGCAGCTTCCCTTTCCTTTGAACTTTATAACATGGGAATTATAACTAACTCGATGATAAAGGGGCCAGGACACAGTGGCAGCGGAGGCCACAAGATGACGGGACCGCAGGCAGGGGACAGCCGACAGACACGCGGGGGGTAGCGGGTCCGGTGTGGCTGGGATTTCTGACTTTTGTCAAGAGAAACCAAAGTGAAATTTTTAAATGAAACTCTCCCGGTTTTTAATTGTGGCAACTAATAACTGTTTTCATAAAAACACCGTGTTAGCCAATTCCGATGTGGGATCAAAGGTGAAGGTGACTTTTTCCCACGCTCTTCCTCAAGGCCAAAGAGCGAGGGCGGGAGAGGGCGCGCTGCCCGCTGTGAGCTCACACAGGAGCCAGGGCTTCGGCACACGGGAGGCTGAGCAGACGGCCTCCCAGGCCCCTTCTAACCATACCTGGGCCATCGCTTTCACACTTTTAAAAAAATGAAATCGACAGTGGAATGCAGTACCTAGAAAGAATAAAACTGAGGCACCCCAGACGAAGTTCTGACCTCCATCCCTTTACCCTGATGGCCCACGGGGCGCTACTGCGGCCCAGGATTCCACTGAAGCCACGTTGGAAACCAGTGGCTGTGGGGGTGGACTTCTTGGGGTGAAAGGAAAGGAGACAAAGTCCAAGGCAAACTCAAAAAGGAAATGGACTTGGAGTCACAATCTAAGGGAAACTGTTTTGTAAAATGTTCCATTATGAAGTGCTGTGGGTGGGAGCCAGAGGCAGGAAGACACCTATTAGCAATACAAGCTGAGAACTGCAGGTTTGCCCGCAGCCCTCGAGTTCAGAAAGCATGTTTAAGAGCTGGTGCACTACCAGGCCCAGAGGCACACTGGATAAAACCACGGAGAAACTGGGCATTGAGTGGGAGTGCTGTACTTCTTTAAAAATATGTATTTTTTATTGATTTCAGAGAGGAAGGGAGAGGGAGAGGGAGATAGAAACATCAATGATGAGAACAAATCATGGATCGGCTGCCTCCTGCATGCCCCCCACTGGGGATCAAGCTGCAACCCGGGCATGTGCCCTGACCAGGAATCAAACCGTGACCTCCTGGTTTACAGGTCAACACTCAACCACTGAGCCACCCCAGCCGGGCGGACGTTCTGCACTGTAATTGACACATCTAACACTGGAGCTCAGAGGGACTAACCAATCCCAAAAGTTGACAGCTTTCAGGACCACGGCCACACTACAAACTCACGCTAGAGCCAGAAGACACCATTTTCACCTATAAAACTGGCAAAGATGGTTTTGTGTTTTAATGATAATTCCCAGTGCTGACAGAAATGCTGGAAGTGGACTTTCTCGTATGCTGCTGGAGGGGGGCCGCTGATACCACCTTTCTGAAGGGAACCAGGTATCGGGAGCCCTTACAGATCCACAGAAACCCCGCCCATCACTTCCACGTGTGCAAATGTGTCCTGAGGAAATGGTCATGAACGTACCGAGCTTTACCTCCAAAGATGTCCACTGCAGCATTATTCCTAGAAATCAGGACACCAAAGCGATCAAACTATTCAACACTAGAAAATTGGTTAAAGTGACTTGGGCATAGCCACACTATGTAGCATTAAATGTGATGTTATAATAATATAGGTAATGCCATAGAAAATATTCCCGAGATGAAATTAAGAGGAAAAATAGGACTACAAACACACCTTTCCTACAAGGATGACAATTTTTACAATAATGCACTCTGAGAGAAACTGGAAGAGGAATGCTCACAGGGAATGATGGGTGTTTTCCATTTTTATGTTTTTCATTTTTAATGCAAAATTTCTACCATAATAGTATTTAATATAATTCTTCATTATTTTAAAGGGTACATAAAATGAAAGCATGTATGATTGTTTTGAAAGACTTTTGTGAAAATGTTCTATGTGGGTATCACTTAAACTCATTTCACTGTGTAACCCACCAAAAACCCATCATCACTTACCCTGTTTGTGGTCCTTTCTCCTTCCTCTTCGCTCTCTCCCAGCAAATGGAGATATTAGCAGGCCTGAAGCAGTCACAGAAATTGCTAACTGACCTAAATCTCCAAATAAGATAAGACTGCGGGGCCATTCAGGTACTGCCTCCTGCTCAGTCCACTCAGAAAAGCTGCGTTTTTGTTTGGGTTGGTGTTTAACTCACCATACGTAAGGGGCCGATGGCCAGCCCTGTCTTTCGCTGCTCGTGCCGGTATGCTGTGTTTGTTTATATGCAGATCTTTGCTCTCTGCAACGGAGCTGGGTGGTCTTCTGGGACAGGACTGCGTAGGCACATTTTGGGGGTGACCCCCCGTAAGGTGCCGTGATGGTGACCTCCTCACTAGTGAAGATGTCTTAAGGGAGTAAAGATTCCCCTTGCATTTGCTATGCTAGCAGTGGCACTAGCACCTCGTAAAATTAGCAATAATCTGGTCATTTAGATTACAGCCTTAAAAATGTTCCCCTACTTGGACCTGCTAATCTGTGCTATGGAAATCTATAAGAATCTGTGATTTAAGAAAAAATAAAGTTCAAAACAAAAATTTAACTCAACCTAATTTTTTAAAATATCTTAAATATATTTTTATTGATTTCAGAGAGAGAGAGAGAGAGAGAGAGAAATATCAATGATGAGAGAAAATCATCAATCGGCTACCTCCTGCATGCCCCCTACTGGGGATTTAGCCAGCAACTGGGTATGTGCCCTGACCAGGAATTGAACTATGACCTCCTGGGTCATAGGTCGACAATCAACCACTGAGCCACACCATCTGGGCTCAACCTAATTCGTAATAAGGGAATGGTTGGTGAATCATCACTCGTGGTCCCAGCAGCATCTCCACCAGGACAAAGCCGGAAGTTCTAATAGCTGTGAGCAGAAGCAAGTCTATAGGTTTCTCAGGCACCAAGAGTCGTAGGAATTCCGGGTTCTCCACCCACACAGTTACTATTGAAACACATTTTATCGGCACCAATACTTGATCAGAGGCTAAAGAAAACGTTGTTTAACTCATCACCTCGTGTTGGCTGAGAGGAGTTCAGAAAAACAAGTTAACAGTAAAAAATGAGTTGACTGCTTTTCTAGGCCCAGGGCATCCAACTATTACCTAACACCCCCTATTAAACTATATCAGATATTGCAGTCACCAGCTTTAAGTTTCACAGAAGATAAATTGTGTTTAAAGACTAAAAGCCAAGCTCAAGGAGAGTGCTATCAAACCAGAAACAAAGATCTGGAAAGATGAAGGACTCAGCTGAACCTGGAGTTCAGGCTCGTGAAAAGTGCGTTTACAGAAAGAACTATAAACCTAATTGGAATGTGGAAAATAATTTACCTCAAATGATACACAGCATAAACCTTTCAAACACTTGCAACTTAACACCCGCAAGATGATGAAGCCTGCTCTTGTTCCAGGATGATAATTGCTTTTTAAGCACAAAGGGATCATAAAAATTCCACAGTGACAAAACAGAGAGTCCTGAACCGGCTCCATGAAAACACAATCGTGGCAAAGAGGATTAGCAGCGCTGTTGCTGTTGCCGTTGTGCCTGAAAGACTGCTCAACTCCAGGAGTGGGATGATAATCGAAGGTCTAAACACCCAAGTTGTAAAGTGCATATCTCATTAGTAAAATAATACCCCGGTCCCAGAGGAAATGCTTGGCAGACATAAGGCATGCCTTCAGAGGCTCCCTAAAAAAAATGCCGACTATCCCTGGGCAGGACCAACAACAAATATGTATTGAACACCTACTATGTGCCACTCCCGGCTCTATGCGAGGCTCAGCAGTGAACAGTGTTAGGTCTGGCAGTGAATTCTACCCTGGACACAGACTTAAAACTGATTGAAAATCCACATTAACTGAGAAGTACAATACTTATCTGCTACCAAAGTTTGGTGTCCTGGAAGAAAAATGACAGGGAAGCATGGCTATAAGTTTTTTCCAACAAGATGGGTCATATTATAAAAAAATACATTAGAATAACCTATTGTTGAGCTATATAGCTCCTATTAGTCACTGTTAATTAACATCAATGAAAATGACTTTCTTCTGATAATACATTTAAAAATTATGTGTGATATATCTACTCATATTTCACTTAAGAAGCACCATTTTATCTTTTCAAATCTTTAAGTGATCATCCTCAATGACAAAAGGCTAAAATAAGAGGTAATATTTGTCTCTCTTCATAATTATCATCAATATTAGGCTATGAGCCATATCGAACACCTTTATGTAACTCTTCCAATCACAAAACCTATACATAGTAGTTGCTCAATAATTATTTGCTAGAACAATCCCTTTACCTGAAGCTCTTAATCCCTGAATTTCAATGATCAAATACCCTATTCTTTCTAATAAGTTTTTAAATTATTTCCAAATATTTGGACACATCACATTAAACATTTGCAGACTGAATAACGCTTTCAAGACTCACGAACCAGCACAAGATACATTTCCTAGGCTAAATCTAAAGGAGTTAAATTAAGCACACATGTAGGTTTATATAAAAAGCAATAAGAAATACACCAGTTTGTGCTGTTTCTTGAAATCTGATCGAAATCTGAGTTTAAATTTAAATGTATAGGGAAAAAGAAGAAATTGATTTCTTTCAAGAAGACAGCTTTGCAAAGTTACAGAGCTGGTTCCACAGAACCAAGATCTCATCTGTCGTTGGTGAACCCAACAATAAGGTTGTGGACAAGCAACAGTGTTGAAACCTTGTCAAGAAATATTTTAAATATTAAAAAGTTATGTCAACCCTTGTTCTGTTCATGACTAAACTTGATACAATCAAGAAAAATTAGTTTCGGATGTGGGATACTTCGGGGATTTGAAGTAGTTTGCTAAATAGGAAGCTAAATCCAATTACTTTTCTGAAGATTTGGCATCTTCAACTGAAAACCAATATTCCAATTAACATTAGACAAATATCCAAGCTTATCCACATGTTCCAGGCATCCTTTCTGGCCAACAAGTAGACTGCATTTCTGTGTTTAATTATTCCCTTATGTATACATAGGGCCTGCATTATACTCGGAGTACATAAGGCCAAAAAAAAATCTTACATTCCTCTGTGGTCCGCTTCTGCATGTGCACAATCCAAATTTAACCTCCTACATATTTTTATCTTCTTTTCTAAGTTAAAAATGTGCCAACACAAGTCTTTTTTTTTTAAATATGTGATGTTTCAAACTATGTAAATGGAGCTAATATCAAAAGTACTCCCTGAATCACTTCACTGTACCCAAAAATTACAAATAAAAAACAGCTTCATCATCAAATGTTGCCTCTAGCCTGCCCGAGGTCTAAAGCAATTCGGAGTATCCTGAGCTAGATTATTTATCTACGTGGCTCCCTTATCTTGCCAGGAGTGGGGCAGGCGGGGGTAGGGGTATGGGCAGTTGCTAAGCAATGGGTATAGAGTTTCAGTCATGAAACAGGAAACCGTCTCAAGATCTGCTGTCCAAGAGTGTGCACGCAGCTAACAAAGCTACACAGCATACTCACACATGTGTTAATAGGGTTAAGCCTATGTAGTTTTTTATCACAGTTTAAAAAAAAGTGGATGGATTAATAAAATGGGAGATGAGAGAGTAGAGAAAATAAAAGTAGACAGTTCTCATGAGACACGTGTGTGAAAGGGGGAAAGAAAGTATGGATTACATCTCAGAGAGAAACATAAGGAAAAGTTACAGGAGGCAGGTCCAGCGTTGGGATAAACTTCTGCATGTTTACAGGCTGTAGGGAAGGAACAGAGAAAGGAAGAGATGGAAAATATGTAAGCCAAATAAATAGCTAAGTAATTAGGATTCCAGAAGCTAGTGGAAGGTCAAAAGGGTCGAGTGAAAAAGTGATCTGAAGAAGAGGAAGGAACCTCATCCTTTGAGACAGGAAGACAGGAGAGGCTTGGTGAGACATGTGAGAGATCCGCCTGTGGGTCTCAACCTTCCTGACCAATAGCATTGATGGCTGTCTCCTGGGAGTGAGAGGAGGAGCGGGGTGAGCAGTGGCCCCAGGAGACTGCTGACTGACTAAGTAAGGGCAGTGGGAGAAGGGAGGGAGTAAGGGAAGCAGAATTTCAGGCAAATGAACTCGGAGGCATGTCTTCAAGTGGCAGCGGGAACAGAGACAGTGAGTGCTCTGATGTGGTTGGCATCTCAAAGGAAAGGAAAGAAGAGAGAGAGAGACTCATAGGAAGAAGGAAGAAATCACTTGAAATGATCAATGGTAGAGTCCATGCCCTACAGCAGGGGTGGGAAACCTTTTTTCCTGCCAAGGGCCACTTGGATATTTATAACATCATTCTCAGGCCATACAAAATTATCAACTTAAAAATCGCCTGCTGCATTTGGTCAAACATTTCATTAACTCACCCCAATGCCTGGGCAGGGCCAGACCAAATGGTTTCATGGGCCATACATGGCTCTCGGGCTGCACGTCCCCCACCCCTGCAAGCAAGGAATGTGAAAATAAATTGAACTTGGAGGTATGTTTTCAAGTAGAAACGGCCCTGATAAAGTGAGAGAGGAAGCTTCCTGCTGTAGCTGATGCAGAATGGAGCGAGTCTACTTCGCCTATCTGCATTTACTGTTCACCAATGAAGCCTCTCTTCGCTAACATAGACCTTTATCTGCAAATCCATTTGGTAAACAGTCCCCATACTTGCCCAGTATGTCACTGTTTCATGCACTGATGGGCGAGCAAAGAAACAGTTCCAGTCGCCAGTCATCCAAGAGCTGATAGGTCACCAGGAGAAAAGAGGCACGTAGTCAAGTAACTATAATGTCAGGCGGAATATAAATGTCACAACACAGGCTTAATCATCATGCTCCTGAGGTTTAAAGCAGTTACAGATGACTGGGAAAGGCAAGATGAAATAGGACAAGGCTTCAAAAAGGAGACAGACTTGGGAGGAAGCTTCCAGAAAGGAAGAGGAGTTGAGGTTGGTGGGGAAGGGTGAGGTTCAAGTAGTGAGACTAGCATATGCAAAGGCATGATAAAAGAAATGCATAGGGTAATTTTGATCAAAAGAGAATAGTCTAACAAGCAAATAAAAAGATGTTCAACATCATTAGTCATCAGGAAAAATGCACTAAAATCATAATGAGATATCCAGAGTGAGACGACAGAATGGCGACAATTAAAAGAACAGACAAGCCCTGGCTGGTGTGGCTCAGTTGGTTTAGCATGTCCCATGCACCAAAAGGTCACCAGTTCAATTCCCGGTCAAGGCACATGCCTGCGTTTCAGGCTCAATCCCCAGTAGGGGGTATGCAGAAAGCAGTCGATCAATATTTTTCTCTCATCAATGTTTCTCTCTCCCTCTCCCTTCTCTCTCTCTAAAAAAATTAATAAAAGCATATTTTAAACAAAAAAGCAGACAATAACAAGTGATGGTGATGAAACTGCTGGAGAAACTGGAACCCGCATACATTGCTGGTTAGAATATAAAATGATACCACACTGAGAAAAACAGTTTGTCAGTTTCATAAAAAGTTCACCATAAATTTACTATATGACCCTGCAATTCCACTCCTAAGAATCTACCAAGAGAAAACAAAACGTATGTCCACAGAAAGACATTATTACATGAATATTCATAACAGCACTATTTACTTATTGGTCTAAATTGGAAACAAACCAAATGCCTATCAACTGATAAAAACAGATGTGGTGTACCCGCACAATGGAATTCCACTCCGCAATAAAAAGGAGTAAACCCCTGACACACACTACAACACGGCTAAACCTCAAAAACGTTACATTTGGTAAAAGGACCCAGATCCAAAAAGCTACTTATTGTATGATTCTATTTACATAAAATATCAGAAAAGGCCAAATTAAAGAGACAGAAAGTAGACCAGTAGTTTCTTGGTGTTAAGGGTGAGAGGGGATTAAGTGTAAATGGGCATGAGGGAGCTCTGGGGGAGCAGTAATGTTCTAAAATTCAATTGTGATGATGGCTGCACAACTCTCAGTTTATTAAAAATCAGTAAGTGGTACATTTACAGTGGGTGAACTTTGCAGTATGCAAAGTATCCATTAATAAAGCTTTTTTTTTTTTGGTCAGAGGATAGGCTAGCTTGACTGGCATGCAGGTTTTGCACAAGTAGGGGTTAAGATTAGAAGGAGGAGGGTTGCAGTCTTCAGAAATGTTTGAATGCCAGAGTGAGACCACAGGGGTCTCCTGAAGGTTTGGGAATGGGACAGCACAAAAACAAAGAAAAAGTACAGATAATTACATGGAGACGGTTAGTCTTATCTGATGTGTCAGACAAGCAGTCGACTCGTTAGATCATAAGGACCAGAATCTATGGGCTTCCTTGAGTTCATGGCCTCAATTTCGCAAGGGCTGATCCTCTTACACACCTCTACTTTGAGTCACGAAGGTGGGGCAAAAGATGGAGGGGAAAAGGACCCAGTGAAAATCTATCACTTCCATGGGAAACACATCTCCAAACATATATGACCTCTGAGCCCATCATTCTAACTGGTGAGTCAACTGAACAAGAATATTAAGTGTTGGCCAGAAGCCAGTTCCAGATGGGGGGAGAGGGCGGCAGAGAATCAATGTTTGGGTGGGAGGGGAGGTTGGATTTCCCTGAAATCTAATATTCTGCTATAAGAGATTTGAAAATCATGTAAAAGGAAACTTAAAAATAGAGTGTGAGCCATCATGGAAAATAGTGAAGTACCTGCTGATTTTACTGCACAAAATTCTATTAACGATTCCCAGGTAGAGTGACAATATATTTAAATCGATTTAAAGTCCAACGTTCAAAGTCATTTATTTTAATTTAATTAAATTGTGTTTACCTACTATGACCTTCTCCCTGGATATACAGTTGGGTCTCACAAAAATATCTTTTTAAAGAGATACCACCTCAATTTATCCTTGGTTACATGTGGTACTTTCAAGCAGCACTCAGCGTACTGCCAGCCCTCTGTTTATTCATACACAGAGAAACACACAGCAGGACTGATAAAGCTGCTCAGCTGTTCACAGATACTCTTATAAAGACTACATTCCTTCTTTTAATCCTTCCAGGTCTCTCTAGAAAACTGGCTCTCTTTCCCTTTATTTAAAGAGAGAGGAAGGGGGAGGAAGGAAGGTAGAGAGGAGGGATGTGAGGATTGTGATCATTGTTAATTCACAATTCAAACCATTCAGAACTCCATTTACAGAAAACTAATACAAAAGGCATAAGTGTGCCAGATGGGATTAAACAGGAAGACAGATAACATACATGAAAGAAGACTTTATACAATTACAGATAATTGGAGGCCACTTATATATTTTTCTCTCATCACTCGCACAAAAAGATAAGATTTGCATTTCCTTATAATGGGCCCATAAATAGCTTTATTGTAATATTAGACACATCTTGCTTCTGAGTGTATCTCAAAAGACTAATTTTTTTAAAAAAAGATCAAACAACTAATAGAAGGAAATTGTCCCACCAGAGCATAACCCCTGATTACTTTGGCTTAGAATACTTTCTATCAGACAGGTAATCAAATTTCTGAATCTGATAAATTCACCAAAGCGAAATCCTAACGTTGAGTTTACAACCTAGGGAATTGTTCAAACTAACACTAGCAAGCAGAAAACTTAAATACTGACTGAAGAACATGCAGATAAAAGAAATATGCATTTAATTTATAAAAAAAGAAATGCATGCCCCAGGGAAGTAAAGCATACCAGATGGATATTAAAAGTAGAATGTTTTTTTAATACACTAATAGGTCTGTTCTCCCTTTGATTTATGTACAACACCCATTAATGTCAATTAGTGCTACATACTTCAACCCAGGGAAGCATAACTCCGATGTTATAATAATACTTTGCACTTACAGATTTTGTTTGAAAACTAATTCAGTCTCACAAAGCCCAGTAACTTAGATCCCGATCATTCAAGTCCACCGAACAATGGTGACAGGTCAGCAGCCACACCCCAGTCTAGGGCTGACATTAGATGACCCCGGAGGCTCCATTTGTTCCTGAAATTCTGAACCACCAGAAAGTCTCAGTCCCTTGCCCTAACTATTATGCAGATACAATAAATATTTATGGAGAATGTTACTAGAAGATAAGCACCATGTTGGATGCTTCTCAGACAGATTCTAAGAGTCCAAGGATGAAATTAAAGCAGCAAGGCTCAGAGGGGTTAGCAGCATGCCCCAAGCCAAGGAGCCAGGAAGAGCTGAAACAAGGACCCAAATCTGTGGACACAAATTTGATGTGTGTTTTTCTTCTTTTCCAAACTATAAGAGAAAGTTTATTAGGAAGTTACAGAGGTAGTAGAAGTGAGCCAACTGGGCTGCATGGGCTCAGGAAACAAGTTACAGAGGCAAAAAAGGGAGCTTAGAGAGAGAAAAGCAAAGATAACGTGCTTGGAGGGAAGAAGAGATGAAAGGAAAAGGCACGGGTGTACTCCTGAGAGGGAGAGTGTACCTTTTTTTTTTTTTTTAAATAACTGAACACATGGTTATGTAAGGGAAGGCTCCTGGTAGTCCCCTAACCATATAAGAGTACCTCCCACTGCTCACTATTCACATCCAGTGAATGAAACCCATTGGGCCAATGATAGTCTTATCATAAACAAGAATTTAACCTTTGCACTCGGATGTCGAGTGTGACTCGACACGGTTAGCATCGGTAGCAGCTCTTTTTATACTCTTTGAATGTATCAATAATTTGAAATGTAAAAAAATCCAAATAAATAAGTTTGTATGAAAAGAAACTCCAGTTTTTTATTCTACTGCCACGCTTTATAAAATCTGGGGTATTTAAAAAATTAAATCCCGAGTAGAATAAAGGAATCGAGAAAAAAGCAAGCGAGTGTAAAGGGTTAAAAGAACTAAAGGAAATTAAAAATCAAGAAAAGAGGCATTACAAGAAACAATATAAATTGTGAGTTGACAACTATCTGTAGCAAGAACTGCAATGTCCACTAAGGTAACCACTGACCACATGTGGGTATTTAGCACTTGAAATGTGTTGCAAGTATAAAATAAACCATGTTTTCAAGACTTACTATGAAAAAATATAAATATATCAATAATTTTTATTGGATTACAAGTTGAAATTGTAACATTAATTTCACTTGTTTTATTTTACTTTTTTAATGTGGCTACTACAAAACTAAAAATTAGAGAGAAACCAAGATGACGGCATAGGTAAACACCTAAACTGCTGCCTCGCACAACAATTTCAAAACTACAACTAAAAGACAAAACGGACATCATCCAGAACCACAGGAAGGCTGGCTGAATGGAAATTCTACAACAAGAAGGAAAGAGAAAAGCACACTGAGACTCAGAGGAGCTGTGGAAGGCAGAGACATGGAGGTGCATGCGCGGAGAGGGCTGGCAACTGAGTATGTGGCTGGCTTTCTCAATCGGGAGGGAAACAAAAGCTCCTGACAGATCTGAACTCCAGTTCCGGGTGAGACTCTGGGGACCCAGACTCATTTGGGGAGAAAGTGGACTATCTGGCAGCGGGCGAAACTCGAGGGCGGCTTTTGCTCAGAGGTGCTTGCAGCGATTACCGCGGGACACTGAGACCCAGGGTCCTCTTAGGGCAGAGCTGACGGGAAGCCAAGACTGTCTGCTCAACCCTGAGACTCCGCCCCATCCAAGCTGAGCACAGAGGCTTTTGCAAGTCTTGTCTCATAAGGGTGTCTCCAGCACAGAAGTTCTCCCAGCGTAGACACAGCTGATCCTCGCAGCCAATTGGCCTGGAGGTCAAATCCTCCCAGTGATACCAACAACAATCAAGGCTTAACTACAACAAGACTGTGCACACAGCCCACAAAAGGGTGCACCAAGAGTGTCCACCTCAGGTAACTGGGGAGGCTGAGCCACTGGGCCCTATAGGACACCTAGCACACAAAGCCACTCTATCAACTCAGGGAAGCAGCCAAAATGCAGAGACAAAGAAACAGGTCACAAATGAAAGAAATGGAGGAAAGCAAACGACTGGATATAGAGTTCAAAACCATGGTTATAAGGTTTTTCAAGAATTTTATAGACAAGGCCGATAAATTTAGCGAGACCCTCGAGGATATGAAAAAGGACCAACTAGAAATTAAGCATACACTGACTGAAATAAAAAAATAACATATAGAGATCCAACAGCAGACTAGAGGAACGCAAGAATCAAGTCAAAGATTTGAAATACAAAGAAACAAAAAACACCCAACCGGAAAAGCAAAAAGCAAAAAGAATCCAAAAATATGAAGACAGTGTAAGAAGCCTCTGGGACAACTTCAAGCGTACCAACATCAGAATTATGGGGGTGCCAGAAGAAGAGAGACAGCAAGATACTGAAAACCTATTTGAAGAAATAATGACAGAAAACTTCCCCTACCTGGTGAAAGTAATAGACTTACAAGTCCAGGAAGTGCACAGAACCCCAAACAAAAGGAATCCAAAGAGGATCACACCAAGACACATCATAATTAAAATGCCAAGAGCAAAAGACAAAGAGAGAATATTAAAAGCAGCAAGAGAAAAGAAGTTAGTTACCTACAAGGGAGCACCCATATGATTGTCAGCTGATTTCTCAACAGAAACTATGCAGGCCAGATGGGAGTGGCAAGAAATATTTAAAGTGATGAATAGCAAGAACCTACAACCAAGATTACTCTACCCAGCAAAGCTATCATTCAGAATTGAAAGGCAGATAAAGAGCTTCACAGATAAGAAAAAGCTAAAGGAGTTCATCACCGCCAAACCAGTATTATATGAAATGCTGAAAGGTATTCTTTAAGAAGAGGAAGAAGAAGAAAAAGGTAAAGATAAAAATTATGAACAACAAATACATATCTAACAACAAGTGAATCTAAAAATCAAGTGAATAAAAAATCTGATGAACAGAATAAACTGGTGAATATAATAGAATCATGGGCATAGAAAGGAAGTGGACTGACAATTCTCAGAGGGAAAGGGGTGTGGGGGGTGCGGGAAGAGACTGGACAAAAATCGTACACTTATGGATGAGGACAGTGGGGGGGGGGGGGGTAAGGGCAGAGGGTGGGGTGGGAACCAGGTGGAGGGGAGCTATGGGGGGGAAAAAGAGGAACAATTGTAATAATCTGAAAAATAAAGATTTATTTTTAAAAAAAACTAAAAATTATATATATGGCTCACACTTGGAGCATTTACTTCTACTGGGCTAGACCAGTGGTCAGCAAACTCATTAGTCAACAGAGCCAATATCAACAGTACAACAATTGAAATTTCTTTTGAGAGCCAAATTTTTAAAACTTAAACTTCTTCTAACGCCACTTCTTCAAAATAGACTCGCCCAGGCCATGGTATTTTGTGGAAGAGCCACACTCAAGGGGCCAAAGAGCTGCATGTGGCTCGTGAGCTGCAGTTTGCCGACCACGGGGCTAGACCATATAGCCACACACACTGATATATACTGAATACATCAGTGATGTACTAGTACTTGTAACATACACACTTTGGAGATAATATTCTAGGTTGCACTCTAACCTGGATGAAGAAAAATTTACATAATTTTGAAAGAGCTTTGTATACTTCTCTCATTTGCCTAAAGGGACTAGTGAGGTTAGGGTCAACAAGACAACGCCCACTCTATTCCTATATTTATTCAAGTAAAAAGTACAGGTATCTAATTGCTCTCTTTTGTGTGTTTTTTTGTTTTGTTTTTTTCTTTTTTTAAAAAAATATATTTTATTGATTTTTTACAGAGAGGAAGGGAGAGGGATAGAGAGTTAGAAACATCAATGCGAGAGAAACATCGATCAGCTGCCTCCTGCACACCCCCCACTGGGGATGTGCCCGCAACCAAGGTACATGCCCTTGACTGGAATCAAACCTGGGACCCTTCAGTCCAAAGGCCGATGCTCTATCCACTGAGCCAAACCAGTCAGGGCTAATTGCTCTCTTTTGAATAAACTAACTCATATCCTATATAATAAAGATGTAATATGCAAATGGTCGTTACACCGTGAAGCGTAACCCGATCGCATAACAACCGGATCACGGATCAGCAGGAGGGTGGGGCAGCGAGCTACAAGCAGGCGACAGAGAGCTATAGGAGGGGGCAGGGCAGCAAGCTATAAGGGGAGCCTGGGGGAGGGGGGCTGTGGGAGCTACAGGTGGGCGGGGCAGTGGGCAGAGAGCTACTGGAGGGCGGCAGCGAGCTACTGGCGAGCTACTGGTGCACAGATTCGTGCACAGGGCTACTAGTATGGAATAATAACCCAAAATTCCACACATTTGGAAACTAGAGAAATTAGCTTCTAAGATATACATAAGAGTGAGGAAATATTTCCCTCCAAAAATACCAATGAAGACCAAGAGTTGAGGACCATATCCCATTTTTCTTTTTCTTTTTCTTTTTTTAAATATATTTTTATTGATTTCAGAGAGGGAAAGATAGAAACATCAATGATGAGAATCATTGATTGGCTGCCTCCTGCACGCCCCCTACTGAGAATCAAGCCTGCACCCCAGGCCTGGGCCCTGACAGGAAATTGAACTCTTACCTCCTGGTTCATAGGTCAACATTCAACCACTGAGCCACACCAGCTGGGCTATATCCCATTTTTCAAAAAGTTATTATTTCTTTTAACTGTAGTAAAACCCAAAGACTATAAAATTTACCATCTTAACTATTTTTCAAGTGTATAGTTCAGTAGTATTAAGTATATTCACAAATTGTGAAAAAAAAATATTTTCATGCTTATCAAATTATGATCATAATATTAAAGGAGATGGTTTAAGAATATAAAGTCATCTAAAACAAATGTATACCATTTTCCATTTTTTTATTTCTTCCAAATCTTTGCACATCTACCTATTATAGATACATCCATTTCATTATTTATTTACTACATATTAACCTGATTTTTTCAATTACTACAAATGTTTTCTATTATTCCAGTTTTTTAAATAATGACATGAAATAATATCATTTCAAATAGTAGAACTACAATAACTTAATCATTTTCCAACTAGAATAGCTGGTTTCTAATTTCTTGCCAACGTGATTAATACTATAAATAAACAACTTTGTGAACTATTTTCTAAGAGTAGAAATAAGGGGTAAAGACATACAAACTTCCTTGTTTTTTCTTAACCATCCTTCTTTTTTTTTTTTGCCATCCCATCCTTTTGTTAACTTACCTCTTCCCTTCATCCCAAACATGTGACTGAAATTCCTGTGCCCCCTTCGGACCTGTTTATTCTCTCCTTCCAAGAAAGATTTCTTTTTAGCTCGTAAGTGGGTATAAGAAAAACAAATGCAGCCCCATCACCACATCCCAGAGCCTTCCTTCTCAGTCTATTAGCAGAGTGTTTTCCTTGCCCTGGCAAAGAGTAATGCGGGCTCTGAAGGGTTTCATCACATATTCCTTTGTGTTATCAGCCAAAATCATGCTCATTTGAAAAGTCATAGACCCAAAAGCTCTCAGACTTCTGTGTGACTGAAAATGACTTTTATATATCAATTCCATACAAATAAACAGAGTGGAAGGAAGTTTTAAGCACAGAAAAAGTAACAAATAGCAAAACCAAACCACAGGATCTCTGTTTAAAATTAGGCCTAATACAGCCCCTGTTTTCCACAAGAGAGAAATCAGCCAAGTGCTTTTCTAGAACATTAATGACTATCAGTCATTACATCACACATATGTCATCTGACACAATTAAACGTTCAGATTAGTAAACATTTTCCCTCTGCTACAACAGAGGGCCAGTGTTCACATGGGGAGGAGAAATCTCGGTACACACAAGAGCATCACAGCACAAGCCAAGCCGGAGGGTAAGTCTAAGTTCCCCCTCATTCAGTTCAACCCATCAGTCCTGCTTTGACTAACAAATGTACGTGAAAATTTTATAACGTGAAGAGAACTTATTTTCCAAAGCTTTTCTGCCAAATGCAATAAGCATTAGCACGGGACGGCAAAGAAAACTGAACTTCAGTAAAAGTCAACACATTAACAAAGTCGCCTCTTCCCCTGATACCCCAGTTTCAGACATAATATATACTTTGGGGAACACTCCAGATTTTGTTACCTGTCCAATAGGGTATTCACAATGAATGCTGGGTAGATGATCATAAATATATGCCATGCATATGCACAAAGAGTTTGCATGAATCTTCTTTTTCTTTAATCCTACTGTAGTTTTGCTAAAGAAAACCTAGGATGTCTATATTCCACCTGGAAATGATTAAAATAAAAATGCCACATGAGTTAGTAAAGTAGGGCCTTTGGAATCTGTGACATTGGGCAGGTTGCTTAACCCTGCTCAGAGCTTCAAGTTCTTCATCCATAAAATGGAAGCAATAATGCCACCCTCACAAAATGACTGTATTAAGTAAAGTAATAAATAAAACTGACCTGAGACTCAACAGATACTCAATACATATGAATTTCTCTTCTCTTCCCTTACTTCAGGGGTGGGGAACCTTTTGTCTGCCAAGGGCCATTTGGATATTTATAACATCATTTAAGGGCCATACAAAATTATTAACTTAAAAATTAGCCTGATATGTTTGTCAAACATTCAATTAACTCACCCCTAACGCCTTGGCAGGCCCAGATGGACATTTCCCACCCCTGCCTTACTTCCTTTCTTAGGTTCTTCAAAACCATATTCAGATGGTTGACAAGGCAGTAATTCTAATTATACAAATGATGAAATTTAGGTGTCTCGTTGCTAAAAAGAAAAAAAAGAAATTCTCGACATGCTTACTTTCATTTAACATTATACCTCTAAACCTAGAAAGTGAAAGGTCTTCAAAAAGGAAGACTTTTTCCCAAAAATTTTAGAAAAAATTCTTGAAATTGTGGTGAGCAACTGAAAAATCCTCACTCAAGGAGGCCAGGCCCTTCCTGTGTCAGAATCCCAAGATGCTTTCCCCAGAGCAAGAGCCCTGGTCCTTCTGCTCAGCGCTGGTGGCCAGGGAGAGCTGCCTGGCAGGGGCCCCCATGAGCGCGAGGTGGCAGCAGGCTGACTAAGACAGGCATGCTAGAAAGAGTAGAACAATAATGTGGGTGTGTGGGTTTCGGTCCCTGTCCAATCAAAGACACGGGCTGTAGGAAATGCCTTACAGTTAAAAGCAGGAGAAAAGTGCTTGACTGACCCCCTTATGCACCTGAACTCATAACTATTGATGGGGGATTTTTACACCAGTGACCACCTGTTGGAAGTATAAAGAGAGGCTGCACCCCACAACATGCCTAGAGACAACTAATGCAGACCAGTGTTCCTAAGTGCGTTAACCCTGTCATCCAGGGTCACTTAGCCAGGATGCCTTTCCCAGAAGGAAGCCGGAGCTGTCCAGAGGAGCTCTCACGGACGCCCACTGCACCTCTTTTTCTTCATTTTGGGGAACTTTGCAGGTGGTTTGGGGGCAGTGGTAATAAAGCCATTCTGTCTTAAAACTGTTCTGTCTTTGAACTCTGTCATGTATTGGAACTCTCAGTCGTCTTGTTCTATTTATCACAAATGAGTATCCTGACTGCCAGGGCTACCTCCATTACTGGGGTGTCCAGAGCAACATGGAAATATGGGGCCTCTTGTTCAATTTGTATTAGGGGTTTCAAGATGGTCACCACAGAGCATGAGACCAAGCATGGGTCCCATGAGTCCACCCGGGACAGGGCTGAGGGGAGGATGTGCAAGAAGACTGGAGAGCGAGTCCATCTCCAAACAACTGGCCGGACTGAGCATGTCAGTGAGTATCCAGGCAGCCTCATTAGCCTGCACACAACACAAATACTCTGCTTGCTTTAAGCATCTCTTGACAAAATGAATCTTAAAGTCCATAGACTACAACTGATTATAAATGAACTAGGGACCCGTTGCAGGAATATTCCTGCAAGACTTCCGGCAGGCTTCCCTCCCACCACCGCCACCTCTCCCGCCCCCCCACCTCTCCCGCTGTGGCGGGCGGGGTGGGGCGGGATGGGCGGGGCACCCCGCCCGTCCCACCTGCCCCACCGCGCCCACGGCCACCGCCGCCACCTCTGCGGCCACGCACGCTGGCGCCGCTGCGCGCCCCGCCCCGCACGCCTGACCCACCGCGCCCACCGCCGCCACTGCCTCCGTGGCCGCGCATGCCACCCCACCCACCTGACCTGCTGTGCCCGCTGCCACTGCCTCCTCGGCCACATGCACCGCCGCTGCGCGCCCCGCCCCGCACGCGCCACCAGCGCTTTCCCTCCAGCAGCCGCCTTGCTTTCCACTTTCCCTCCCTCTTCCTTCTATGCTGTCCTCAGTCTTCACTCCACCCTCCCTCTGCATATGCAAATTAACCGCCATCTTTGTTGGGTTAATTTGCATACTCACTCTGATTGGCTGTGGGCGTAGCAAAGGTACGGTCAATTAGTATTTTTCTCTTTTATTAGTGTAGATAAGATTCTAATTACAACAAAAGGTTCTCTCATTCAAAAGTACAGAAAACCTAAGTTCAAGGGTTAGGGAATGTGATTATATTTCTGAAAAGTTGATAAAGAATCAAGATGGAGAATTTAGCCTTATGTATAATATTGTAATTTTTCATTGGGAAATTATGTTCATGATTCAACTATGTCATTAAAAATTTACTGTAAAGAATTAAAATAGAGAACAATATCTAGTAATAACTTAATGTGAATATTTATGATAAAATTGAGTTGTGAATTACATTAAAACTAAGCCACATTTTCTTATAGTATTCATATTTTTCTTTTGAAAACTTGTTCATTCTCTTTTTTTCATCTAAAATGAATGGAGGATTAAAAATACAGATTCAAGTGAAAACCCCTGGTTTTGATCATCTTTTCTGTAACAGTACATATCATGGAAAAACCCAACCCCGAGGCTAAGCAGAAAACATAAAAAACCCAGCACTTTAAGTGTATAAAGACAAGGAAGTCTTGCTCTCTGGAAAAGATGGAAAGCACTAAATCAAGCATCCTCATCAAATGCCTTTAAGCAGCCCCCTGCCACTGTGTCCACAAAAAGACCCAGCCTCATTAAAGACGAGACCCAGCCAACCTGCAGGCCAAGTGTGGTAGGCATGGCAGGAGGCCGGAGGAGGAGAGAGACAAGTCCACAAAGAGATGCCCAGGAGGAGGAGGGGAAAAGAAAACAATGAAAAATAAACCAAACGAAATGTGCACGGAAGAGAGAAGTGTGGACCAGAGACCCATCAGGCCGAGGAGGAGCCACATAACCGCTCCTGCATGGGAGGCACTCGTGTCTCTTTGGAGAGCCACATGCCCCGCACTCTCACGTACACTGTGGAGCAGAACCCCTGTCACAGCACGGGGAGTACTTACCCCGTCGTACGGAAAAAAGCCCAGTGTTCCTCCCTGAGTGCCCTTCGGCTGCTACAGACTTTTCAAATAACCGTGAGGATTACAAGCAGCAAATGTATTGTCAGTGCAGTTACTGAGGTTTACGTAGTAGCTATTTTTCTTTCCTCTAGGGAAGCTAACTCTGAAAACACACACCTGATTTTCAAAATCAACAGAACGTGGGAGAGGAACTACCACTGGCATTGTACTTGCCTGCTTGTAGGTGCCGTCCAGCAGGGTGTCCAGGTGTTGGAGCGGGGCAGGGGTTTTGTCTTTGAACCTTGTTAACAGCCGGCGTTGGATGGCCCGAAACTGCACAGCTCTTTCAGAGAGGAGTTCTTCCAACTTTTCACCATTGAGCCGCAGCTGCAATGAAGAGTTTCTTAAATTCAGGTTAAATGTGTATAACAAAACAGATTTAAAGTAAAAATACAGAAAATCCCAATAAGAGTCTGAAAGAGTAATGAAGAAATAAAAACATATCGTAGAGTTAAGAATTAAAATAGTGATATTTGGTACATGAATACATAGATAATACAGTTGAGTAGGTTAAATAAAAATTTAGTAAAGATGCCTAGTATGCCTGGGGAAAAAATAGATTATTTAATCAATGTCTTGAGAAAATTAATTAAACATGGGGAAAAAGAATAGAATTTCTCCCCCAGTATTTACAGCAAAATTAATTGCAGACGAATTAAAAGTTTAGACACAATGAAAGTACCAGAAAAATTAGAATTTTTACATAATCTCAGCATGAGAAAGACCCTTATGAGTATAGTCAAAATCCAAAAGCCACACACACACACACACACACGTGATAAAGTACTGACAAAATTAATTCTATATGATTTACAAAAAGAAAAACATTATGAGTAAAGTGACAAGACAAAAAGCAAACTGCAAAAAGAGCAATAACCACACAGACTAAAAGCCATGCCCCTAAACTAATGTCCAGAAAGCACCTACAAATCAATGAAAAAGGACCACACCCAACACAAATCATTAAGAAAAAGAGCAACAACCCAATAAAAGAAATGAGCAATATTTACAGAAAAGTTAATACAAATAAGCTCTCAAACATACAGCCTTTGACCTACCAATCCCACTTCAAGGATCTTATGGGTATGCCTGCAAAAACTAATGTAGACATAAGAATAGTCATTATAGAATAGTTTGCTATTGCACTAAGATGTTATTAAAAATCAAAATACTCATCAATAGGGGAACAGGTTAAATGAATAAAGAAGACTACTTTGCAGGACTACTGGGTACTGATATGCAAGGCTCTCCAAAGATATACTAAATAAAACAAAGAAAATAAAAAATACAGAATAGTATGTACAATGTACTAGCATTCATGTATTTTTTAAAAACAAATGTATTTTTTGATATAGTTGTGATGGCATGAAATAGTTCTAGAAAGACGCGCCAGAAACCAGATACCAAAACCAGATACCGAAGAGGAGACTGGAGGATGAGAATCAGAAATTACTCGTTCCACTGTTAACTCTTTCCATAAGTTTTAAATTTAATATTATTAAGATACAAGAAAGCTAGTCAAAGTCATAGAGGAGAAGAAACTCTCTATGAAATTAGATCATGTGAACTACTAATTCAACCTTATAAAACAGTCATAACTAGCTCTGAAAGAAATATATCCAAAATGTTCAGAAATCAAGCATAGCTAACATTTCTGATATCAAAACAAACTTCCTTATCTTTTCATTATATGTACTTTCCAATACATGATATAAAAATCTTGGAATTTTATTAGCTTCTTTTAATACCAATGTTAGAAACAATAAGGAATTAACTAAATACAAGAATATTCTCTTGAAGGGGGAAAAAGCTTCCTTTACCAAAAGTTGTGATAAATTTCTTAAACTAAAATGTTTTAAAAGTAATATTTCATCAATAATTATGTCAATAAATCAGCATATAAAAAGGGAAACTCTAATAAGTTCAACTCTATTTGATAATGACATTATTTGTAATTGGATTGTATGCACTGAATTTTTCCCTTTATGTTCACACTGTATTAAACAAAGTTATTATAGCTTGAAGTCAATGCTGCTTTTAGGATGTTGAAAGGGACTGAAATTAGGTAGACTATTCATGTGACTCTCTCTCTCTTACACTCTTTCTCTCTCTCTCTCTCTCTCTCTCTCACACACACACACACACACACACACACACACACACACACACACACCATAGTTTATAAACAGAAATGCAAAATCCTAATGAGTCCTTAAAAAGTAGTCACTCTATCATCCTTGAACGATGTTCAAAATTCTTTTGAAATTCCCCTTTGTAATTGCCTAGAAAGTCTATCTATAGACCAATAAATAAGTAGAGCCTGGTGAATTTTTTTAACACATGGGACTTTTAAAACAATGAAATATTCAGGCAACAAAGTTACTGTCAGATCTCATTTATTTAGACATTTAGTCATTTAGCATTTTACTAAGTGTCCATGGTGCCAGATACTGGCAAATATTTTATGTGGTTACCCTCATTCAGATGCAGAAGTTCTGGTGTGCTTGTTAAGAAAGAAAAGGAAAAATCACTTTGCTTTACAATCACACCTCATTTACGGCGTGCTAGAGTTAGTTAGCCTAATGGCTGCCGATAAGCTCCAATCGTTTCAACACTGGGTTATTGGGGTCAAAGGTTAAGTCCTCATGTGGAAGAATTAAATCAGCTCTGTTCTGAGGCAAGACCACATGCTTAGCTCCAGGCAGCCACTCTTAATTGTCTGCAACTGATCACAAACCAGGCAAAAGGGCAGGAACAGATTCACAAAAACTACCGTCCATAAAAGAAGAACAGGTTGGAGCATCTGGCTAATAGTGTGTATCGGACAATTCTCACCTCTGCAGCATCTCTTTCTTTAATGTGCTGAAAAACTATAAATGATGTTTGTTCTAATCATACATACCTCAAAATGATGATCGATCAACGCAAAATATTCTTGAAGGGGCATGGATCCGGAAAAAGAACATGCGAAATCTTTGCTTCCCTGCTTTTCAAAATATTCCTGAAGGCGGATAATAAGCTCATTTGTTATGAGCCAAAGATCTTCAAATTGTTCACTCTGAATGCGATATCGCTCTAGGAGAGGGAAAAATAATTAATTAAAATGCTTATTACTAGCTGGAAATACATGAATTGTCACTAACTCTGATAATGAATACCAAAACAAAAAAAAAAAACACAAAGATTTCTTTGATGGAATATAGAAACAATTTCTACTGGCTTGATAAAAATATTTCTAGTGCATTATTGAGGTTTTCTGCATCAGCCACTTAACATTTTCAAATTTAATGCCAAAGGTATGTGGTCACAGTGCCAAGCTATAGAGTATGGTCCTTTTTACGTTACAGTACAATAAGAAAAAAAAAAAAAACACTTAAATTTGAGTCCTTCTAAAAAACAAACAACACTTTACTTTAAAGGTAAGAAAACAGCCATTGTAAAAATACAATCTGGTATCATTTCAGTAAACTTCCATATCACGAACCAATTCAGGCAAGGGGTGTCCATTAAAGGCAAAAGTCCGTTACACTAGTATTATAAAGTAGGTTTTCTGAATGTGTATGTTAAAAAATTGACAAATTAATTCGTTTACATGTTTTTCCTTATGTAGACACATTTGTAAAATTAAAAGTTTAGTTTCACAGAAAAGTTTTCTGGGGGTATCACAGTAATTTTAAATTTATACTGAATAGGTGTAGTCAATGAATGCATTCACCAGTCACCGAGAGTAAAGGAATGCACACGCTGGGGTGAGGGCTAGCGCACATGAAACATCGCCTGCTCACGTGAAAACTGCTGCAGCCCTGGGAGGTTTGGCTCAGTGGACAGAGCACTGGCCCGCAGACTGAAGGGTTGCAGGTTCAATTCCAGTCAAGGGCACATACCTTGGTTGCAGGCTTGATCTCCGGGAGGCAACCAATCGATGTGTCTCTCTCACATCGATGTTTCTCTCTCTCTGTCTCCTCCTCCTCCCTTCCACTCTCTCTTAAAATCAATCAGGTGAGGATTAACAAAACAAAACAAAACACTGCAGAAAGTCACACCAAGTGACAACAGCACCAACTACCATGAGGGATGCAGTGTGATCACATGCTAGTCATTCCTGGACATTGTTTACAAGCAGGACTCTTGGATTTAACTATGTAGGCTATAGTTGTAGATATGTAATATCCATTTATGTCGATGAAATTACTACAGTGTCCTTTCTAACATATGGCCTATTCACTAAAATTCATTAAAAATAACAGTGAATTAGTAACAAAAAAAATAACCTGTTAATTTAAGTATAAGTAAATCTTGGTTAAAAGCGTTTTTAAATTAGCGGAGTGTTAATTTTCACGTATGACATACAGACTAGAATCCAAAGTCTGTTAAATCGAGGTCCACAAAATCAAGGGTTTAATGTATCTATAAAAATGCAATTTATCTTTGAATTATAAAATTTATATCATTCACAATTAGATGTTGAAAAATACTGGTCAAGACCTGGCTGGTAGCTCAATTGGCTGGCACAGCATCCTGTACACCAAAAGTTGAGGGTTCAGTTCTGGTCAGGGCACATACCTAGGTTACAGGTTCAATTCCAAATCGGGACTCTTTTCGAAGGTAATTGATTGGTGTTTTTCTCTCACATTAATGTTTTTCTCTTTCTATCTCTTTCTTTCCCATTTCTACTCTCTCTAAAAATCAATAAAAACATGTCCTCTGATGAGGGTTAAAATATATATATATATATATATATATATATATATATATATATATATATCAAAAAGTTAAAACTATCTGATATAAAAAATGTGGAGTGAAACAAGTAAAAAATCTAAAGCTCAATGAAAAATTCAAATATAAATAAATTTCTAGATACCCCGCAGCTACTTGAAATAGACTGAATGTTTAGATCCCCCCAAAATGCATATGGTAAACCCTAATACCCAATGTGATGGTATTTGGAGGTAGGGTCTTTGGGGTGATTAGGTCATGAGGTGAGCTCTCATGAAAGAGATGAGTGCCCTTATAACAAAGACCCCAGAGAACTCTCTTGCCCCTTTGCTATATGAGGACACAGCAAAAAAACACACACCTATGCACCTGAAGCAGCCTCTCACCTGGCACCAGCTGTACCAGAGCCTTGATCTTGGACTTCCCAGCCTCCAGAACTGCGAGCAGCAAATTTCTATTGTACAAAAGCCACCCAGTCTCTGGCCAACTGAACTAAGACAGTACACTACTATGACCAAGTATAATGCATGAATGTCACCAATAATAGAATTGTAAAAATAATAAACATTTAAATAGATGTAATATTTTCTGTAACATTTTGGGCTTTAATTATATTCTTATTTTCATCAATACATGAGGGGGGAAAAAGAAAACTAGGTTTTTTTTCAATAAATAAATTATACTTGAGATTCAGAAATATAAACACAATTATTTTAGTTGATTTGTTTTCAGATTACCAAAAATCAACAAGAATTAATGAGTCAAAGATTTATAAGGCATTATTTTGATGATTAAGCATTTTCTCAGTTTTTGTGTTTCAAAACAGTTAACATTGCCCTGGAAACTTTCCAGAGTCTGCATTTCATGGAAAGGAGAAATAAAAATCTATTTATAATATAACATGAAGGAAGAAAGTTGTATTTTAAAATACACCTTTACAATACTAGTAATTAAAATAGCTGCCAAAATGAACATTCGATTTATTTATTTTTTTTTTTAGTCCTTTTTCCTTTGCATCTTGTAATAGCAGCTCAGTGGAAATAACCATTCCAGCTTCCAAATGAATAAATTTAGATGACTGGAGTGCAGTCAATTGCCATTCCACTCTACTACAAATGGAGAAAATAATGGATTTAACTAAGCAGGGCACAAAAATGCATCACGTCAGTGTCTATTCATGTCAGAACATCTGAAGTTCATCAATATAAATAATGTTTGTATTCATGTCATAAACAAAGCATCAGTATAATTTATACTATTTGGAAATTTTTAAATGCGAGATGGAAAGGCAGATGAAGGCTTTTGGAGCCAAGAAGTTTGAGAAAATAATATAAACAATTTCAGGAGATATTAGTATAATATTCTAAATATACAGCCTCTTCGATATTAGTGGAAACTGTAGATGATTTCTCTAAATTTACTTTTCAAAAGGCTTTTTCCAAGCTGGATTTATATAATTTGGCCATTGTCCCTTGATAATATAGCCAAGAAGTTCTAAGATAAATATAAAACAGTAATATATTGATGACTCACTGCATACATTACAGTGCATACAGTGGCATGGGGTGGGTTTCCGGTGACTTTGGATTTGGTCATTACACTTATCTCTACATTTTTTTACTTCATTGAAAAACTACCACAAAGCCATTACTATAGAAAATTCCCAGCACAGAAGAAAATTCCCTGATTTCTAAAACCCCATGCTTTATCCAGCATCTGAGGATACCTTTTCCTCTTTGTAGAGTGCCCTCCACCTAATAATCTCCTATTCGTCCTTCAAGATCTTTTACAAATAAAATCTCATGGAACCTCACTTCTTTCAGCTGCAATTGCACCTAAAGTGGGCTTCTATCAGCATACCAAGCTCGAGTATTGGTTCTCTATCTGTCTCTCCCATGTCCAGGAGCACCACAAGAGCCACCACAGTGTTTATATCTAACACTAGAGGCCCGGTGCACGAAATTCATGCACAGGGGGAGGGGGTGTCCCTCAGCCCAGCCTACACCCTCTCCAATCTGGGACATCCCTCTCACAATCCAGGACTGCTAGCTCCCAACCGCTCACCTGCCTGCCTGCCTGATTGCCCCTAAATGCTTCTGCCTGCCAGCCTGATCACCCCCTAATCACTCCCCTGCCAGCCTGATCGATGCCTAACTGTCCTCCCCTGCTGACCTGGTCGCTCCTAACTGTCCTCTCCTGCAGGCCTTGTCCCTCCCAACTGCCCTCCCCTGCCGGCCCGGTCACCCCCAACTGCTCTCCCCTGCAGGACTGGTTCCCCCCAATTGCCCTCTCCTGCAGGCCTGGGTCCCCCCCAACTGTCTTCCCCTGCAGGCCTGGGTCCCCCCAAACTGTCCTCCCCTGCAGGCCTGGGTCTCCCCAATTGTCCTCCCCTGCAGGCCTGGTCTCCCCCAACTGCCCTCCCTTGCAGGTCTGGTCCCTCCCAACTGCCCTCCCCTGCTGGCCATCTTGTGGTGGCCATCTTGTGTCCACACGGGTGCAGCCATCTTTGACCACATGGGGGCAGCCATCTTGTGTGTTGGAGTGACAGTCAATTTGCATATTACTCTTTTATTAGATAGGATGTCTGCTGAATGCAAAATGAACAGAGGCAAGAGCAAGCCTCTCACATGCTTTCCTCTGAAGATATTTTGGTTAATATGTTTCAAGATTACATATGCTGTGGAATATAAAACAGAAAGCAACAAACAAACAAAACAAACAAACTCATAGGCATTGACAAAAAAGGATGGTGGTTACCAGAGGAAAAGGGGAGTAGGGGGAGAGTGATGCGGGGAAAGGGGACAAAAGGATAGTGACAGAAAGAGACTATACTTTGTGTGGTGGGTCCACAATGCAATATACAGATGATGTATTATCGAAAGTAGGTTTACAGTTGTGAGTTTATTATTTTATTAATATTTATTCATTATTGTATTATTTTCTATATACTTCCATAAACTTAATTTTGCCTACCCCTGTAATGTATTAATCAATGTCACCACAATAAATTTAATTTCAATAAATAAATAAGTTGGTTTTTTTTTTAAAGATTACAGATGCTTTCTTTTGGCAGATTACAAAGAAAATTTTTCTCAAGGCCCAACCCTTATTCACATACATGACTACAATGTTTTCATTATACCTGAAGCCAAATAATCAAGAGACAAGCAAAGGACTTTTAAACTTGATCTTATTCAATTCAATCCCTCATTCTAGCATGTTCAAATCTTTCAGGATAATCTTTCATTGTATTACTTATCTTTTCTTTTCCCAAAGGCCTACACGAGGCTACATAAATTTGCTACTTGCAATTGCTTAACCCTGCTTGTGACACTAAAAATATGTATTTACTCAGCATTCACTGTTAATGACCAGTTTAGTTGGGTACAGAAATCTAAGTTGAAAATCATTTCCCTTAAATCTTGTAAAAATTCTTCCATTGTGTTCTAACACCCAAGACAATCTTCTTAATTCATGTTCTTTGAGTAGCTTGCTTTTTCTTTTTCAATCTTTGAGGATATGCTTCTAATCTTTAGTGCTCCAAGATTTCAAAAACTGTGTTTAGATGTGTTTCTTTTTCTGATTCATTGTGCTAACATCAAACAGGCTCTTTCAATATACACAACTGTAACATCTCATTTCCTTGAAATCCTTGTCTCCATTGTTCTCTCCATCTTCACAAGCCACTCTCCGAAAGGTGTGACTTACATCCAATCACTCCTGTCACAGTTAAAATTATAAAAGCTTGTCCTTCAATGCCCCTGGACACCCCCAAAGCCTGCCACCCAGGCCCTGTATCCCATCGCCTCTCTCCTTCTCAAAGATTTCATTGCTTTGTGATCCCTTTCTCTTTCCTGATCATCAGCCTCTCCCACTTAACTCGATCATTTCCATTACTATTCAAACATGTTCTACTATTGCAAATTTAAAAACAAAATAAAACCCACACTCCTTCCAACTACATCTCACTTCTGAATTACTACTGAGTTTGGTTGTCCAGTTCTTTCTAAACACTTGCAACACTAGATCCTCTACATTTATCCTTGGATTAAGCTGTAGCTTAGACTGTACCGATTTGAGCTCAGATAGAATTATATCTAGTAAATTGAGTTTTATCAATATTTTTAAAGCTCTGTGAAATTTGCTATTCATAAATTATAAAGATAAGCTATAGAAACATTATTTTTAAATATATATTTTTTATTGATTTTAGAGAGGAAAGGAGAGGGAGAGAGAGATAGAAACATCAATGATGACAATCATTGATCGGTTGCCTCCTGCACACCCTCCACTAGGGATTGAGCCTGCAACCTGGACATGTGCCCTGACTGGGAATCGAACCATAACCTTCTGGTTCATAAGTCGAAGCTCAACCACTGAGCCACACCAGCTGGGCTAGAGACATTATTAAAGAAGTGAGTTGTCTTTGTGATATTTAGAAGAGAAATTACATCCTGGATTCAGAATCACAAAAAAGAAAAATGCCAGACACACATTGGGTACAAATTACCTCATTCCTTTCTTGGGGATGGATATTCTAGTAAGAGCAGTAGGGAGCACCAACATCTACCTCAACCCCAGAAAACTGTACTTTCTTCATATCTATCTCCCTTCATCACCAAGGGCACTTCCTAGGTAGAATTCTGTGTGTCACTGAAGTAAAAAAACCACCAGGGAATTGTAATGGCTACTCTTCAGGTTTCAGTTGACACAGTTCATTTGGTTCCTTATTTAAAAGGCCTTGTCCTATCCCATGATTCAGCCTGTCTGCCTACACTATGGCACAGCCATCTATTCAGATATATGTGACTAAATCAGCTATATAACTGAATATTTGGTGATATTTACAGAATGGTAAAGTAATCATGCACTACAGCAATGCTCTAAAAGTCACTTTATCTAAAAAATAATAAACATAATGCATTAGGACATAAATATCCCCATTTTTCACATGGAATAACTTGTTGCCTTTTTTAAATGATCTCAATTGCTGACTCATCATACAGCATCATAAACTGAAGTCAAACAGATTTGTACAATTTCCCAAGGACATGTTGGCAACAATTTTTTAGTTTAACTAAAGAGAATAGTTTAACAAAAGAAATGTACAAAAATTATTCCATCACCCAAGTGAAGATTAAAGCTAATCAAAACAAAACGGTGTCACCCTGGCCAGGTGGCTCAGTTGGTGGGAGCGACATCCTGTGCACCAAAAGGTTCCCAGTTTGATTCCCGATCAGGGCACATGCCTAAGTTGTAGGTTCAACCCCTGTTTGTGGCATGTATGGGAAACAACCGATCAATGTTTCTCTCTCTCTCTCTCTCTCTCTCTCTCTCTCTCTCTCTGTCTCTCTCTGTCTCTCTCTCTCTTTCTCTCTCTCTCTCTCTCTCTCTCTCTCTCTCTCTTCTCCTCCTCCTCCTCTCCCTCTAAAAAATAAATAAATAAAAACATATCGTCAGATGAGGATTTTTTTAAAAAGGAATATAAGAATATATACACACATAAAAATTAATTCCAGTTTCTAATAGTCCCTAAAATCTAGTTCAGAATATACCTATCTCATAAACATTTTTCAATCCTTTAAATTCCTCCCTCAAACTATCCTCATCCCCAAACAAAGATAAATCTCTAATAAAATAGGACCTAGCTTTATAACTTTTATGTCCTATATACTTAATACTATGGCTCTCAGTTTTCAATATTTATCTGAACACCACCCTTTGCGGAAACCCTTGGTGATGATGTAGTGCACTTAACAGAAAATTTCAAAAGCCATAACTCTATGGTTTACTTACGAGAGGTTTTAGAAGCAAGAAGAGTAACTTGGGAACCACCTAAGAATCGAAAACCCATTACATTCACCTGTTCATCTTCGGACTGATTGGCAAAGCCTGCAAAAAAAAGGTGGAGGGGAAAATCACCTTACATAATCATGAGGTAAGACAGTATTTGAAACAGGAAACTTAGCTGATGACAAGTATGTTTTATGTCACTAGTCATGTTTAAAGCCCATGCATGAATTAGATTAACTGATTTTCATGTTAGCTTCCAGTTGCTAAAATTTCTGCCTCATAAGAACTCTCTGAAATCATCTCATTTCCTTTCTCCTACTGGTTCATTCTAGGTCTAAGGTAGGACATGCACAGATGAACCTGGAACAGAAGCAAGGAAATGACCAGTAACTGGCAGAGTTGTGTGAAAAGGATGTAAGAGCCAATTTAAAGAGACTATCACTGACCAGAAGTGAAAATATTTAACTATCAAAAAATAATAGCTGCAATGGAGTGAAACACATCAAATATAATTAAAGGCCTGTGTTTATGTTGATACTAAAAAAAATAAAATAAAATAAGCCAAATGATCAGTCTTGGAGAATTAGAGAATCAACCCCCCTTTTTTTTTAAATTGATTTCAGAGAGGAAGGGAGAGGAAGAGATAGATAGAAACATTAATGATGAGAGAGAATCATTGATCGGCTGCCTCCTGCACACCCCACACTGGGGATCAATCCCACAACCCAGGCATGTGCCCTGACCTGGAATCGAACCGTGACCTCCTGGTTCATGGGTCGATACTCAACCACTGAGCCACACCGGCCAGGCAACTCTTTATTTTAAAAATCAGTAATAAACACAGGGAACCATGCATTTATGCTGGTAATCCTACGTATGCACCACATAACCCATAGTACATAAGGAAAGGTTCTCCATATAGAACTATTTCAGCCAAAAACTGAAGGAGGCTTGAAAGAAATAGAATATAACTATTTTCAACTTCCAATGAATGAATGGATCTCAGCATTTAATATCAGTGACTGAGACCATCACAAACAAAAAGAGACAAGCAGATATCTTGTCCCCCCCCCCCTACTGAAAGCATAAACCACCATTCATTAAGCAATGTAGCCAAAATAATTAAGCTTAACTGTTAGCTCTAGCTGCAACTGCAATTTACAGGCAACCAAGTGGACAGAGAAAATAAATATTAAACAACATCCCAGGGATGTAATCGGTGAAATTCAGAGTGTGAGAAACACATAGGAAAAATAATATGTATTCTTCAACAAATAATTAAAAGGGAGATGGAGGGGTTAAAACCTATAGAAAAGGAGATACCAAAAATGTGTATTAAAAAATTGAAAAATGTAAACCACATTTGAATCCTGACTCAAAACAAACAAAAATTAAATGTTGGAGACTTTCACTTCAGGCCAAGATGGAGAAACTGGAGCCACAGTTACCCTTCCATCTAAAACAACTTAAAAAAATGAGACAGAAAATATGAAATACTTTTTAAAATATATATTTTTATTGATTTCAGAGAGGAAGGGAGAGGGAGAGAGAGATAGAAACATCAGTGATGAGAGAGAATCATTGATCGGCTGCCTCCGGCACACCCCACACTGAGGATAGAGCCTGAAACCTGAGCATGTGTCCTGACCGAGAATGAAACCATGATCTCCTGGTTCACAGGTCGACACTCAACCACTGAACCACACCTGCCAGGCTGAAATACTTTTTGTTAATACATTGGAAATAAAGAATTGAACAGTGATCCCTTCCAAACAAGAAACAAACAGAGTGAGCCCTATGATTGCCCCAGTTTACTGCCTTGAGAAAGATCTGTAGGCCGCAAGACAGGTTGGGGAACCAAGGTGCAACCCAGCGTTCTCCCCAAGAAGGGAGATAGAATTGGGAGTCTGGAAAGATCAAAGTTGCACAAGTTCACAGGCAGGGTGTCAGAGAAGAAAGCGCGACAGAGGGAGGCCTGCGGAGATCTGCAAAGTGCCCCTGGAGTACATACCCCAATACCAATGAGTCCACACCTGTGAGGAAACTGCGTGAGGCTGAGGGAAGACCACCGAAAGAGATTGCAGGGAACATGGAACCTGTGATCCCACCCAGAGCCAGGAACCAGCCCTGTTCTCACTGGCCAGGATACGAACCAGCCTAGTTCCCTAGGCATCGTGCAGAACACATGGAAGAGTTCACCCTCAGAAGCAGGTGAAGTTTGCCCTCGAATAAAATGTTGCTCCCATCCTGCCTAACACCACTTGAAAGGATCAAACTTTTTCAAGTAACTTAACAGTGTCTCAGAAAAAAAAGCTCAAGAAGTTTTAAGAGGAAAACTAAAGTACTCAACACACAACTAGATAAAATTCATAAGTTCTGTTCTTCAAACAAAAACTACAGGACATGCAAAGAAGGAAGAAATTACAATCCATACGAGGGAGCAAATCAATCAGAACTAACTCAGAAACGACATGGATGACAGACTTATAGACAAGGGCATTTAAACAGTTATTATGTTGTTCTGTATGTTCAAGGACATTCTATTAGAGACATGGAAGATGGTTTTAAGAAGAAGAAAAGACCCATATCACTCTTGAGAGGTGACAGCTACACTGTCTGAGGTGAAACACACACTGAGTGGGAACACAGCACACTCTGCAGAAGAAAGTGACTCGAATGTACAGCAACAGAAACCACCCAAAATACAGCGCCAGGAGAAACAAAGCTTAAAAAGACAGTATCACTGAAATCTGGAACTCAAGGATAGTTTGATCCAACATGACCTGACATCAATACATAAAAGTCTTCTATATACCAAGAGTGAAAAATGGGAAAGTGAAAAAGTACCAAGCGTGCTGATGTTGAACAATGATAGGATTCCAGCATGTTCAATATGAACACAGATCCAGGATCTCCCAAAAGGAACCAGCTGTATCACATACATTGGATCTTGAAGGAAATTTTTTTTTTAAATCGGTCATTGAGTCCTATTTCTAAAGTAAGTAAGAAGCAAATATGTGCTGATGAGCCTAAGATACCAATAATATCAAAACAAGTGAGCCCCAAATCAGGAGAAAAACGTACCTAAGCTTCCCTAGGCTTACAGAGATTACCGCTCTGATTGAAAGCCTGCATTTTTATTCAGTCTCTGTGGGTTTCATCCATCCACAGTAAATGTCAACCACTCAGAAGCCACGTTCTTCAACACTTTTCTAAGGCACCAACAGATTTGGTGTGTAGCATATAATTTCCTACTAAATTTCCAGGATAGTATAGGAGACCCAAGGAATTAATACATTTATATAAGATGTTATGAAGGTAGTGACTCTTCCTGCCTTCTTTATAATCCAAATTTGTTATAAGAAAATGACTAAGAAGGAAGGAAAGGGAAGGGTAAAACCAAAAGGTACAAAACTATTTGCTAACAATATACATAGATATATACCCAAACTCAAGCCAAACTAAAGAATAGATCAATTGTAATAAAAAGCATTCCATTTTGAAGGCTTTTCCTTATACATAAACAATGCTTTTTAAACACTTCAAATTCATGAAAAATAAACTGTAAGCACTTTAAGTAGTTAATAACACAAAAGTTGACTTACCATAAATCGCTAAAGCTTGTGGGAAATACTCTTTGTATTCTAAATCCTACCCACTAATGCAAGGGTGAGGATGCACCTCAGAGTCAATGGTGACGATTTTTTAATGAGGGATTTGAAAGGGTTGATTTAATTCCCAGATTTGTTTTTTTAATTCCACCCCATCACCAGGAAAGTGACTAGATGGGTACATTAGAAACCTGGTTACTGCAGATGCTGCCTCCAATTAATGCCTCTCTTTTTTGTAAGTTACTCAGAGAGAAACTGACACCTGGAGAAAGTCACACCTTCACAGATTACCCCAAATGTTCACTGTGACACTGAAGCTTTATATACGGAGCCCCTTCTAAGCAATTAGGGCCAGAGAACGAACATTCGCCCCCTCCAGCTGCTGCCGGCAGCAGAACCACAAAGAGCCTAAGATACCTACTTAGGCGATTACTTTTCAGGGGCATAAGACTGTACTTTAAAAAGGTACCTATCCAGAAACCTACAATGAAAGTGAATAATAAATATTTACATTCCAAGCCAAAAAATTCCACAGTCTAAAGAGAAACATTTGATGTTCTCATCTCTGAATACTGAAACAAAATAATGATTATACTAATTTTAATCAAACTTAAAAGGCACACCTCATTACTTGTTGATATAAGCTATTCGCCTTTGAACAGGCAAGGGAAAAATCCTGGAGGCATTTTTATATTCTGACTTAACAATTATCTGATAATTACCCCATCATTACCTGCTGGTGAAGGATTCCATTCCAAATTCTTAACATTTCTGATATATTACAGGCATGTTACTTCAGAAGGCCTACCTGGAAAGAGACTGAGAAGGCTGACTGGAGGTTTGTTGGTATCAATCGTTAGTTTGTGGCTTGCAATTTTTGAAGGTTGGCCTGGGAGGCAGATTAATTCCAGGGGAAGTCTGAATTTACATTGGGTTACCCGAGGAATGCCTGAAATAAAAAGAGAGAAATGCAGAGTCATGAATGTGTCAAATAATTTGATACGCAAAATATCTGTACTACTAGTAGTCTGAGTAGCAACGTATCCTAGTATAAAAGTTTGCTGCCTGCCTATTTTCTCTAGCATAACTGAAGTAACTGCACATTATTATCATAATTCACATTTTTATATTATTGTCAAAAAGCAGAAGGCAATATCAAGGATCACTGTAAGTTATATAAATGTCTAATCAGTATGCTGTACACCTGAAACTAATATAATATTGAATGTCAACCATAATTTAAAAACTAAAAAGATAAAGAGTACTAGTATTGCAGAATTTTTTTAAAGTGAAAGGCAGAAATAAAATCTTAGACCACAGGCATGAGGTCTGCCTTTAATAGTAATACCATATTTTTAAAATCATCATGCTTCAACACTGAATATAGAGTTATAGTCAATTACTGAACTATCTTTAAACTAAGACCTTCAAAGTTCTAGCCCTAATTTAAGACTCTCAGCTAAGAAGAGCAATGAATATGAAATTTACATCGGAAAGACTTTATATGACTATATTTCATAATTTCTCTACCACCACACACAAATTTTTTAACCTTTAGCTTTTTTTACTTACTGAAAATCAAATTACAATTAACAATTTGCAATAAATTACAACATGAAAGCAGAATTTGTTCTACTTAAGATCTACTGAAGTTCATGACATTTTATACAGTAATATTAAGAATATTACCTTCATATGATTCAATTTTTCTCAATCCATTTAACTTTACATATCAGTTAAGTGACATTTTTAAAGGCTTCCATAGTCACTCAATTGTCAGATTTTGTTCTCTATGTATACAGGCATATTTAAATAGGTAACTGAACAATACATAACAATGAAGACTTTTATGTCAGGATTAAAAGTTTTTTAAAATCAATTCCTTTCAATATTTTTACAGAGAACGATACTGAAACCAAAGCAAAGTAGGTTCTCTACTTATAAATCCAGAAAAGCAATTCTACAACTTTAGTTTTCTCTCCTTTTATTCTAGGGTTCTGTTTTTGATGGGGTAAGATAAAAGATAATATACAGAAGCCTGTATCTCAGGACCTGCTGTACGCTACTTGATGGGGCCACACATTCATCCCTTTATTGCCTTACAGTGGAGTCAGTGAGCAACTTAGAAATAGTAAAGTAAGAGCAGTTGGAGTTTGGGGACATGATTCCAAATTAGCAACATATTTTGTTTAAGCCAGTTGGAGTTGAGTGGCTTACTCTACATCCAAGCTGGGACTATACTTTTCAGTATTACTTGTTCAGTGGGATAGCGAGAGATCATCAGCAATGGAAACATGTTGATATATGAGGTCAATTAAAGACTTTTTCAGAGCATGGGGAGCATATTTGTCATTCTCCAACATAATCTATTATCCATCAAATTTTACGTAGCTCATTTTTTGCTCATAACCAACAGATGTTTAATTCACTTCTGGAATCCTAGATGCAAAGTATAACTGTGGCTCTTCAGAAAGGTCCCAGGGTATTATACCCTGACATTCTGTGAGATTTTAAAGGCATGTTTATTTGTACTTTGCAATGGCAAAAAAAAAATTTTTTTAAACCTCACCCAAGGATATTTTTTCATTGCTTTTTAGAAAGAGCAGAAGGGAGGGAGGGGAGAAGAAAAGGAAAGAGAGAGAGGGAGAAGGAGAGGGAGAGGGAGAGGGAGAGGGAGAGGGAGAGAGAGAGAGAGAGAGAGAGAGAGAGAGAGAGAGAGAGAGAGAAAGAAACATCGATGTGAAATAGACACATGGATTGGTTGCCTCCCGCATGCACTCCACCTGGGGCCTGGAATCAAACCTGCAACCCAGGTACATGCCCTTGATTGGGAATTGAACCCCCAACCCTTGGTGTGCAGGCCAAGACTCTAACCACTTAGCACACCAGCCAGGGCAATGGTAAAATGTTTTGACTCAAAATATTATGGTAGCATGATCTAAGCTACTGCTTACGAATTTTTCCAATTTCATATATTCCATATATCTCCAAATTATGGAACTGTACCTACTAATATATTTCCTCTACAATAGATAAATTAAAGCCTCAAAACCTGAAACCTTTCTTCATTTCCTTCATTTTTAATGAATAGTAGGGGGAAATGCTTCACCTTCTGATAACTTTTTTTTATTTCTTTATTGATTAAGTTATTACATACGTGTCCTCATCCCCCCATTAGCCTCCCCCATCCCCCCACTCAACTCTTTATGCACAAAAATAAGTGATCTTCTATGTACTTGGAACCAAAGTCTGAGCTAATTGTTTAAACAAAATCTGGCTGTAAATGTGCTTCTAAAACTATACTGCTAAAACCGTGGCTCTGTTTCACTGGACCGGGTACTGATTGAATTTGTGGTAAAAAATGTAATCATGATCAACAACACTAGCCTTATGCTAATGAGCCTATATTTGAATATTGGTACTAAATCTCTAAGAACCCAGAGCTAAAGAAACTGGTGGTGTATATATGTTTTCAGAAACTGGAACAAATGGTTATAAGCACGAATAAACCCAACAAGGGAAATACATTATAACTCAATTCACAGTCCAGTGAAGTCAGTTAATGACAGTGTGTTGGGTCCAAGCCCCTCTGCCAGGGACTGGACCTCCTTGGACGCCGGGTATTCGACAGAGAAGCCATGAGAAGTTGTGGGTATATAAGAGAGTCTTTATTGTAGCCCAAGCTCTGACAGGAGCTTTTAGACAAAGCAGTTCTTCAAAGTAAAGTCCCATACAGTCGCCATACACCGGCTAGGTAACAATACATCTTTCCTACAAAGTAGCAGTAGGAGCTACACAGGAGCCATCTTTAGAGCTACAGCCTCACTAAGCAGCTGCCTCCCAGCCCCCGTGCCTGCTGCTCAGTAACATACTTTAATAGTAACTTAGACAAAAGAGGCTTCTTGCCAAATAGTGACCTCGCTATTTTGGGTTATAGAAGGGCACGCTTGTGCAGCACACGTACAGTAAGGTAGCTGTGTCCTTGCTTCTTGCACCTGCCTATAGTAACTTAGCCTTGAACACTCCTGATTAGGATTCCCACGCTCAGAGTGGCCTTGAATATCCCGCGCACTCTAGACAGGGTCCTTACACAGTATCACACATTTGGGCAACAGTCTACAATCGCTAAGATTTGTAGAACCCTCCAGAATTCCCTTTTTCTCCAGGAACTGTAAACCTGTTTCATAGGACATTTGGAAAACGTTATTTTGGAAAATGATACTTAAAATTTGATTATAAAATGATGGCACCTTGAAAAGTTTTACCATGGAGGGGGGGGCGGGGCGGGTGGGGAAGAGATATAAAATCTGCCCGGCTGGCATGGCTCAGTAGTGACGGTTCCATTCCCTGTCAGGGCACATGCCTGGGTTGCGGGTTTGATCCCCAGTGTGTCGAATGCAGAGGGCAGCCGATCAATGATCCTCTCTCATCATTGATGTTTCTATCTCTCTCTACCTCTCCCTTCCTCTCTGAAATCAATAAAGATATATTTAAAAAGAAAATATTAGCCCTAACCAGTTGGGCTCAGTGGAAAGAGTGTCGGCCTGCAGACTCAAGGGTCCCAGGTTCCATTCCAGTCAAGGGCATGTACCTTGGTTGCGGGCACATCCCCAGTAGAGAGTATGCAGGAGGCAGCTGATTGATGTTTCTCTCTCATCGATGTTTCTAACTATCCCTCTCCCTTCTTCTCTGTAAAAAAAAAAAAAAATCAATAAAATATATTTTAGAAAGAAAATATTAAATCCTTCAGAAACAAGTTTAAAGAAACCATATCTTTTTTTAAAAAATCACAATGCCAGTATTTTACATTATGTCTCATCAAATTAAAAACCCAGCATTTCAAAACACAATCTCTAGTATTTAGTTGCGGGGTTTATCAGACACACATTTCCATTGAGATTTACATTTTCTTGAGAATCTTGAAATGTAAATTTGGCTACAATTATTCTCCAGGCTACCACTGTACATGAGAACCTGAAGCCAGAGACAAGTGGAGATATGTGTGAGTGTGCACATGTGTGCATCTATAATAAGGAAGGGAAGAATCACATGTATTCAAAGACTTTCAACTAGCTTTCAGCTCAGCTGGAAGAGCCTAATCGGCCTATCTTTGCCTGCCATCAGCGATCTTTTCTCTGTGTTGTTGGCAAACAGGATTAGTCAACTCAATTTTAAGCTGAGAGAAAAGAAAAATGTGGTCATTTATAATATTCAAACATTGGCCTACTCATTCATCAGACTGACTTCGTGCTGCAGTCTTGACCAAGTAGAACCGCCTCCCCTTCAAACACTTCCCTCGCTAGCCTGCTGGAGGAAACAGGCAGTTGCAACTACTTGGTACAATTAATCACAACATTATTTAACAGAGAAAGAGAAGTCACATCAGAACCACTCCTGAGGGAAGTATTTTTCCAGGAAGAGAATTCTAACTACACCTGGCACACCCAAGAGCCCAGTATCACTGTCAAGAGGGAAGCCAAAATGCACTTTAAAAGGGGGGGGGGGGGGCGGGCATATATTTCAAAGTCGAATATCTATGTATATGCATTACACTTCCACATAACGCCTGTAGCACTCTTTCCAGGGGCCTGCTAGAGTCATTTCATACTGAAAACAAGGCGCCCCAGCAGTAGCGGTGTCTGGTAGCCAGAACTTCCTAGATCCCTTCCTGTTATGTCTGGCTACGTACTGTGCTCCATCTGCAGTCCTGTTCCACCTCCCATGTCATGTAACTTTAATGCAGAAATAATGGGGACTAACCCTTATGGGACAACATAAAGCCTCGTTTGCTTCCCTCTTTTCCAGGAGTAAAAGCAAGACTGCTTATCTGCACTGCAGCCTGAACAGATCAGGCCAATGAAACGGACCGTCTTTGAAATATGAAGCCTTGTGTGCAAAGTGAAAGCTCAGAGGCAACCTTTATTTTCTTGCCTGCTAGCTGAAACTGGGTGTTTCAACGCGACTCCCCGAAGCTTAATTATAATTTTAAAATATATCATGAGATTATTACAACCAGCTTTAGCTTTGTACTGAAATACTCAAATTTCCATATATTGTGATTTTTCCCTCTAATGGTTGGGACTGAATTTACAATAAGAGGGAATAAATTACTTTCAATGATAACCTTAACGGATATTTTTAACCTAAAACAAATCATTTCAATAATAATATGAATATGGTATTTTACAAAAGTTAGTGCAAATTTTATCAGCTATGTGCAATCTTGCAAGTAAAATATAAATATTATCCTACCTAATAATAGACAAATATGCAAATTGACCATACCTTCGCTATGCCCGCAATTGGCCAGGAGGCGCGGGGGGGGCGGGACTCGGGGTGGCCAGGGTGGCCGATTGGGCCGGCGGGACGCTGAGCTTGCGTTGCCAGTGGCAGCTCGAGCTCAGCGTCTGCGCCATGGCTGTGCTGCGGCACAGAAGGGGCCTCTGGGGCAGCGAGCTCACGTCCCACCGCGGACCATCAAAAGCGGGGGAGCTGGGTGCCTGTCCGCTCAGGCACCAGGCCTTTCAGAAGGCTTCGCCGCGCCGGAGGCTCCTGAAAGGCCTGGTGCACCAGCGGACAGGCACCCAGCTCCCCCGTGATCGAAAGCGAAAGCGTGTAGGGGACCGTACATGTGCATGATTCAATCATGCACTGGGCCTCTAGTTTATTAATAATAGTTTGTTAATAACCCAAATTCTAATTTGACTAGTTTACTTTATGTTATTAAGCTAATCACATACTTCTGTTAAAATATTTCTCATGTAAGTGCATTTTCACCTTCCAAATACTATGCAACTAAGGTTGTTGGCATCACCAAAACTTTGAGTAAATATTGCCATTATTTTAAAGTACTTATATATTTATTATTAATGAATTAACATTGTTATCTAACATTTACCTTAAAATAGCTAATATGAAGATAAACCACCAAATAAAGTCTGTGTCTAGGAGGAAAATAATCAAAGTAGAAGATTCTTTCTTTTTATATATTTTTTTAAATTATTTTTTAATATATATTTATTTACTTATTTCAGAGAGGGAGAGGGTGAGAGAGAGATAGAAACATCAATGATGAGAGAGAATCATTGATCGGCTGCCCACAACCCAGGCATGTGCCCTTGACTAGAATCGAACCCAGGACCCTTCAGTCCACAGGCTGACACTCTATCCACTGAGCCAAATCAGCTAGGGCAGAAGATTTTTTATAGTGCCTGTCATTTATCCTAATATTGTATAATTCAAAGATAAGTGCTCGAACCTGTCTCTCAAAGAGCTCAAAATCCACTAGAGGACTCAAAGGAACAAACTTAATGAAATTCACATTAGGGTCAGTTTTACTGTAGACTCATAAACAAAGGTTTGGAGGAATACAAAATGGGTTAACAATTCACACTGACCCGGACAAGTTCAAGGGATCAGACCGGGATGGCATTCCCCCATAAATTCTAAACAAGACAACAAATAGGCCCACAGAAGAGCACGCCTGGCATGCTGACCAGAGACAGAGGTGGGTTTGTTGGGGCACAGAGAAAACAGACAATTTAGAACTCTGTGGCAAACACCTTGTGTCCCTTATTATTTCTTCATTTTAGTAAAATACGATAACAGAGCATACAGGTAAATCACCAGTCACTTGAAGAAATCATTTGTCAATGATGTGATTTTTTTTTTTTAAGAGTCATGGACCTTCATTCTTTCTCATGACTCTGCTGAATGACAAGTCTCTATGGGAGGAAACATGTAGTATACTCTCCATAGTCAGATCAAGGAAATGAATCATCCTTAAAGAGGTTTCTATAGTTAAAATAGCAGTCCATAGAATGAAATACTGCCATTTGCAACAACACCAATGGACCTTGAGAATATTATGCTAAGTGAAATAAGTCAGTCAGAAAAGACTAAGAACCATATGATTTCACTCATACGTGGGATTTAAGACTAAAACTCGTGGACACAAACAGCAGTGTGGTGGTTGTCAGAGGGAAGAGGGTCGGGGGTGAGTGGGGTCTTCATATATGGTGACAGGAGAAGATCTGAGTTTGGGAGGTGGGCACACAGTGCAATATGCAGGTCCTATAACATAGACACCCACACCTGAAGCCTGTATGATTATATTAACCAATGTCACCCCCCCAAATTTAAAACAATAGCAGTTTATAAAAACAGTTAATTCATGTTATAATACCAACTCAATTCACTGACCACATTTCAGTTCAGAAATTCATTTAGTTCTAAATTATTTTTCTTACCTACCTTCAGGACTTCGATCTACCCATCAGAGGCAATGCAGAAAGGGTTAGGGGAGAAAGAATGCAACAAATTACTTATGGTAAAATTACAACACAAATTTAATACATATCTGCTTAAAAATATAAATTAATTTTTTTAAGATTCTCACTGATGATTTAAATTGCTCTCCAATAAAAATGAGTTAAGGTTAATCCACAATTGATGAGTAAAACATGAATAAATGAAATCTAACAATATATCTGCACATCCATTCTCAGAAGTCCATGGGGGTGTGCTATTCCAGTGCAAAAGTAGCAAAAAGAGATAAAGATATACGATATAGCCAAATCACAAACCAAACCAAGTATATAAATGGCATCAAGAGCATTAAATGCATTGTTGGGAAAACAGTTGCATGAAAGACCAAATACATAATCATAATATTTCCAGTTAGTCTTGCTTATATTATCATTTCAGCAGTAGATACCACTATGCTGTAATGTCTTTGGGTAAGTGGGAGCTTGTCTTGCCATTCTTTTACTTCTATCGACTTTTTTTACTTTAATTTCTAATATACTTTCAACCAATTAATGCTATGCTCTTTTGTTTAGCAATAATTTATAGCTTTTTAAATTTTGTCTATAGAAAAGCATAATAGCTAAAAATGGTACATGCAACAATAAGCTCACAGACTTATTTTACAACTTTATAATATATTTTATAATATATTTTATCCACTTTGAAAATGTACTAAAGTTATAAAATCAACTCAGAGCATAAAATTGTCAATACATAAGCCTGAAAATTCCCTTAGGCAAAATAAAAACTACAATAATTATTAAAAACATTGCTAAAATAAGCAAAGTGGGCATCAGTAGAAAGGAAAAAAATAAGAAAACTGCATAGAAATATTTTTAAAATGTAACATTGCTGAAATACCTTATTATCAGTTACACTACATTTAACCTTATTTTTGGCTAAATGACAAAAAGCAATGACGAATTCTCTTCTACCAATCAAATGTCAAACTGTTACTATGAGAAATTAACTATACAAGAAAAATATATAAAATTGATTGACTCAATTAAATTAAAACATAATAATTGAATCTCAACTGGACTAAAGATAACCTTTTCTCCTTTTTTTCCAGCTTTATTGAGATATTATTGACATATGTAAGTTTAAGGTACACAATGTGATGAGTTGATACACATATATATTGCAAAAAGATTACCACTATAAAATTAGTTAATATCTCCTTCTCGTCATATAATTATCATTTTTTGTGGTGATAACATTTGAGATCTACTCTCTTAGCAACTTTCAAGCATATCATACAGTACTGTACATTATAGTCATCACACTATACATTTAGACAACCCCCCACCCAGAACTTACTCATTCTAGAAGTATGAATCCTTTGACTAACATCTTCCCCTTTTACACACCTCCCCCGACCTTTGGCAACCATCATTTCATTAAAGATAACCTTTTTAATCTAAAGAGAGGTTGTTGTTTTTAAATACAGATCAAATTATACTAGGTCTGCTCTTAAACTGACGAAAGGGTAATAAGTCACTAAAACAATATCTAAAACTCTGAATACTAATCTAATGTTAGACTAACCCATAATAGTCTTTCATTTAGTCAGACTAGGTTTTTCTCTTTAGTTCAAATAGATAAAGTATGACTATATACCATTCTTCTAGTGAGAGTAAAAGTATATCATACTTACTATTAACTGAAAACATAGAATCAAACATTATGTATAGAAATCCACTAAATAGACTTACCACTAATCCTACATAATAAAATGGTAATATGTAAATTACCATCACTCCGCTACGCCCACGATTGGGCCAGCAGGAGGCGCAGGGGGCGGGACTTAGGGTGGCCGGGGTAGCTGATTGGGCCAGCAGGACGCTGAGCTCGCGGCGCCAGTGGCGCCGCGAGCTCAGCGTCTGTGTCATGGCTGCCCCGGAGGCTTTCGGAAGGCCTGGTGCACCGGCGGACAGCCAGCCAGCCGGCTCCCCCGCGATCAAAAGCCAAAGCGGGGGAGCTGTCTGTCTGTCTGCGCCGGCGCAAGGCCTTCCGAAAGCCTCCACCGCGCTGGAGGCTTTCGGAAGGCCTGGGGCACCGGCGGACAGACACACAGCCGGCTCCCCCGCGATCAAAAGCCAAAGCGGGGGAGCTGTCTGTCTGTCTGCGCAGACGCAAGGCCTTCCGAAAGCCTCCGCGGAGCTGGAGGCTTTCGGAAGGCCTGGGGCACCGGCGGACAGACACACAGCCGGCTCCCCCGCGATCAAAAGCCAAAGCGGGGGAGCTGTCTGTCTGTCTGCGCCGGCGCAAGGCCTTCCGAAAGCCCCTCCGCTGCGCTGGAGGCTTTCGGAAGGCCTGGGGCACCGGCGGACAGACACACAGCCGGCTCCCCCGCGATCAAAAGCCAAAGCGGGGGAGCTGTCTGTCTGTCTGCGCCGGCGCAAGGCCTTCCGAAAGCCTCCACCGCGCTGGAGGCTTTCGGAAGGCCTGGGGCACCGGCGGACAGACACACAGCCGGCTCCCCCGCGATCAAAAGCCAAAGCGGGGGAGCTGTCTGTCTGTCTGCGCAGACGCAAGGCCTTCCGAAAGCCTCCGCGGAGCTGGAGGCTTTCGGAAGGCCTGGGGCACCGGCGGACAGACACACAGCCGGCTCCCCCGCGATCAAAAGCCAAAGCGGGGGAGCTGTCTGTCTGTCTGCGCCGGCGCAAGGCCTTCCGAAAGCCCCTCCGCTGCGCTGGAGGCTTTCGGAAGGCCTGGGGCACCGGCGGACAGACACACAGCCGGCTCCCCCGCGATCAAAAGCCAAAGCGGGGGAGCTGTCTGTCTGTCTGCGCAGGCGCAAGGCCTTCCGAAAGCCTCCGCCGCGCTGGAGGCTTTCGGAAGGCCTGGGGCACCGGCGGACAGACACACAGCCGGCTCCCCCGCGATCAAAAGCCAAAGCGGGGGAGCTGTCTGTCTGTCTGCGCAGACGCAAGGCCTTCCGAAAGCCTCCGCCGCGCGGGAGGCTTTCGGAAGGCCTGGGGCACCAGCGGACAGACAGCCAGCTGGTCCACCAGGTGCATGATTAAATCATGCACTGGGCCTCTAGTTATTTATAATACATTAACATAACTTGGACATACAATTTTATTTAACACTAGAAAAGAATATTTTTGCATTTAATAATATTTTACAACGTGTTTCCCCATCTTACCACTTAAACATTTCACTCATAACTACAAGTGCAAAGGAGTGATTAGTCTTGTTTACCTGTTGGTCTGGCATAAGAAACAACAGCATTTCCTTCCAATTCAGGTGGTGCATAACTTCCTTTCAGAAAAACAGAAAAGGCCACTGTTCTAGTCATCTCTGGTGCTATAAGCAATATGAAAAGTAATGGAAGTTACATAATTATGGACAGTGATTATTAACAGCCGCTCAAATTAGGCCTATATTGTATGCCAGCTACTGTCCTAAGCACTTCACATGGGTTAATTCACTTAATCCTCACAATGACCCTATAAAGGTGGGTGGTATTATTGTCCCCATTCCTTTCTTTTTTGTTATTTTTGTTGGGGGGTTGGGGAGAGAGTGTGCAGGAGGAAACTGGCTAGAGAGAGTAAGAGGCCTGCCCAAGGTCATATAGCTAAGACACAGCTGGGAACTGACTTCAGAGAAGGGTGCCGAACACTCTACACTACCGCTTCTCTTTGCTCAGTGAGCAGGCAGCATGGACAGGGACAAGGGCACACAAAAGGGCAGGAGACTGTGGGAGTGGGGAACAGCACTTTATCGTGGTCAGGACAAGACTGCAGGGGAAATCCCAGGAGGGGACTGGACGTGATGGAACTACAACTATAGAGACAGCAGATGGCACATAGCCTTCTGTAATCACGCATTTGATCTCCAACCTGCGTTAGAAAGCCCTTAACAGGTTTGTAACTGGAAAAATCAATTGTTCAGAATGTGTTTTAAAAAGATAAATTGAAAGTATTGTAAAAATTTAGAAAATAGCCCAGCCGGTGTAGCTCAGTGGTTGAGCATCGACATATGAACCAGAAGGTCACAGGTTCGATTCCTGGTCAGGGCACACGCCCAGGCTGTGAGCTCGAACCCCAGTGGGGGGCATGCAAGAGGCAGCCAACCAATGATTCAATGATTCTTTCTCATCATTGATGTTTCTACTTCTCCCTTCTTCTCTGAAATCAATAAAAATACTTTTAAAAAAATAAAAATTAGAAAATAAAATGAGAATCCAATTGTTAGGTATCACGTCCAAGGCTACTTCGGCCATTCAACCATTCCTTCACTCATTCAATGAATAATTTACTGAGTTCCCACTATCTAACCGACATTCAGGTAAGAGTTGGTTATACAAAGGTTCCTTCACTCATTCAATGAATAATTGACTGCGTTCCCACTACCTAATCGACATTCAGGTAAGAGTTGGTTATACAAAGGTTCCTTCACTCATTCAATGAATAATTTACTGAGTTCCCACTACCTAACCGACATTCAGGTAAGAGTTGGTTATACAAAGGCAAAAAAGAGCGAGATGTCCTTGACTTCGTGAATAAGACATAGGCTCCCCAGCTAAATTGTGGCAGGAAACAAAGAAAGATAATTCAGAAATCACTTTAACAGAATCAGTGACAACTCAGATGTGAGTGGGAGCGGATAAGAGATTCTATGCCGAGTAAGAGTGGCCCTACTTTAGGCATTATTGCAGATACCTTACATAGATTCATTTTTTTCATTAAATCCTCAAGACAGCCCTACAAGAAAGACATCATTATCCCTTTCTGGAGATTTAAAAAAAAAACGGAGGCTCCAAGTAATTACTAAGGTAGTTTGCCCAAGGTTACACATAGAGTGAGAGTCAGGGCCAGGATTCAAATTCCGGCCAGACTCCAAAGTCAATATTCTTTCTTCAAACATTACTGATTCAATAAATAGCTCACTAGAGAAACACTAATAAAGAAAGCCTTCCAAATTACAGTGTTTAAGTACAATTACAGGTCCACCTAGTTAAGGAAAGCCCATGGAAATCTGTAATTACTTCAGACTCAACAACCATTCATTGAATGTCCATGCTTGATGCTTAGAAGGAAAACACCATAAGCCAAACAACACAAAGCATTAATTTCAGGAAGATACCAGTCTCACGATTCAGACAAGAAATATATCCATGAAATGAACACAGTAATAAAAAAAATTTAATTTAAAAAAAAAAAGACAACCTCAAACTATGATAGACTTTAAGCCAAAACCAAGCACTCACCGGTAAATTCAAAAGTGAATTGGTCACGTGACAATACCAAAGGTGGCTGCACGTAGACTGATAATTTGGCTTTTTGCAATGCCACTCGATTCTGCAGTGTGACCTAAGAAAACAGAAATTGTTAGTAACTAAAAATTATACTCTACCCAAATTAATAAACTATCACAACTACTTAAAAATCACTACAAGTAATTAGGAAACAACATCTGAAAAAAAAAAGAGAAGCTACAAAACATAAGATGTAACGTAAGTGGTAGACTGAAGCGTCCTACTCAGTTAGAGACTGGCCCTGGAGTTAAACAGACTTTCCTCCAAAGAAGACACAGGGAAGGCCAAAAAGCACATGAAAAAAATGCTCAATATCTTTAACCGCTACAAAATACAAATTCAAACCACAATGAGCTACTACTACACAGCCACTAGAATGCTAGAATCAAAAGGTCAGATAAAATAGGTGCTAGAAAGAACGTGGAGAAATTAGAACCCTTGTATATTCTGATGGGGATGTAAAATAGTACAGCCACACACAAAGTCTAACAGTTTCTTTAAAGATTAAACATAAATTTACCATAAAATCTCACAATTCCACATCAAGAGAAATGAAAACATATGTTCATGCAAAAACTTGTACACAAAGGTTCAAACCAGCATTATTCATAAATATCCAAAAGTAGAAACAACCCAAATGTCCATCAACTGATGACTGGGTAAACAAAATACAGTATATCCATACAATGAAATACTAATCGGTAATAAAAAGAAATGAAGTGCTGACACATGCTACCACATGGACAAACCTTAAAAGTAGTATGCTAAGTAAAAGGAGCTCGACACAAAGAAACACATATTGTATGATTTCATTTATATGAAATGTCCAGAATAGGCAAATCTATAAGGACAGATATAGACTTGTAGTTGCTGAGGGATGGAGAGGGGTTATGAGGGAGGAGTGGGAGAGAAGGGAGCAGGAAGTGACAGCTAATAGGAATGGGGCCATTTTTAAGGGGAATGAAAATGTTTTCAAATTAAATTATGGTGATAGTTCAACAACTCTACAAATATGCTAAAAACCACTGAATTATGTACTTTTAATGAGTAAATTGTATAGTATCTAAATTACATCTCAATAAAGCTATTAAAAATGTTCTACCATTATCCAGGTGATTACTTTGTAAGTTATATAAATGCCTAATCACTGTGCTGTACACCTGAAACTAATATATTGTATGTCAAATATAATTAAATTTTTTTTCATTTTAATTAATTTTTCTAATTTAAATTTTTAACTTAAAAATGTTCTATCAAAAGAAAAAAAAAGTATCTGCCCTCAATGGCTGATAAATAATTACATCATGAAATATTATATGTGTTCATTCTTCTTTCCATATAGATGTGGCATCATGAATTATTTATCTTATCCAGTATCAGTATATTACATTGTACACAAGTCAATTATTCTCTAAAGATTTCCTTACTTTGCCCAGCCAATGTAGCTCAGTGATTGAGCGTCGACCTATGAACCAGATGGTCACAGTTCGATTCTCAGTCAGGGCACATGCCCAGATTTCAAGCTCGATCCTCAGGGTGAGAAGTGAAGAAGGCAGCCAATCAATGATTCTCTCTCATCATTGATGTTTCTAGCTCTCTCTCCCTCTCCCTTCCTCTCTGAAAACATTAAAAAATATATATTTAATAAAAAAGACTTCCTTACTTTTCCTTAAGGAAAGTAGTCTTGAAATTTCTCTTAAGTAAAAGACTTGTATCACCTATTCCTTAATTATATATATACATACATACATATAATAGAGAAACCATATACAGCAATATACAACTGGCCCACAAACATTATATATATACTAGAGGCCCAGTGCACGGATTCGTGCACCAGTGGGGTCCCCCGGCCTGGCCTGTGCCCTCTCACAATCTGGGACCCCTTGGGGGATGTCAGAAAACTTGTGCGCATATTCGGCCTGATCCCCGCATGCCAGGCCGAGGGACGCCACTGGTGCACGAATCCATGTACCAGGCCTCTAGTATGCATATCAGATCTTTGGTTAATCTCTTCCCGCACTCCCCCTCCCCCCTTCCCTCTAAGATTCATCAGTTTGTTCCATGTTTCCATGCTTGTTTATTGAGCGTCTGCCCCCTGGTGGTCAGTAAGTGTCATAGCTACCAGTTGAATGGTCAAACAGTCACTTAGGCTTTTATATATATAGATAATCAGATTCAGTAAATATCCTGAATTAATTTTAAACAATGTGGATATTTGTACAACTTAAAAATAAGTCAAACATGAAATTTTGACTTGCACAGAAAAAAATTTTAAAGGACAACTATTGATACAGATAAATACAATAAACACAGCAAATGAACAATGAACCCTCAGTTGTTACTTTATCAGAACTGGGAATACATGAGGGGAATCTGCATCCCACGAACAAAGCTTCCTCAGTGACGTCTGACCATTGTAAACCTACTGCCTTTTCAGTCAAACCCTGATGGCAATTATGAGAAGAAACCAGATATGCACCACAGACAACATTCTTTCAAAGAGCTAGTCCCCTGGACAAATGGAACACAATCTAAATATTTTCTATTAATAATAATACAATGCTAGCCTATACATATATTTTTTAATTACACTGATAACCATTAGCAGCTTTCTATATTCATAGAACCATGCTAATAAATTATTTATGTGCATTATCTTATTTATTATTTACAACATGGTGAAACAGCTACTATTACTATATGCCATTTTATAGAAAAGAAAACTGTGGCTCAGAGAGGCTAAATAATTCGCCCAGGGCCATTCTGTTTGTAAGTGGAGGAACCACAGTTTAACTTCTGGCTGCCAGAATCCAGAGACCATGCTCTTAATCAACTGGGGCTAAGTCTCAAAACAACTCTGCACATGAACAAGTGCCCCCATTTTACAATTTAAAGACAGAGCTTCAGAGAAGCTAAGTGCGTGCCCAAGACCATCAAGCCAGTATGTGCAAGAGAGCTGAAGACTCGGTTTTGAAAGTGGACATGAACAATCTTGGAAGCAGTCGTGGGCCATGTGTAGGAGAGCAGACACACTGACTGCCTGACCTGGCCACGTGAACTCAGACCAAGGTCACACAGCTTTTCATTGTCACAAAAGTGTCTGCATTTGGTTTAGAGGCACAACCGTGAGAGCTCTCCTGCATGGACTTACAGAACCCCAACAATGGCGAGGCCCTTTCCAAAGTGAATCAAGGAGATGTGGGACGAAAATAACTACAGGAACAAAGAAGAGCTGTGTTTGAGCCAAAAAAAGAGTTAAAGACTTGGCTAGATCGTAAACTTCATATTTTAAGAGAAAAATAATTATAGAATATTAAGGGGAAAGTATAAAACATTAATACAAGAATTTTCCATGCTCTTTTCTGCTCCTAACAAAATGAAATATGATCCTTAGGAAACAGAATACTGAATTTTTATCCTCGGTGTATAACCAGGACCCAAAGGCCAGGTCTGAACAAACCACTCTCCCATCAGGCACACATACTCAAGGTAGCCACATCTTCGCTCACGTGGAACGGATGGAAACATTTTCTCAATTAACAGGATTTATTATGATGGAAACGTGCATGCTTATATATCTTGGCTGCTGTTGTTATAAAAGGCTAGAAGGGGAGATTTATAGCAGAAATGTGTATAGAAACTGTCAGAGCGAATCAGGAGGGCATTGTGTCTGCTGCGGAAGTCCGGCTGACCGTGTACAGCCCTGTGCGGTGCCTTCTTTGTCCTGCTCTTCAATAAGGAGCGTTAGGAATGGCTTAGTCGTTCTCAAACGCAGTAACCCCGCCAGGGAAGGAGACTTTCCCGGTAGAGTCACGCCAGCATTTGGAGGTGGCTATTCCACCTGAGAGCCGAAGAGCGGCCTGGGACAGAAAGGTGTGTTTCCTTACAGCCATCAGCAGTAGCTGGGGGCGGAAATTAGCATGAGCAATGTTATCTGGTTGAGGTACAAGACTTTTCTGCAATTTATAGTGTGTGCCTGAGTTATTATGTGTATGTGTCTGAACAGTATCAGTAGATAGACATGAAAAGGGTTTCCCCACACAAGTCTATAGATCATTCCTGGAACTCTGAAGGGTTTCTTTTTTCTTAAGTGTTTGATTTCTTGCCACTAATGCTTTTCCAGACTCAGAAGTATTAATGAGATAGAGCCTTTGATTGAATAGGGGAGGGAGACTGGGGAAAGACCACCCTTGTTTCCAGTGGCAAGAATCCAAAAAAATTAGCTTAGGAAACTGTTAAAAGATTGGGCTCCCTTCAACTTCTACCACAGAGCCCCACGCTAGGGCCACCCGCTGGGCCCAGAGTAAGCGAACACAATTGGTAGAGCCTGGTACCCTGTCAAGCTCCTCCAAGGACAGCAACCCATAATCTAAGAAAATATGAGGCCCTGTCCAAGTTTTGACTGAGCGAATCGCCAAGATCCACAACTTTCCCTGGCTCCAAGCTCTGGGCAGTGATAAATATTGTCAGCTTAATAATGTGCTGACTGATTACCACACTTTAATCTAAATGCCTTAAGAGGGTTCTACATTTGAGTCCTAGTCTAAAATTCTACAATGACGGGACTAAAAATTTTAACCAAAACCACATCCTTCTTATTCTATTTTTTTCAGGACTATCAATTTGTCACTACTCTACTTTGTGGCTTCTTCATTTAATATTTTCTTGCTATAAATACACCTCTTTAAAGCTAATATTATGGCAGATAGATGGCTGGGAATTCTTTTTAAAACACATATATAGTCATTCCTAGAAGAAAGCTATTATTACCATGCACATAATTCCTTAGTATATATATGATGCGTCAATCAACTGGTTGGTCTATGTGATGACACAATTCCTTTAGCATATTCAAAATGCTAATTGTTTCTAGAAAAAAAGACCCTGGATCATACAGCACATTTAAATAATGGTAGGAGCCGAGACCGGTTTGGCTCAGTGGATAGAGCGTCGGCCTGCGGACTCAAGGGTCCCAGGTTCGATTCCGGTCAGGGGCATGTACCTTGGCTGCGGGCACATCCCCGGTGGGGGGTGTGCAGGAGGCAGCTGATCGATGATTCTCTCTCATCGATGTTTCTAGCTCTCTATCCCTCTCTCTTCCTCTCTGTAAAAAATAAATAAATAAATAAATAATGGTAGGAATAAGTCATAACAATTGTTTCTATTATGTACATATTGCTATGAATGCAATTATCGGTTTCATATTTGTAGAAAGCAATGAAGGTTAGCAATTCACCACCCAAGGCTGAGGAAAGCATACAAATCCCAAGTGTTTGCTTGACATTTCCATTGGCTGTTAAAGGGTGACAAACGTGATGAAAGGCACACTATCCTGTGCACATCACAGTCTAGGACCATTGTACAATACCTTCACTGTGACTGAAGGGACAAGGTCAGTTCCCACTTCAACATCAGGAGCTTGCTGTAAACACACAGAAGGAAGGAAGGAAACAATGGCTTCAATATTACATGCCAACACACACTTCTCACCACCGAAATCGGGAACCAACTGCAAAGACTCATCACTCCGATGACAGACTGGAAGAGTCCATGTGACTTTTCAGATGTCTTCATCTAGAAAGTCATCAGCTAATATTCAAACACCCCCTCCCCCCCTTTAAGAAAGATCACAGGTCTTATTACCAAGCTCTATTGCCAAATTTATTTGAATGTTGAAACGAATTAATTCTATTAACTCATTCTTTATATTACACAGAAGACGGCCTCCTTGTATTTCCCAGATAAACATTATGCCATTCTTTTAGGCCCTTTTATTTTTTAACTTCCAAAGGTACTTTATTCTTATTAGTAATATGACTATGTATCTAAGATATGTAACTAATAATAAAAAGATTGAGTGGCCTTATACCTAGAAAATAAAAGTATGAGTGTGATTGTTTTTTTCACCAGCTTATATCAAACTAGTTCACTCTTTGAGCATCAGCCCAGGCTACCTGGTTCTACTTCTTAAGAAATTCAGAGTATTGTATAATAGAGCAAACATTTTCTTATAACATTTTTATGTATTTTATTTTTTAGAGTGGAAGATGGAGAGAGAAAAATTCTCACTCTGTGACAGAATAAAACAGAGGGAGGACATATTTTTTAGTAATACTCATATGAATTCCTGGGGAACAATTAAGGTCCTAAATCTGTATCCAACCAATGAATAGATCAACTGTACTTTAACTTAACCTACTTGGAATCTTTTCACTAAGAAAAACTAAGCCACATCTAAGCCATGGGGATTGCTATGATATAATGGGCATCAGCATAATTAAGAGTTGGAGATTCATATTATATTTATGACTCCATAAAAACCATATATAAACTCAAATCCAACTCCTCAATCAAGAAGATAGGATAGCAATGCTTGCCGCCTCTATAAAAGACCCCATTCTAATATAAATTATATTATGTTTTCAGATGTGTACTTTCATATTAATGATTCAAAATAAAATATTAAGCCAGGCTTTTGGGGATAGTATTACTTAAAACCCAGGAAATGTTTTACATTTAGCTGTCTAAGTGTCTAGAAAAGAAACAAACATCTCCTGTTTCCTGCTCTTTTCAATCCATTGTCTGAACACCTCAGTACTTCAAGTCACCCTTTGGGAAATAAGACTACAGTCAGAGAGAAATGGCTTTACAAAGACACCACAGCACCATAGCCACATAAATCGTTGGGCTAATGTTTTCCAATGGAATGAATACGATACTCTCAAGAATCTCTTATGAAGGAAAAAAAGAATGAGACAAGGAAAATGAAGCTGAAAGAGACACCTAGTTAAAAGGAAACAGCACTCCAGGTTGCCAACAGGGAAATATACATTACAATCTAGTGCTAGTACCTAAAGCCTTTTCCTTCAAAGATCAAAAGTTGCCAAAGAACAGAGAGGGAATTCCTCATTCCAAATAGCCCATGTTTAAGAGAACCTAAAAAAAAATTATGTAAGTCACCCAAAGGAAAAAAAGAATCATTCCCAAGGCAAGAAAATGTGTGTACATTTGTCAGCTAACTAAGCAGAAGTGTTCCACCAGACTACACCCTTCAGGTGGAGTGAGGAATGGTGTGTGCTGAGCGGCCAGTGTTAAAACAGTGCCTCCACTATGTGACCAGCTGGGTGAATGTTTCTTTCATATGGAGTCCTATTTTTTTTAAGTGTACCCAATTTACTATACTATAGCAATGTTAACGTGATTTTTATCACAACCTGGGTTGGCTGTTATACTAAAATTAATCTCGGAAAACTTATGACAACTACTGACTCTATTATGCTCTGATACCTAGATATTAAAGTCATTTCCTAGGCAAAATTATATAATTACTAGAGGCCCGATGCACAAAATTCATGCAAGAGTAGGCCTTCCTTCCCCTGGCTGCAGGCATCGGCTTCCCTCTGGCACCCAGGACCCGGGCTTCCCTCGCATCTCCGGCTTCGTCCAGAAGGTCGTCTGAAAGAATGTCCAGTCTAAGTAGCATTTTATGCTTTTATTATTATAGATATGACACAAATACGGTAAAACCAGTGAATTCGATCACTGTCTAAATTGATCAGCTTTTGGTATGGACACATAAAAACTTAATAGACTTTGCCCAAACAGCAGGCAGTGAGACATAACCAGTCAGAATCTAACAAGTGATTACAGAAGACTAAACAAGGAGATGGGGTAACATAACCAAGGACAGTCCCCCTTTCATCCTTCTTGTTTCTCAGCTTTATTCATTCACTCAGAGCAAGTATCTACTAAGCACCCATGTAAGATAGGCACCCATATAAGATAGTGCTGTTTCCTTTTAACTAGGTGTCTCTTTCAGCTTCATTTTCCTTGTCTCATTCTTTTTTTCCTTCATAAGAGATTCTTGAAAGTATCGTATTCATTCCATTGGAAAACATTAGCCCAACGCTTTATGTGGCTATGGTGCTGTGGTGTCTTTGTAAAGCCATTTCTCTCTGACTGTAGTCTTATTTCCCAAAGGGTGACTTGTAGCAGTGAACTACACAAGTAGTGAAACATAGATGGTGGCGATGGTGGTCCTAGTGGTGGTGGTGATGGTGGTGGTGGTGGTGATTATAATGCTGGAAGATCTAAAATGTAATTTTATGATGATGATGCTGGCTAATTATCCTAACAATTCAACAAAGGAGATTCTATTATTTTTCTCATTTTACAGATGAGAAAATTGAGACTAAGAAAAATAAAATAACTTGCCATGGGTCACACAGACAAAAATTGGTGGGGGGCGGGGAGGAGAAGGGAGGGAATAATTCCTGGCCCAACTGTTTACTCTTAAATTACACACAGATACCCCATCACAACCACCATAATGTATTAAAGATTGTAAATTATCAAACCCTGAGCTAGACCTTTCATAAACATTTTTTCATTGAACCTTCAACAAACATCTTGCGGGGTCAGTATTATCCATCTGGATTAGAATTAAAGTTAAACTTTAAAAAAAAGTAGATTCAGAATAATAGTGAGAACTCTTTCTACTGTTCCCCGCCCCCTTTTGTAGGCAGATATCTGCCTAGAAACTCCTTACTGCACCCAAGCGGCTGGAGATGTTTATTTCCAGAAAATAACAAAGATTGTAAGTTGTTATCCTCCCTAACGCTTCTATTTGAAGGCCTATCATTTAAGCCAATAAATTCTGACCCCAATTTAGCAGAGTCCCCACTCTCACCAACCCTTTCAACGTCTGCAAAGACACCTACAGACACGGAGTCCAAGTTAGGAGAAACCACGGCGGAAATTTTCAAGTCATCTTCTCTCTCAGTCATGGGCCAAACACCTATAATTTGAAAAAGAAAGAAAGAAAGAAATTATTTAAAAAATATATTTAATCATAAAGTAAAACCTGCTTTATAGTTTTTAAGGGTTATCTATACCATGTATCCAAAACAACCATAAACATACACATTGAAGAAACGAATGCATTACAGAATTAGAAGCTTGATGTTAAATCTTCCCCCTCTACAATATTTTAAGGAAAAAACTGTCTCTTTCTCCAAAGACAGTAGCTAAGAAGTGACCCAATGCCTAACCAGTATTGGGAATTTCAATGCCTTCTCCTTCACTTCTGGTGGAAGCCTACATTAGTACAACCCTTTTGAAGGTAAGTTGGTTTGAAAGTAATTACTTTTGAAGATAAGTAATCCCACTGATTGGGAGAAGAATTGTTAGGTGACAAGATCCGTACATTTTACATTTTGATAGTTATTACCAACTCACAGACATGCCCAAGGAAGTTCTCTGCTGCTGGTACTTATTAAAAACAAAACAACCTAAAGCTCTATATTTCTATTAATAGGAAAAGTTAACTAAATTATAGTATATTCATGTTGTACAATGGTCTAAACCCCAGAGCTATAAGTAAGAGTGCTGTCTATCTTTATATACTGATAAAAAAAAAAACTCCAAGATATGCCTATTAGTAAAAAATAAGATGTAGCACAGTGTGTTTATATGCATTTGAAAAAAAACAATCACAAAAACATGAACATTTTCCTAAAGAATACACGACACACTTGATAAAGGTTACCTTTCATCGCGTGGAATAGGACCTGGGGTTTTACCCTTTTAGTACTGTTTGAATTCTTTTCACCATATTCATATTATTTTCACAACTTAAAATTTCACTATTTAAAAAAAGTTTATAGTGTATAATAAGATATTATGAACAAGTGACAGAGATACTAAACAAGCAAGGAACATAAATAATACTTATGCAACGTATGTGTGTGTGCGTGTGTATGCACACATGTATATGAAACACTACTGGCTGCCCACCTACCACCCACCTTCATGCCTCCTTCGTTACCAGAGTCCTGATTCTGTTGACACATTCGCCTTCACCTCAGAGTCACTGGATTGGTCAAATCCAATTATGTTGACCTCATTCCCCTGACTGTTGGTTGTTTTAGGCATGAGCATGGAGCTTAATCCTAGCAGATGCGATGCAAGAAAAGTTGGGCGTGGGGTTGGGGGATTCTGGCACATGCTTTTGGGAAAGCTATTCTTCCCTAATAAACGGGGAGACTCGGGAGAAACACCTCCCTTCCTCCCTGGAAATCGTGCTTGCACGTGTGCCTGGGACTGCAGAAATCGCCGGGGACCCTGAGAGGAACACCCCACACACGCTGAGGAGGGCCCACTGGACAGATGGAGAGCCCTGGACGCAGCCCCATGAACCATCGGAGTCTGGCAAACAGAAGACCTGCCTACGCTTCCAGCAGGCACTCCCACCAGTGCGGCAGTATTTGGAATAGGGATTCCCATAACTTAGTGGGAGTACAGAAGGCGGCTCATCGCCTGCCCAATAACCATCCTTCAAGAAGCCCGATTTTATTCTAGGCAACACAGTGCTCGGCTGAAACCCTAAACTCCCAGCCTCTCCCGCAGCCGGAGTGGCCAGGGAGATGAGAGGAGAAGCTGCTCAGGTGCGGCTCCCAGGAAGGGTCCTTCAGGGGCTGACTGGGCCGCAGACGTGAGGGCAGCAGTTCCAGAGGCCACCCTGCACCCGCAGAGGCTCTGGGAGAGTCCCTGGTGACCCTGCAACTGCCAGACCGACCCTGGTCTGCATCCCGCCCTGCCTTCCCGGAAATAAACACACCGCCTAGTGAAGCCGCTGTACCTGGGCTTTCTGTTACACGCAGCCACACACAGCCAAACTACACACCCCAACACGCAGCCACACAGCCAAACAACACACCCCAACACGCAGCCACACACAGCCAAACAACACACCCCAACACACAGCCACACAGCCAAACAACACACCCCAACACGCAGCCACACACAGCCAAACAACACACCCCAACACACAGCCACACAGCCAAACAACACACCCCAACACACAGCCACACACAGCCAAACAACACACCCCAACACGCAGCCACACACAGCCAAACAACACACCCCAACACACAGCCACACAGCCAAACAACACACCCCAACACGCAGCCACACAGCCAAACAACACACCCCAACACGCAGCCACACACAGCCAAACAACACACCCCAACACACAGCCACACAGCCAAACAACACACCCCAACACGCAGCCACACACAGCCAAACTACACACCCCAACACGCAGCCACACACAGCCAAACAACACACCCCAACACGCAGCCACACAGCCAAACAACACACCCCAACACGCAGCCACACACAGCCAAACAACACACCCCAACACACAGCCACACAGCCAAACAACACACCCCAACACGCAGCCACACACAGCCAAACTACACACCCCAACACGCAGCCACACAGCCAAACAACACACCCCAACACGCAGCCACACACAGCCAAACTACACACCCCAACACGCAGCCACACAGCCAAACAACACACCCCAACACGCAGCCACACAGCCAAACAACACACCCCAAGAAGGCCACCAAGTGCAAACGTTCCTAGAACTCAGCGGCGGCGGCAGCTGGGTTATGGGGGCCCACTTCATCCCGATGCAGACTCTCACTTACGTGCCCGGGGCCCCCCGTGCTGCTCTCTCCTGCTTGAAGCCACACTGTATGGAAGCCTGTCTCACTATCCCACCCATTCCTCCTGGCTCGCCAAGGAGAGCATGGCCAACTGTCTAAATCAGTGGTCGGCAAACTGCGGCTCGCAAGCCACATGCGGCTCTTTGGCCCCTTGAGTGTGGCTCTTCCACAAAATACCACGGCCTGGGCGAGTCTATTTTGAAGAAGTGGCGTTAGAAGAAGTTTAAGTTTAAAGAATTTGGCTCTCAAAAGAAATTTCAATCGTTGTACTGTTGATATTTGGCTCTGTTGACTAATGAGTTTGCCGACCACTGGTCTAAATCATAGGGAAACCCCATCTTTATTAAAATTCTTTTTTAAAATATATTTTTTATTTATTTCAGAGAGGATGGAGGAGAAAAAGAGAAATAGAAACAACAATGATGAGAATCATTGCACGTCCCCCACTGGAATCGAGCCCGCAACCCAGGCATGTGCCCTCACCGGGAATCGAACCATGACCTCCTGGTTCATAGGTGGACGCTTAACCACTGGGCCACATCGGCCGGACAGGTAACCCCATCTTTGAAAGTGCCTACCGACAGCTGTTGATGCTGATAATAGAAACACTTGGCAGGATTCACACTAATGAGTTGGGCACAGAAAGCTTCAAAATCCATGAGCCATACAGGAATTACTACTATAACTTCATGCTTATAACATACATTCCTCATATAACTTACACACATAAAATCAGGTTCAAAACCTTTTTTATTACAGTAGATAATATGTGCCATGTGTATAACAAAATGTACTCTTTAAATTGGCTTTAAATTTTGCTGCATTTCTAGCTTTGAAGAAATAAAATAAAAAAAAGCTTTAAGTACTGACCATAACCCACAAGACTGAAATTTTTTGTTAAGTTGAAGTCACTATACGAAAATTAGTGGCATTTAAATGAATAATGGGGTCTTCAAAAAATTCAGTTTTAACTTCTCAGAATCTTCTACAGTGAAACGGTTTGCTGCTTTACATAATTACAGGTATTTTAATAAAAAAAAATAGGCCACAGATTTATAAGGGTACAGAAGACTATATTTTTCCATATCTCGAATAAAGTAGTTTAAAAGTCTCTCTTTCTAAAAAGTTTCTCTGTGTTTCTTTTTCAGGAATAAAACCAAATGATGGTGGGGAAAGGGCAGAGCACTTCAAATATCAGCGAGAACTTGGGGTTATATAAACAATGAACTCTGCACCCGGGTCCGTGGGCACATCCCTAAGCTAATTAGCAGTTATTTCAAATTACACAGAAGGATCAAGGTAGTGACAAGTAGAACAACCTAACCCTTCTCACCCAAGGGCATCACTATGGCCACCAAAAACATAACTTTTAGCCGGAAGGGGTTTTTCTGAGAAATGTTTAACACAATTAAATGGTAATCAAAATACCATTAGCACTTTGTTTATGGAAAGAAGAAAATCTCCAAACACAAAATTTAGAGTGAAAAGCCACATTAAATGTATTTAACGAACTCTAGAAATTTCATGCTTCACATATATGCCACTCTTCCCCAACTACATTTTTAAACAATACAATGAGACTTATAATTCCATTAATCCCAACACAATAGTATCAAAAATGGGTGGAGGGATTGTATATTGCAATTTGATACATCCAATTTTAACTATTCTCTATTTGAGAGCGAGGTGCTGACAACATATAAATAGGTTTTTAACTAATGAAAGTAATTAAAAGACCTAAGTTTCACTTTCAAAACTTTCTAAGAGAAAGTGTGAAGCCAAAGAATAATTATTTTATTTTAATATTCATACTCTTTAAATATATTATCTAAAGTCCTCTGACTCTTGTCTTGGTAATTCAGACTCAAAAATACATAAATCTCATAAAGTGATAGGAGCAGGAGTAAGGCTGGCTCTGTGGTTTTGGTTGGCTTTTGATGCTCTGCTCTTTTTATTATTCCTACTTGTTTTAACATTTCTTTTACGTGAAAATAGTCCGTATTTTTTCTCATTAAGAAGAAGAAAAAAAAAAACTTTTACCTGACCCTGAAAAGGGAACTTGCAGTAATGCCTTTCACATGTCCAACTCAAATGCAGGATTGGGGTTTTGTTTCTCCTTTTAATTTACAATAAAATTATACCCCTGTGAATCCCAAAGTAAGATAATATTGAGTTATTCAAAACTCAGGAACTGAATATGCCATCAGCCTCTGAGTCATTAGAAACGGCAGACCGCGGGCTACGCTCCGTGGACGCTAACTACAAACATAAATCCTATCGCTAAGCTGCAAATGACTACATTTTTAGTAACAAAGTGGTAACTCATGTATTGCTTTGGTTTCTTTTCAAAGAAGCAGCTAACTCTTTTTCAGGGATATTAGAAGTTAATAAACGGCCACTCTAAACTTTAATGTTCTTCTCAAGGCCCGAAACCACTGACCAAAGAGGTACAGGTCCTTTGTTGTTGTTGTTGTTGTTGTTGTTGTTAAAAGGAAGTTTATTGAGTATTCTTACATATTGTGTACATCTGCTGATCTGACTGACATGTAGATGAAAGATCTATCACTATTTGGTGACAAAGTAACATGTATTTTAGAAATCCTTTTCTTTCTTTTTTTACTAGAGGCCTGGTGTAAGGATTCGTGCACCCATGGGGGGTCCTTTGGCCTGGCCTGCAGGGATCCGGCCAAAACCGGCTCTGCAACATCCTCCGAGGGGTCCCGGATTGCGAGAGGGGAGTTCTCGGATGACGCACCCCGAAATCGGGCTCCCTCCTCTCTGGTTCCAGGTGCATCACCCGAGAACCGCAGCTGCCAAGTCACCACAGCTTGGCAGCTCCTGCATTGAGCGTCTTCCCTCTGGTGGTCAGTGCGTGTCATAGCTACCGGTCGGTGCGTCTGCCCCCTAGTGGTAACTGCACGTCACAGCTACTGGTCAGATGATCGGATGGTCAGACAGTCACTTAGGCTTTTATATATATAGATTCATTTAATATTTTTGCTCCTAAGAGCTCCCAATAGGAAACTAATTCTGCTTGTTCTTTTTCAAATACTGTGATGCTTAAGGAGTACTGGTTCCTTTTTTAGAACTTAAAGGAAAAAAAAAAAAAAAAAAAAACTAGATAGCACTGTCCCCAAAAAGGGGACACTAGAGAAAAAGCGTTCTCTTAAATAGAACATTTATTCAAATTAGGCACAAAGACTTGTGGGTTAAAGAGCAGCCCAGTTTTTACAAATATGACTTTAATTAAACCTGAGGGAGAAAATTAATATGTACAAAACATTATCCAGATACAAAGTAAAATCAAATAATAAAAAGCTTCAAATGAGATACCTTGTGATTTGTTAACATCTTTAATGATTTTCTGAAGTTCTTTCAGCTCTGCATCAAGTGCGTCGTAATTCAGCTCTCTGGACTCAACTTTGGGGGCTTGGAACAAAGATGGGTCTGTCCCCAGGTATGAACACTGCAGGTGACCGTCCTCACTCAGGGTAACTATCACGCCCTTTAAATCACTACAATAAAGCAGAGAAAATGAGACATAAATAAATTTGTTTGTGGGTTTAGATTGACCAACTACATTTTTATTCAATTAAGCTTTAACCGTTTGCATTCGGATGTCGAGTGTGACTCGACACCGTTAGCATCGGTAGCAGGAATCGAGAAAAAAGCAAGCGAGTGCAAAGGGTTAATATACCATTAAGAAAATGACTGCATTATCTATTTCTAAAATTTTAGACCAAAGACACAATTCAAATGTTTCAAACATGGCCCTAGCTGGTTTGGCTCAGTGGGTAGAACGTCAGCCTGCGGACTGAAGAGTCCTGGGTTCAATTCCAGTCAAGGGCACATGCCCGGGTTGGGGGCTCGATCCCCAGTCAGGGGTGTGCAGGAGGCAGCCGATCAATGATTCTCTCTCATTATTGATGTTTCTAACTCTCTCTCCCTCTCCCTTCCTCTCTGAAAATATATATTTTTTAATGTTTCAAACATGATTTGTATTTACAGAAGTAGTCCTAATGTTCTGATTCATTACAGAAGGGGGGAAAAAATACTAACATTTATTTAACTATTATTATAATACAGTAGCTGTCATTTTGGGGGACCTAACTACACAGCAAATCCTGCTTTAAGCACTTTTCTAGTACCATGTCTTTAATCCTCACGCCAGCTCCCATTTAGCCTATCATTTTAGCCTACCATTTAAAAAAATCAAAGTTGTTTTCTGAACTTGCTATAAAAGTAGTTGAAGTGAACACCATTTGCTTCTTACATAGTTTGCACAGAAGAAAAAAATTAAACATGGTCATAAGTCATTTTGAGCTAGTACATAATGAATTTGCTTGCTTGATTTTTATGTTTTTTAGTGGCCATTGATTTTTTTAAAGGGTTACCAACCAAGTTTTAAATGTTAAATGTTAATAAAAATCATTAAAATTGTTAAGAAAAAAAATCTAGAAAAATGTTGCTGTTCCTCTGAAGAAAAAGATAAGGTATATAAGGCTCTAGGCCTTATTCAGAATAGGTAAGAATTCTTAAAACTCCCCAACATTGAATCATGGCACATGGTCAGCTCATGAATCCAAAAGCTCAGCCGGATTGAGAGTAGCTACTATACTGCTTGATGCTTCCCATAAGGTGGCCCAGCATCCACTTTTGCCACCAGCCTTCAACACAACATTCCTAACTCCAGGGCTGAGGCACAGCCAGTGCCACATAACCGTGTGGTATAACTTCAGAAATATAAAAAATCAATGTACATCACTGATCCCACAGCTAAAGAACTAGACTAGGATTTGGATGAGGGACCTGGGTTCTAACTCTGATTCTGCCACTATATAGCTGAGTCAACTTAGAGAAGTCTCCCTAAATGATCTTTATCTCTAAAGTGAGAAGGCAAGACTAGATGACCCTCAAAGGTCTTTAAGTTTTATGAATTGGTTCTGTCGATCAATCTCAGAAAATAAATACTCCCAAAATAAAATACTTTTCTTAAAGAGTGAAGCGACACCATAGCACCTCAGGGCATGATCCGTTCTTTGCGGACAACTGAAGCCCCCTAGTGGTCGTGGAAATCCTAACTTCCAGCTCTGACAAGCCCGGTTCAAAAGGGCAAACCCTCCTCCACCTCTGAGTGGTCACAGTGGTATGCTCCCCATCCCACGCAGCCCCACTGGGGTTTAGGGACCCAGTGGATCCTCAGGAAACTCTAGGACACTGAAGGGCAGATATCTGGCTGGCTTCTCAGAGAATGTTGAGATCATTAGTCCTTGGAAAGGGTTTTTCCATTCCATCTTCACCTCTGAGTGGTCCAGAATACAGGAAAGCTAGCCTGGCCTAATACAAGAATCCTTCACTGTGCAAATTTGGTCTTTGAGTTGGCTAGCTTATTATTGAATCACTTCTGTCTCACTATTTTAGATAGCAAATAGCAACAATTTAGACACAAGGACTTATCTAAAATTTTATCTGAACCTTCTAAGTTTCTGAGTTCAGATAGGAAGAGTTTGAATAGAAATTCCTACATGTATTTTTTAATTGCCTTTCTACTTAAAGAACATTTTATTTAACAATATTGTCCATAGGGATTAATGTGGTAGATTCTGCGAATGACAGAATTTTACGCTAGAAGAAGCCATCAAGGAAATCAAGTATTATCTACCATACTATTCATGACTGTAAAATAGAGTGAACAATCCAAAAATTAAGGTCTCTGGATTATTACCGATCCTGAAGCACACCGGCTAACCCAAGGCAAGAGTATTTTATGAGGAATCAAGGTCAAAGATGTTATATGCATAGGACACATAATAATTCTGTCATTTTTAGCAATGGGGCATGATAGTGTCTGCTTAGGAATCTGAAAGTCATTGTTTCATCACTCAGTAAACAGATTCCTGTCCTAATAATACATCCAAACAAAATTCCAGATGGATTTTAAAAGTTAAACTTAAAAATATGAAACTGCAAAAATATTTATCTGCCCTTGGGATGGAAAGGACTTTTGCTGCAAGAAAGCTATAGAGGAAACTACAAAGGAAATTATCTCTAAATCAAGCCACATAAAAAATTTAAACGTGTTATATGCTTTAAAAAACAACATGGTAAAAAGAACAAAAGGCAAACTGGGAAAACACTGGCAACAAACATAAAATACATAACTCAAGTCAAACCATATGAAGTTGAGAATATTCAACTGTTTTTAACCTATAAAATCAGTTTTATGTGTTTCAGCTAAAATGTAAAAACTCTTACCAATCAATGAAAATAAGATTACATCCGAAAACAAGGTCAAAAGGAATGTACGACTCACACATAAAAATAGTCACTGAATAGATTAAAACACATTCCAAAATCAATAAAGTGTATATTTTAAAGCTATCCTTTATTATTTAATACATCAAACTAGCAAAAAATTGTATTTAAAAATCATTCCTGATGTTAGAGAAGGTACATGGAGATAGAAACTCACATACACTCTCAATGGGAATGTAAATTTGTTAAAAATCCTTTAGAGAACATTTTAGAAATATATATCAAAAGCTTTAGAAATGCTCATTGCCTTTTTATACAATAATCTACTTTCACAGTTTTTAAGAAAATTTAAAATTGACCAAATGATAAGAAAAAGGGAAAATATTTTTAATTGTGATACAGCTATAACACAATGCTTAGAAACCAATAAAAATCACATCTTACAAAATATCTACTATCAGAAAAAATAGCAAAAACATATTGAGAGGAAAAACAAAATATAGTACTGCATTTACATTTTATCCTAATTTTGTAAAATAGATGTATAAAAAGCACAGACCAGGAAAAAAGAATTGTCTAAATGCTAATAGTGACTATCTCTGTTAGTGAGATTATAAGCTATTTTTATCATGTTTCATAATTAAATAAAATTTAAAAGAAAACTATTTTTTGTAAGAAAAAAAGTGTTATATTTTCCATCCCTAGACACTGAATTTGAATCATCAACTTAGAGGTTAAATAATCTGTTGGATTAGAACTTTTATCTAGTTCTCTTTTTCTGATAAGGCCAATCTAGAAAATGTACAACCTGAAAGCATTTGAAATACAGCTCACATGATAAAAAATGAAGTTTCTTTCATTTGCTAATTTAATCAAACAAATGAGCAACAGTCTTAAAAACAAATGAAAAGAAATGCACTCAATCAAATTATATATTATTCAGCCACATTTTATGTAAAATATTTTAATTTACCAGGTTATAATTCTGGTTTTTGTTATTATATATCCATATCAAAAAATATTGAAAACTGCACACCGGTGTGGCTCAGCGTTTGAATATCGATCCATGAACCAAGAAGTCACTGGTTCGATTCTAGGTCGGGGCACATGTCCGGGTTACATGCTTGATCTCCAGAAGGGGGCGTGCAGGAGGCAGCTGATCAATGTTTCTCTCTCATCAATGTTTCTATCTCTCTATCCCTCCATTCCTCTCTCTCTGAAATCAATAAAAACATTTTTTTAACTTGAAAACTTAAACATTATTTATTAGACCCAGTTTTTACTCTGCCTCAGTAAGAAGCACAGGATTGAAAGGACTTTCCTTCAAGAACAAGAGCAGATGGGAAGCAGGCAGCCCTCCCTCAGCGCCAACAGGCTGGACCTGATCACTTGAATATACGCTGATTCACTTCACCATCTCTCAACAACAGAACAGAAGCTACAACGGCAAATAAAACATGGTCTTGCCCCAGCAGAAACTGGTCTAGTTGTAAAGGAAAACATCTTTTTTTCTTAAATAGCAACTGCAGTATAGCACGGCAGATGCTGTTAGCCCAGTAGGAACAGACTGCAGTGACTTCGCCAGAGAACAGGACAAGTTTCATGGGGCAGAGGATGCAGGAGGGGTCCTGACCTACAAGTAGATCCTCGGATGAAAAATAAACAGATAGAAGGAAGAGGACCCTGGCCTCAGTGAACTCAGTCAGTCTCCCAACTTTAAATATTAAATAGCTTTTAGGGACAGCTCCCCTGTTTCTACTTCCAGACAGACCTCCCTCCCAAGTCCAGCCACGTACTCGATCTCCCCGCCTGGAAGGCCCACAGACATCTAACGCCCAAAGTGCCTACAACTGAGTTCCTGATTTGAGCTCCTCCTGTCCAACTCAAACCCATCCCTCCTGCAGCACAAGGAAAAATATTAAACATTCAGTGAAATAAAGAAGTCAAGGCACTGGGACAAAGAAAATTGAGGGATATTAGGCCAAGGTGGGGCCAAGAAACTACATAGGATTAAGTCATACAGATTCTTTCATCCTCAAACAATAGGAAGTCACAAAAGGCTTTTAAGTATAGGAGTGAGAAATAACATGATCAGATTCATCTCTGACAAAGATCCCTTCTGATTGCAATGTGGATAGATCATGGGGGGAGGAGGGGGACTAATACAGTAAATCCAGGTGAGAAAGGGTGGTGGCCCAGGTGAAGATGATAAGGATGGAGAGAAGGGAGTAGACCAAACCTATTGAGAAGGTATAATCACATAATCTCTGGCTTCAGCCCTGAAACGTCCCATTACCACACTGCTGCCCTCAGAAGGCAGCAAGTGACTCTTCACACAGAACGATTTTTTAGAGTAGACTATGTATTCAGCAAATGTAAGATGCTTTTACATTTAACTGAATTGTATCCTATCTAATAAAAGAGTAATATGCCAATTGACCATCACTCCAACACACAAGATGGCTGCCCCCATGTGGTCAAAGATGGCTGCCCCCATGTGGACACAAGATGGCCACCACAAGATGGCCAGCAGGGGAGAGCAGTTGGGAGGGACAAGGCCTGCAAGGGAGGGCAGTTGTGGGCGATCAGACCAGCAAGGGAGGACAGTTGGGAGGGACCAGGCCTGCAAGGGAGGGCAGTTGTGGGCGATCAGGCCAGCAAGGGAGGACAGTTGGGAGGGACCAGGCCTGCAAGGGAGGGCAATTGGGGGCAATCAAGCCTGCAGGGGAGGGCAATTAGGGGCAACCGGGCCTGCAGGGAAGGGCAGTTGGGGGGGGGGGGGGACCCAGGCCTGCAGGGGAGAGCAGTTGGGGGGGGAACCCAGGCCTGTAGGGAGGGCAGTTAGGTGTGACCAGGCCTACAGGGGAGGGCAGTTAGGGGTGACCAGGCCTACAGGGGAGGGCAGTAAGGGGCAAACAGGCTGGCAGGGGAGCAGTTAGGCATCAATCAGGCTGGCAGGGGAGTGGTTAGGGGGCAATCAGGAAGGCAGGCAGGCGAGCAGTTGGGAGCCAGAAGTCCTGGATTGTGAGAGGGATGTCCAACTGCCTGTTTAGGCCCGATCCTGGTAGGGATCGGACATCCCTCGAGGGGTCCCAGATTGGAGAGGGTGCAGGCTGGGCTGTGGGACACACACCCCCGTGCACGAATTTTGTGCACCGGGCCTCTAGTTTTAAATAAACTACCAAAGGGTGTTTTTGTTTTTGTTTTTTCATTATTATTCTAAGCACAATGACTTCATATTCAAGAATCAACTATGGAAAATAAGAGAGAAAAGGAAAAGAAGAGACCAATTCTACATAAAATGTCATGTGAATATTTGCCTTTAAGCTACAAAGTTAAGTACAAAATGATTGTGGTTATTTCCTCCTGAAATTAGCTGACACACCTGTTTGGAATTCAGTAGTGAAGGCCTATCTGACAGCCATTTGGAAGCTGCTATTGTCAGCAGGATCCAACTTTGTACATTTAGAAAGGAAAAAAAAGTCTCTCTTTTGATGAAAGTTATCAATTGTTAAAATTATCTGTATTATAAAGTAGATTAATGTCTGCCTACAGAACCTAACCGGGATGTGGCTTTCTCGTTAGTTCTTGTGAGGACAAGTATGTCTTACACAAAAGAAATAATGCTCATGCTGGAAAAACCTCAAATTATAATTGTTCTTACAGTTAAACCAGCTTTGGGTTCTTTAGCGCCTTTACCATGCTAACACTGAAATAGAAAACAAAAAGATGGGCGCACAATTTTGTTCTAGGCCAGTGGTCGGTGAACTGCGGCTCGCGAGCCATATGTGGCTCTCGAGCCGTGGTTTGCCGCTCTGTTGACTAATGAGTTTGCCGACCACTGTTCTAGGCTCTTTTTCATTTACTATTTACCTCTCATTTCTTCACTGTATTTCATTCACTCATCATTTGTTCACTTGTTCATTCATTCATCAAATATTCTCAAACACTTGTCACATGCAGGATACTATTTGAGTTGCTATAGAGCAGACGCAAATAAAATAGAAAAGCACCTCAATGAAACTGCAGTCCCATAAAAGAATAAGACATGCGCCTTGGCGGGTATAATATGGGGTAGACACAAGTACCATAAGGCAAGTACAAAGTACTTTACTATTCAGAAGTAGGAATGTTATTTCTAGCCACAGGGATTGGGGAAATTTTAACGGTGGAAATAAAAGCTTATGCTGGACACTGAAATACAGTTTGTTTTTCAATTATTGTTTCTGAAATATGAATTAACGCATATGTGATTTGTACACAAAGAAATGATGTTAACAGGACTTTGAAGTTGGTTCATGCTCAATTTTTCCCAGTACCTAAATGGTTTTTTTTTGTATTTTTATTCTTGAGAGTATTACAGATGTCCCCCATTTTTTGAACCTCTAAGTAGCAGCAGGAAACTAAGTGCCTGACTATGCCACATGCACCGTTCTCTCACTGTTCTCCGTGGCTCCATTTGCATGTGTGCCTGGGTGAAAAGTGCTTCTCACGTGGTTTCCTTGATCCGCATGTATTTTGTTCCTGTCTCCTCTACCCTTCCTTCAAGCTGCCTTCACCTTCCTATTTAAAAGTAAAGCCCTATCTTATTCTGGTAATTATTGAGGTATGCTTTTTCCCGTTTTTGTTTGGTGTTTTTTGTTTTGTTTTGCTTATTTTTGGAGGGATGCTCCAAAGTTAATGTGGAATAGATTTTAAGTGATCTGCCCCAAGATAATTTGTTTCTTTAAACCTTCTTACTACTAATCTGTAATTTATTACATTATAACATAAATATCTGTAATATTTGAGTCTTTGGGATTTGGAGAGTCGGTGTGAAGAACAGTCAGTGTGAAGGACATGAGAGAATAAAGCATGAAGGAGAGAAGTTTAGACAATGTACGAGAAACAACAAGCAGCCTGGGTACAGCATGCAATGGATAAAAAAGTGGAAAGAGATTTAAAAAAAAAAAGAGAAAAGAGATTTTTTTTTAAAAGAGGCTTTTAAGCTGGTAAGAGATATAAGCAAAAATATGCTTAAGAATGTCTACCCTAAAAGACTCAATGTTGTTAAAAATGTTGATTCTCCCCAAAATGATCTGTGGATTTGACACAATCCAAATGAAAATCCCAGAAGGCTTTTTCTTTTTCCAGTGGAAACTGGCAAGCTGACGTCACATTTCTATGGAAATGCACACACACACACACACAATACTCTAGAATGGCAAAACAATCTTGAAAAAGGAAGAATAGAGATAGAGGGCTTTCACAAACTGACTTCAAGGCAAACTTGAATTCTACAGCGATCAAGACAGTGTGGTGTTGGCAAGAGGGTAAACAGATCAACGGGACAGAATTGAGAGTCCAGAAGCTAACCTGGACTCATACAGTCAATTTCCCACAAAGAGGCCAAGGCAGCTCAGTGGGGCAAAGAAAGTCTTTTTAACAAATGGTGTTTGACAAACTGGATCTCCACATGGAAAAAAATAAAACAGTATATTATATACAAAAATTAATTTGGATCACTGACCTAAACATAGTAGCTGAACCTACAAAGCTTTTTTTGGGGGGGGGGGTGGGGGGGAATAACACAATTTCTTCAGGCCTGGGATGGACAAAGATTTTTTTAGGGTGTAGAAAGCAAAAAACAACAAGATAAATTACACTTCTTCATACTTCAAAACTTTTCATCAAAAGACACTATTAAAATACTGGCCCGGCCGGTGTGGCTCAGTGGTGCAGCACTGACCCATGAACCAAGAGGTACCTGGTTCAGTTCCCGGATATGGCACATGCCTGGGTTGTGGGTTCAATTCCCAGGGTGGGATGTGCAGAAAGCAGCCCATCAATGATTCTCTCTCACCACTGGTGTTTTTCTCTCTCCCCCTCTTCCTTCTCTCTGAAATCAATAAAAAAATGTTTTTTTAAATGGCTGGTAAGCCAAAAAAAACCTCAACATCATTAGTCATCAGGAAAATGCAAATTAAAATCACAATTGGCTGCCATCACGTACAAATCAGAACATCTAAATTAAAAATTCTGATTCCACTGAATGCTGGGGAGGACGTGGAGCAGCCAGGGCGCTCACACACCACCGGTGGGGACCGAAAATGGGTCAACTGCTTGCAAAAAGGTTGGGCGGTTTCTCATAACATTACACATATACCAACCCTTTGACCCAGTAATTTTACCCCTAGCTATTTATCTAAGATCAATTAAATCATATGCCCAAAAAAGGCTTATCCAGAAGACGAGATGAGCAAATTATGGTGTAATCACTGAATGGAACACTACTCAGCAATAAAAAATAGTCACTGTTATATGCAACAGCAAAAAAGAATGTTTCAAAATGTGTTGAACAAAATAAGACAGACATAAAGTTCAGACTGTGTGGTTCCATTTATATGAAGCGCTGGGAGAGGCCACATAAATCTATTATGAAAAAGATGTGAGCAGGGGAGAAGGAATTATTCACTAGAAGGGGGTACAAGGAACACTTCCGGTATGGAAATGTCCTATAACTTGAGAGAGCTACCGGTTACACAGGTATATCCATTTGCCAAAACTGTGCCGTTAAGGTTTGTGCCTTCCAATGTATGAGAATTTTACCTTCAAAAATAAAGCTCAAGTAGGGTAGGTGGAGGTGCAGGGAAAGGAAGCATGCAGAATGCTGAGAATTGTTGAAGTTGAACACTAGATACAAGGGAGTTCATTATACTATCCGCTTATTTTGTATATATTTGAGATTTCCATAATGTAAAAGTTTGGGGGTTAAAAAAAAAACAGCAAATAAAATGCATTACATACATACAAAAATACAGGGTGGGGCCAAAGTAGGTTTACAGTTGTGAGTACACAAAACACAAAGTTTGTTCTTATATTATTATTTATTAATCATTGTATTATTTTCCATACAAACAATTGTAATCCTACTTTTGCCCACCCTGTACATATAAATGACACCACCAACACACGACCTACAGAGATCATGTATAAAACCTACCCTGACATGACCTGGGACCGCCTAGCACTTCAGCTCTGTATTTATGCCATAAATGTTCTCTCCCCTTCTCCTACCTGATTCAACCTTCTCCTCCATCCTGCCCATTTCCCTTCATCAGTGTGGCAGACTGAAAAAATGGCCAAAATGTTCTCCTCCCTCCCCCAGCTCTTTCTATGTGACTTTACCATTCCTCTCATTAAGGGGTGAAGTCTATTCTGCACCACTTGAATCTGGACTGGACTGGTGCCTTGCTTTGGCTAAGAAAATAATGAGATCATCCAGCATTAAGGTGGGCTGTAAATACAATGTGTGTCCTTATAAGAGACCAAAAAAAAAAAAAAAAAAAAGGATAAGACATAGAACAACATGCAGGAGAAGGTCAGGTACAGGCAGAGGCAGAGACGGGAGTGATGAGACCACAAGGCCAGGAACACCAGAGGCTACCAAAAGTTAGGGAAGAGGCATGGAACAGATTCTCCCTCAGAACTTCCAGGGGGAACCAGACCTGTTCACACCTTGATTTTGGACTTCTGTGCTACAGACTGTGAGAGAATACCTCCTATTGTTTTTGTTTTTGTTTTTTTATTGCTTAAGGTATTACAAATGGTAGTACATATGTCTCTTCCCCCCCACTCCACCACTGCTACTGACCTCCCCCCGGCCTCCCACATCGAGCTGGTTGTAGTTTGTTACAGCAGACCCAGGAAACCAATACGCAGCAGAGCAGAAGAACCACCCAGCAAAGCTCAGCCCGGGACTGACAATCCCCAGAATCATGGCCTAAATAAATATTTGTTGTTTTAAGCTAGTTTTTGAGATGGTCTGTTACATAGCAAAGCTAATTAACACAAGCAACCTTCCAAATACCCACTCCTCTATTTAAAATTATCTTTCCCAGAAAAAAACAATAAAATTATCTCTTCCACAGTCAATCTTGTTACCTTCAAATAAATGAGATCACCTCACTCTACCCACTAACTAATATTTCTACAATAGCACCTATAAAATGTTATAGCATTTTAAAAAGTTTTACATGTTTGTCATCTTTGACCAGGCTGCAAATTCCTCGGGGCAGGGATTACATAATATTGAATTTGTATCCCTCAATACCAGACAATGATGACTTCACCTACATAAAATTTTCCAAAAGAATTCATTCTAAATTCATCTTTCTCTATGATATCTATTTATAGGCAAACAGAAAAACACCACAACATTCCTTAATCAATAATTACAGACTAACAAGTCAATGAGGAGGACATCTGAAATTGCCCATAACACTTCAAATGAAACCCTTGAGATGAATATAAAATAGACCCAACTTTATTTATAGTTATCTAATATCCCTTTCCTAATCCCACTAATCATCAAATCATAAGGCAATGACAAAAGAGGTAGGAAGACTGAGTATGCAGGTGGTGGCTCTAACCTGGCAAGGTGCCTTGAATGTAAAAATGCCAAGAAAGCTGGTATGCAAATATATTCTCTCCCAAGAAGAAAGTTTTCTACAGTAGGAGTTCCAGGCAATGAATCTTTCCATAAATAAAATGAGATGTTGGAACCCATCCCTGATGAATGAAAGAAGACAGGTTATGTGCTGACTTTCTAGTGCATTAAGCCCTTACCGGAATGAAGTCAGGCACTGAGCAAACCACCTGTGTATTTTTAGACCATATGTGTTGAGGAGTTACTTTAGAAATTTTTAAAAATAATTATGGCTTATTGGTCATATTCTGCATGAGCATCTCTCAGGTAAAGCTTCCTATCATGGCTTGTAATAAATAAAAAAATGTGGGCACCAGGAAGAATCCAGCATACAATCTAATTTTTCTGTTTCATAGTGAGTATTTTTTTTTTTGCCCACCCTTCCATACTGACTTCCCAAGAATCAAGAATTTAACACACATTTTTAAGTTGCAATTTGAGGTTTGTGTAAATGGTTTTCAGTCATTATTACTATCCACAATTAGACTCAATAATCAAGAGCTGGATTATTTAATGGGAGAGACATGGTCATTAAAATGCCCAAGAAAAGGACAAGTAAATGGGGGAGCCAAGGCCAGTGTCCAAAGGTATCAAAGTAGCAGGAACTCCGTGAAAAAGATGCTGTCACAGAAAATTGCAGAAACTACAGTGGGTGTAATGGGGAGACTGAACAAACTACCTTTTGTAGTAAAGAAATTTCTAAGCATCAAGCAATCAGACATTAGCCTGTTCTTTCAAAACGAACTCTCATTAAACTTACTAGAAAGTCCACATAAGACTACTAAATCGGACTAATTATGCTCACAGACTAAATAAATAAATTGCTAACCAGAAAAAATTGTAACTTCTAGAAGTGCCTCTTTTCTACTGGGGAAGCAAAATATATTTATAAGGATCTGACTCAACTCTAACTTCTTTCGTTATTGAAAAAGAATACATTTATTTATTACAGACTGCATTCGGGCACCATTCCGGATGTTGAAGATAAATAGACGGGTTACACTGGTCCTTTTCCTCACAGAACTTAAAGTGCAGTGGCCAATACAGATCAATCAAACAGGAATGTACACGGCATGTTCTGATAGACTATGGACAGCAAGGGAACCCAAAGAAACAAAGGGGAAAAACGTCAAAGTCAGATAGAGGATGCTTCCCACAGAAGACAACACAAGCAGGAGCTAGACAAAAGAGCAGGGCATTCCCGGAAAGTCTTCTCCGTGAAGGACACACCACACACATACCCTCAGAGTACAGGACACTCTGGGGGAAAAGCTTTACTAAGGCCAGAACCACTCCTTCCACAAATCTCTATTGAGTGTCAAAGATGTGCCAGGCACAGTTCTCAGAGTGAGAATACCAGTAAAGAAATCACACACAAACTTCTGTCGTCAAAAGCTCACATTCTAGTAAGGAGAAAAGCACAATGAACAAAAGAAATAAATATATGAAACATTCAAAGGTGGCAGGTGCTATGGAGATAAAGTTAGCACGTAAAGTAAGATTCAAATTGGACCTAGAAGGAAAGGCATGATGTGCATGGGTGTTAAGGCTGGGAAGGTGATCCAGATAATTGGAACAGCATGAGCATAAGTATTAAGATACATGTGTTCCTATCGGCCAGAAAGTCTATTTTCTCCCAAAGAGGATTCAGATGGAAAACTGGTTGGTGATCAAAATTAAAGGTATACAAACACTTTTAGTGCCTTGCAGAAGAAGTGTGGACCTTACCCCACAAGCAATGGGAAGCCACTGAAAGATCCCAGTGGAGGAGAAACAATCCATTTTCTCAGTCCTCCCCAATTTCTACATGGCATTTACCGAATTGATCATGCCCCTCCCATTCGCTCATTCAATGGGCACTCACTGTGCAGCTACCTGATACTGTGTTAGAAATAATATTTTTAAAGTAACACTGTATTCCATGTCATAAATGGTTGCAGAGGTGTGGCTCGTTTCCGTCACTAAGAAAAATAGGTGCCTATATCCCCGTCCAGATACACAGGACATTGTGCTGAGTGATATAATGGGTGAGCAAAGCTGAGTAGTAGCATAGGAAAGGACATTATAAAAAGGACATTAATGTAATCTTGTGAAACCCAGAAGTGGAATCTTCGATTTTCCCCCATAGAAATTATGTCAGGATTGAGGACAGTAAGTACAAAGTTTGTTTTTAAAGCATCTCTCATAAAGTAGTGATTTGGGTTTCCATTTTCAAATATACCAAGGAGAGATCTCTTCATTTCTTAGAAATGGCCACGATAATTTAGGGACACTGTCAACTGATTGAGAGAATCAGTGTAGCATGGAGTTCAGGAGGGAAGGAGAAGGCCTAAATTCAGAATTGTGCTGGATGGTGTTCTCCTATAGCTCCATAAATGCAAGCTACCCAACTTCAGACCATTAGTGAATAACCGAATCTTATGATTAGACACCTTAGTAGTAATAATTCTTTAGCACAAACCAGTTAAAGCAAAGAATTTCAGAAACTCACTGATGTATATTTTCTCACCTAGTTTTCTCCTGCCTGAAAGTTCAGGCAAATCTTGACAAATCAATATCTAAATTTGTTTTCACAATTCTTTTTGAGCAGCTCTTCCCTTGATTTGGGCCTTACTTTCTTCTCTAAGGAGGGCAGAGGTTCTATAATGAGTTGTATCCTCCAACTCTAATCCTTCCTAACTTGTTTCCATGCTTCTCAGCAGAGCTGAATGTAGTCCTGTGGTCTTCATGGTCAATGTGGTTTTTGTGGGGCATACAGTTAGCTAGCTGCCCGAGCTGCTCCCTTTACCAATCAGAGGATAAAATGTCACCCCAGAGCCACGAAATATACGTACTTCTCAAGTACACATGGAACATTTTCAAAGATAGACCACATATTGGGTCACAGGCAAAGTCTCTCCAAATTCAAGAAGATTGAAATCATAACAAGCATCTTCTCAGACCACAAGGGCATAATATTAGAAATAAACTACAATAAAAACAATCAAAAAATTCAAACACTTGGAAGCTGAAGAGCATGCTATTAAACAATGATTGGGTTACCAAAGAGATCAAAGAAAAAATTAAAAACATCCTGGAAATTAATGACAATGAAAACAACAACAATCCAAAATCTATGGGACACAGTGAAAGCAGTCCTGAGAGGGAAGTTTATAGCTCTACAGGCCTACCTCAAAAAAAACAAGAAAAATTGAAATAAATCATCTAACTCTACAACTTAAAGAATTAAAAAGAGAGCAACAAGAAAAGCCCAGAGTGAGCAGAAGGAAAGAGATAATAAAGATCAGAGCAGAAATAAATGACATAGAGACAAAAAAAAATATACAGAAGACCAATAAAACCAAGAGCTGGTTTTTGAAAGGATAAACAAGATTGATGAGCCTCTAGCCCGGCTTACCAAGAAGCAAAGAGAGAGGACCCAAATAAATAAAATCAGAAATGAAAGAGGTGAAATAACAACAGACCCCACAGAAATACAAAGGATTGTTAAAAAAAATACTATGAACAACTCTATTCCAACAAACTAGACAACCCAGAGGAAATGGACATATTCCTAGAAAAATACAACCTTCTAAAACTCAATCAGGAAGAATCTAAAAATCTGAACAGGCCGATAACTATGGAGTAAATTGAAGCAGTCATCAAAAAGCTTCCAGCAAACAAAAGCCTGGGGCCAAACATTCAAGGAAGAACTAAAACCTTGTAAGGCTAAAAGGAGGATAGGTAAAACTCCCCTGTGAAGCCATCTGGCCCCAGGCTTTTGTTTGTTGGAAGCTTTTTGATGACTGCTTCAATTTACTCCATAGTTATCAGCCTATTCAGATTTTTAGATTCTTCCTGATTGAGTTTTAGAAGTTTGTATTTTTCTAGGAATATGTCCATTTCCTCTAGGTTGTCTAGTTTGTTGGAATAGAGTTGTTCATAGTATTTTTTTTAACAATCCTTTGTATTTCTGTGGGGTCTGTTGTTATTTCACCTCTTTCATTTCTGATTTTATTTATTTGGGTCCTCTCTCTTTGCTTCTTGGTAAGCCGGGCTAGAGGCTCATCAATCTTGTTTATCCTTTCAAAAACCAGCTCTTGGTTTTATTGGTCTTTTGTATTGTTTTGTGTGTGTTTTTGTAGCGCTAAAAGCAAGACACCCATGAAAAACACACAAGGTGTCAAAACAAGCCAGAGGAAAATAATTTGGGCAAAAAATGAAATAGGATCCCAAGTCAAATTTATAGAAAATATTCCTTTATTAACTTTTGGTCGAGAATATGTTTGTATATTTTCAGAAAACAACTCCAAGACCATGTGGATTCCAGCAACAGAGAGGAATCGACAGGACTACTCCAGCCATCAAGACAGAAGAGAAGCAGTCCAGAGATGGAAGACGGTGATGTCGCCTTGCCATACTAGCAGTTAACAGCTGTGCGTCACTACAGGTTGCCCAGGACCAAACCAGAGAGGGTCAGACCAGCATTACCACCATTTGTCCACCATCCAGAACTGAAATGTCATGGCTGACATGTACACATAAGGAACTGTGTGACATTGAAATTGGGTCTCAAAAGAACTGTTGGCCCAGAAAGAAACTCACTACAGGCTGATTCATTTGCCTGTCAGCATAACCATTATTGCTTGTCTCATTTTCGGTTCTTATAAGTGTATTTCTAATAGCACATGATCTCACTCATCTAGGGGAAATAATGAACAACATAGACTGATAAACAAGAACAGACCCAGAAACAAGGAGGCATGGATCAGACTGTCGGGCCTCAGAGGGAGGGTAAGGGAGGGTGGGGGTAAAGGGGACAGATCAACCAAAGGACTTGTGTGCAAGCATATGAGCCTAACCAGCGGTTAAGGACAACAGGGGGGTGGGGGCATGTGTGGGGAGGAGTGTGGGCTGGGAATGGGGGGGTGAGGACAAATATGTGATACCTTAATCAATAAAGAAATTTTAAAAAAATAAATAAATAAAAATAAAAATAAAACCTATCCTCCTCAGACTATTCAAAAAAATTCAAGAGGAAGGAACACTTCCAAGCTCATTCTATGAAGCCAGCATTATCCTAATACCAAAACCAGATAAAGACAACACAACGAAAGAGACTTACAGGCTAATATCCCTCATGAACATAGATGCCAAAATTCTAGCAAATCAGATCCAGCATTTCATCAGAAAGATCATACACCATGACCAAGAATGATTTATCCCGGGGATGCAAGTATGGTACAATATCTGCAAATCGATAAATGTGATACATCACATAAACAAACTGAGAGATAAAAATCACAGTCATACCAATAGATGCAGAAAAAGCATTTGACAAAATCCAATACCCTTTCTTGATAAAAACCCTCAGCAAAATGTGAATAGAGGGATCATATCTCAACATAATAAAAGCCTTATATGACAAACCTACAGCCAATATCATACTCAATGGGCAAAAACTGAAACCATTTCACCTAAGAACAGGAATGAGACAGGGATGCCCACTTTCACCACTCCTGTTTGACATAGTTCTGGAAGTGCTGGCAATAGCAATTAGACAAGAAGAAGAAATAAAAGGCATCCAAATTGGAAAAGAAGACGTAAAATGTTATTATTTGCAGATGACATGACACTGTACATAGAAAACCCTAAAGACTCCATCAAAAAATTATTAGACTTAATAAATGAATTTGGCAATGTAGCAGGATACAAAATTAACACCAAGAAATCTGGCATTTTTATACATCAATAGTGAACTTACAGAAAGAGAGACTTAAAAAACAATCCCATTTACCATCGCACCAAAAAAAAATTAAGATACCTAGGAATAAACTTAACTAAGGAGGTAAAAGACTTGTACTCGGAAAACTACAGGACACTGAAAAAAGAGATAGAGGAAGATATAAACAGATGGAAGAACATAACGTGCTCATGGATTAGTAGAATCAACATCATTAAAATGTCCACACTACCCAAAGCAATCTATAGATTCAATGCACTCCCCATGAAAATACCAATGGCATATTTCACAGACCTAGAATGAACTCTCCAAAAATTCATCTGGAATTAAAAAGAAAAAAGACCCCAAATAGCTGCAGCAATCCTGAGAAAGAAGAACAAAGTAGGATCTCAATACCAGATATCAAGCTGTATTACAAAGCCACTATTCTCAAAACTGCCTGGTACTGGCACAAGAACAGACATATAGATCAATGGAATAGACTAGAGAACCCAGAAATCGACCCAAACCACTATGCTCAATTAATATTTGACATACGAGGCAAGAACATACAATGGAGTCAAGACAGTCTCTTCAATAAATGGCGTTGGGGAAATTGGACAGATACATGCAAAAATATGAAACTAGACCACCAACTTACACCATACACAAAAATAAACTCAAAATGGATAAAGAACTTAAAAATAAGATGGAAAACCATAAAAATACTAGAGGAATCCACAGGCAGCAAAATCTCAGACATATGCCAAAGCAATATCTTCACCGATACAGCTCCTAGAGCAATGTAAACTAAAGAGAAAATAAACAAATGGGACTACATCAAAATAAAACGCTTCTGTACAGCAAAAGAAACCATCAACAAAACAATAAGAAAGCCCACTTCATGGGAGAACATATTTGCCAATGTTATCACTGATAAGGGTTTAATCTCCAACATTTACAGGGAACTCATACAATTTAACAAAAGGAAGATAAACAACCCAATTAGAAAAAATGGGCAAGGGACCTAAATAGATACTTTTCGAAAGAGGACATAAGGAAGGCCAAGAGACATATGAAAACATGCTCAAAGTCACTAATCATCCGAGAGATGCAAATCAAAACAACAATGAGATACCATCTCACACCTGTCAGAATGGCTATCATCAAAAAATCAACAAACGACAAGTGCTGGCGAGGATGCAGAGAAAAAGGAACCCTGGTGCACTGATGGTGGGAATGCAGACTGGTACAGCCACTGTGGAGAACAGTATGGAGTTTCCTCAAAAAACTAAAAATGGAACTCCCATTTGACCCAGTGATCCCACTTCTAGGAATATATCCCAAGAAACTAGAAACACCAATCAGAAAGGATATATGCACCCCCATGTTCATAGCGGCACAATTTACCATAGCTAAGATTTGGAAACAGCTTAAGTGCCCATCAGCAGATGAGTAGATTAAAAAACTGTGGTACATTTACACAATAGAATACTACGCTACAATAAAAAGGAAGGAATTCTTACCATTTGCAACAGCATGGATGGAACTGGAGAGCATTGTGCTAAGTGAAATAAGCCAGTCAGAGAAAGATAAATATCACATGATCTTACTCATTTATGGAATATAATGAACAACATAAACTGATGAATAACAACAGATCCAGAGACAGAGAAGCATCAATCAGACCGTCAAACCTCAGAGGGAAGGTAGGGGAGTTGGGGGTAAGGGGGAGAGATTAACCAAAGGACTTGTATGCATTCATATAAGCCTAACCAATGGATACAGACACCATGGGGGGTGAGGGAATGAGTGGGGGGTTGGGGGTGGGGGCAATGGGGCGATAAGGACACATATGTAATACCTTAATCAATAAAGAAAAAAAAAGATGAAATGTATTCATTTGTACATCCGCAGTTGCACCTCTCTGCACACATATACTCCAAAGAACACGTATTACTTTATTAACACCTGGCTTTTAACTTTTTCTGCATTCAGTGGTTGAAGCCATTTTTCAGACCTGCTACTAGTTTCTATCAATTGGTTTTAGAACTTCACTTTGGTAGAGTATAAAGTGATAATATTGTGACCAAAAAAGTGACAAAATACAATATAAACTAAACTAGAGGCCCGGTGCACGAAATTTGTGCTCTGGGGGAGGCGGGGGAGGGAGGGAGGGTTCCTACACCCTCTCGCAGTTCAGGGGCCCTCGGAGAATGTCTGACTTCTGGCTGAGTGGCGCTCCACTGACCACCAGGGGACAGCTCCTGCGTTGAGCATCTGCCCCCTAGTGGTCAGTGCACGTCATAGCGACTTGTCATTCGGCTACTTGGTCGATTTGCATATTAGCCTTTTATTATATAGGATTATTATATAGGATAGTTCTAATGGTTCCATTAGAGCACAAATCTATCTCTTTTTATGGGCCTACAAAACTTACTTATTTGTAATCACATTAACAGTAAACAAATCATCTAAATCTACTGGAACTTAGCCCAAGTTCGTAACATCTTTAAGTTATAAGAGTACTTACAACTGAGGAATCACTAGCAATAAATATACCCCAAAATGCAATAGGCAAGGCTAAGATTGTATCCTAACCTGGTCAGTCATGTTTTACACATTTCAGTACTAGCAAGAATTTTTTTTAAAATTCTAGATGGTCTCTGATAAGCCATCACTAGTAATAGACCACACAAGGCATGTGCCCTTTTAAGTGGGAAATGAGAATGGCCTTCTTTATAGTTACTAAAAACTTCTGCTACTACTATTACTACAGACTGTAAATTCCCTTAGGGTTCAAATGACTTCAGAATTTTGCCATCAGTTAAAATCCAATAAACACAAACCACAAGAAGAAGGGCGGGGGGGGGGGGGGGGGGATCCTAAATTTGCTACTATACATGCAGAGCTAAGTGATATTTTAAAATCAAATATATGTTACAAGCTGAAAATTGTATTATATTGTGGTAACCAATGAACTGGTTGTCATTCAGTCAAATTGCTTTGCGTTCTTGCTCTTTTTAATTATGTCATTTAAGGGCATACTGCTCATATTTAGTAGCTTTGGGGGAAGTCTCCTCACAGATACTGCACTCATATTTTGTCCCTGCAAATATCATTTCATTCAATAGATTTCCCATAGAATTTGCTATTTCAATTACTTGCTGAAATATTTTATTTTGTGCTATTTCTATTACATATCATGCTGGAGTCACAGGAATAATGAATTTAAAGGAGCATTTCAATGCTTAAAATATGAAACAAATTACTCTGGCATCTAAAAATCCTAACTGTGAAAGCAACTCCTACACACATGTGGAATTAATTTGCAAAAGCTATCTTTTATTGGATTCTAGGTAATAACAATGGCATATGTTTTTTGTATGTCTACTCTTACAAAACAAATTTTTCACAACATAACCTTTCAAGAAATCAAAATGCTTCAGATACTTTCCATCATACACTGTCAATCCAGTAACTCAAATATCTGGCTTACAGGACTTAGCACACAAATACTTCAGATTACTATCAGAAGCACGGCATTTCATCATTTTTACTCCCATCCAGTTTAGTGATTATAAAGAGACTCTTACATTTTAAATTATAAAATCCCTCGTTTCTCTTTTTCTACATTTCCTTGCCCTGAGTAACAGGATTTGGTATGGGAGATGTCACTGATGCTAACAGAAAATAAATTTGGTGTATGGAAGGAAAAAAATGCTTCAGTAGCATGTGACCTTCACTATAGACTGACATTCATTAGAAAAAGTAATTTATCTTTTAAAATAAACAATCTCCTACCATTTAAGATTCTTCACTTTGTAAAATACTTGTGAATATAATACTTATCATTAAAAAAGCGTTTGTTCCTTCAAAATGAATTATTTCATCATGAAATGACAAAGGCTAGTGAGAATGCTAACGAGTCTATACTACACTGTATTAAGCAATAAGATCCCTAAAATCACCTGCCTCTCTTTCTATCTTCTCTCCTGGTGTTCTAGATAAAAGGGAGGGAGGAACCTACTCTTTCCTTCTCTTCTACTTTCCTAGCATCAGGTAAGAAAAAGAGGAAACCTTCTCAGATTCTCTTTTACCTCTTCTGACTTCCTGCATTATCATAATTCTTCTGTTAAGAAGCAATATTCAAACACACACACACACACACACACACACACACACACACACACACAAATAGTAACTATGTAAGGTAATGGACGTGGTAATTAGTTTGATTGTGGTACCGTATTTTCCAGCGTATAAGACGACTGGGCGTACAGAAGATTTTCCTGGGTTAAAAAGTCGTCTTATACACCAGAAAATATAGTAATCACATATATATCAAACCATTACATGGTATAGCTCAAATATATGCTATTTACTTGTCAAGTCTACTTTAATACATCAGGGTGGAAAGCAGCAATTTTAAGAAGGAATATGTAAAAGTACCTAAAAGTGGAATCTGTTAACTTATATACATCAACCCTACTACCCACTAGGTTTTTTAAATCAATTTTCTTTTTGAAAAATAAAAATTAGTTAACACCCCAACATTTTGGGTCCTCTTGAAATAAGTGGTTTGGAAAGAAGCAAGTTGTAAATAAATTCATAACTTTAAGCCTATCATAGTAAAACTGCTGAAAATAAGAGAAAAATCTTAAAAGCAGCTTTCAAAGAAGTAATCCTATATAATAAAAGGCCAGCCACCATGTAACGATCACAATGACCAGAGACTAGAACAACCACGGCCACTGGCAGGGTTGGCCCTGCCCCCAAGCAAGCGGTTAGGGGCGATCAGGCAGGCAGGCAGAGTGGTTAGGGGCGATCAGGCAGGCAGGCAGAGTGGTTAGGGGTGATCAGGTAGGCAGACCAGGGGTTGGGGTGATCAGGTAGGCAGGCATGTGGTTAGGGGCAATCAGGCCGGCAGACCAGCAGTTAGGGGCAATCAGGTAGGCAGACGGCCCCTCCCCGGGCTGGCTCTGCCCCAAGCAAACGGCTAGGGGTGATCAGGCAGGCAGGCAGAGTGGTTAGGGGTGATCAGGCAGGCAGGCAGAGTGGTTAGGGGTGATCAGGTAGGCAGACGGCCCCTCGCAGGGCTGCCCCGCCCCCCAGCAAAGAAAGAGGGAGGCCCAGGCCACTGGTGGCGACTCTGGGGCAGGTGTGCGGCCAGCCAGCAATTGCCCCGCAGAGGGAGGCCCAGGCCAGCCAAGCCTGTCCCCTACAGAGGGAGGCCACCGGTGGCAGGGGAGGGGGGCAGCACTGCACAGATGGCAAGCAGTGGCAGCAGCGGGGGTGGGGCCAGCTGCCTGCAGCCAGAGGAAGGAAAGACCAGATAGTTCCTGATCTCAGGCCAGGCCTAGGGACCCTACCTGAGGGGTCCCGGATTGTGAGAGGGTGCAGGCCGGGCTAGGGACCCCCCAAGTGCACGAATTTTCATGCACCAGGCCTCTAGTAATTATAATAAGATAACTAATTTCTCACTAGTATCTATAGAAGCCAGTTGACCAATGGACTTATATTTCCAAAGTGCTGAAAGAAAATAACTGGCTAACCTACAATTCTACACTCAGAAAAAAATCCTTCAGAAATGAACATAAAGAAATCTTTTCAGACAAATAGCAACTTGAAAGATTTACTTACCAGCAGACGCATACAAAAAAAATTGTAAAGAGTATTTTTTTTAGGCAGAGGTAAAATATTCTCTGATAGAAGCTTAAAGATTTAGGAAAAGGTAAAAATGTGTGTGTGTGTGTGTGTGTGTGTGTGTGTGTGTGTGTGTGTGTATAATTAAATTTCCAAAGTTCATTACTATTTCATGACCCCTTATTGCATCTAACTAGAATAAGGATAGTCTTCATATCTTAAAGAAGAAGGGGGAAAAAATAGTTCATTGGTTTGAAATCCTAAAGGTAACCCTGGCAATTGCAAGAAAATAATCTTAGTCTACATCCTCCTACAAACCCATGCTGTTTCTGGAATCTATAATTAAGAAGACAAAATAGAAAGTAAAAATTTAAAAACGAAGGTTAAAGGATTAGAAACAGAAGTAGGAAATCCCGTTTCACCGATGCCTTTGACTCTGAGAAACTATTTTCGTGGTAGCGCATCTGTGAAATGGATGTTTTCCGTTTGCCCTGCAAGCTTTCCGTCTGTTTCCCATTTGCTCTGCGCCAGAAGAAGCTGACAACGGCATGAAAGGATCCCTTTTCCCCTGGCGTTCAGTTGAGTTTGGCCAATGAGGATCACTGGCAAGAGACTGGCGAAAGGGAGGAAATTGGGGTCAGGGTATTTATTTCCTCAGTACTTTCCCCGAGAGGTCACCAAGGGTGGTGTGTCCCTGGGCCTGAGGCAATAATCCTGCCAGGTGGCCCTCTCCCATAGCTACAGCCACACTCTTCGGGACCCAGTAACCAGCCCTTTCCTTGTGCCTTCGTACATAGGGATGAGAACAGTTCCCACTGTGGCCAGCCTCACCATCCTGGTTAGCATCTCTCACCCTTGTTCACAACTACTTTCTCAAGCACCCCATTGGAGTGTGCCATCTGTTTGCTGCCAAGAACCTGGTCTGTACAGTCGTACCTATTTGTAACATGAAAGGTTGCAAAAACAGGACACTGAAAATTCAGACTCTCAAGTCAGAAACACGTAGAAGTGGATCCCAGCTCCACACTGTGACCTTGGAAGAACATGTCTAAGACTCTCTTCCCTCCTCTGTAAAAATAATAATAGTAGTACCTGCTTCAGAATTTGTTGTGTAGTGTCAATGATTTAATGTAAAGAGCTTAGCCTAGTGCCTGGTACAAACTAAGGGCTTACTAAATAGTAACTGATTATATTTTTGACTACTATTGTTTGCTTCATAGGAATGGTGCAAAATAGACCACATGACCGACTATGAAGTTACTAGATACATCCCACTCCAACTTTTTGATTCATATTTAATACAACATGTTTCATACCAGAAAACATCCCAGTGAGATAAACTATGCCTTTTACAATACTTTGCCCACCACAAGATTAAAATGCAACTAATATGCATAGTGTTTCTGTATGTATAAATAAGCATCTGTATCTTTTAGAAGAGAACATTAGCACAGTAAGTGGTTCTGCTCCAGTTCCACATTACTGGGGGGAAAATAATGGCATAAGTTAGCTTGATCTTATTTCAGCTGGCTCAGGGCTAAAGTAAATGCCATGGGGTCTAATCAAAGCAACCCATTTCAGTACATCCTCGACTTACATAACTGACAACTGCCCTGAGCAAAAAGAAAATGCACACATTAGATAGAAATCGAAGACGCCTTTGTGATCAGAAATGCCCCCAAATAATAGCAGTAATCTCAGAACTAAAACCAAGAACGATGAAGGAGAAGATAAAGACATCCTTCCATGTTAATTTTGTGACTAAAAGTGCTGGTTAGTATGCAACTGTGAGCAACAGACCAACCCAGCCAGCAATGCTGAGGCCGAGTGCACGACAGCTGGATTGCTCACACATCCCCTGGAAAACAGCTTCAGCTGCTGCCTGCAGGGTCTGCATAACAACAATACGTTTGGCAGCACTAAACAGATAACCATCTTCCACATTTTCTCTCCGTGAAAAACAGTATCAACAACAATAAAAGACTGCTGACTGCTATCGAAACCACGAACCAACGTATTTTTTTCCAGGTTGGTTATGGTACCGGTTCAAAAAGTAGAAAAACCAAAGTCTGACTTTTATGCCATGTCAAGGTACCAGCTGGACATGGCCGCCCTGTGGACTGCAGTTCGAGTCCTTGATCTCGAGGCCATACCTCAGGCCTTCCTAAAACAAATCCCTCTCTGGAACACAATTTCCAGGTCCTTCTGACTTGAACTGTTTAAACTTGATGTAACGGAGCAAACAGAGGAAATTAAAACAAAATTCTGTACACATGGGCATTAAATGATGTTGCTGACTAAGAGTTATAGAATATTTAGCAGGAAATACCTTTGCCCAGCTTTAGTATCTTGGGCTCAATCTTCTAACGGAGATATAATTCAGAGATAAGTATATTTCTGCAAGGAATTTAACTCAGTAACTACAGTTACAGGCTAAGTAAAATAATTGTCAAAGTGAGCAAAATGGCAAATGCACCCAATCTAAGAATAATGTTGGCTAAAACATATATAGTGCTATTGCCAGGCAGTCTTCTAAGTGCTGATATTAACTTATTGAATCTTCATAACAATCCTATGTGGTAGGTATTATTAGCCCCATTTCATAGAAAGGGAACTGTGGCACCAGAATTTAAATATCTTGCCCAAGCTCTCAGAGCTACTGAGTACGCTAGTGAGCATGTGGTCAGTCCTCTGCTTCACCTATCATGACATCCCAACAGTGAAAACATGTCTTTGTACAATATTCCTGGACCACGGTATTACCGAACTGATTCAAATTCTTCTAAAACTCCAGTCTTTCTTATCTAGAATTTATTATCAAATTAACAATTCCAAATCTAGATTCACAAGTGAATAAGAGAACTGAGCACATCTCTCCTAAAAGAGAGGACATAAATAAAATTTCTATCCAATGAAACTGCAGAAAAATGTTGATAAAATGTCTTTGATAACTATTTATAAGGCACTCAATTATTCAAGAAGTTTTCAATAACATGATGGTATTCGTATATAATGAAGTTGATTCTGCCCTATGTTCAATATTTAAAGAAAAGTATCCTTTTGTGATTTTGAATGTACTATTTTACCAACCCAACTCAGAACTTATCAAATACATTATAAAACCCCTCTTATTAGGGGCTTCTGTTCCTACCCAAACTATAATCAACTAAACTCCAGGAGTCAGCTGCCTCCGTAGTATTGTGAAACACACATTTATTTTATAAAAGGTGGAAAGTATGTGCCTAAGAAAGGATCTATTCCTTCTTGCTTCTCTGCTTTATTCTTCTACTGCTTCCAAATTACTGCATCTGATGCCAGAAGCACCTAACTATAATTGGCAAAAAGTAACCACTACTTTTCGATTCTAAAATCTATAAGCCAAGTCACCTACTACAAAAGACCAATCAATAGTTCCGATTTCTTCAAGAAATGCTTCTTTGTATTCTTCACTCATAAACTTATTTTGTTCTTCATGTACATACTTCACAATACGTTCTCTATAGCAACTGCTTTTATGTGTTCAGGACAGTGGTATTTGTTAGTGATTTTTCACTCGAAAACAAAGCGATGCCTACTCAGTGAGGTACGTTCAATGGAGCAAGCTCTAGAGAAAAATCAACCATCTGAGAAATGCAATGGGTTCTGAAATAATTTACAACAGGTCATCTCCTGGAGTCAGATGTTTTCTCATTTCTACATTTTCTGTGAGTTTTTTTTTACTCTGGCTTGTTTCCTAAGGCTTACATCCCAAAAAATCAAAATGTTTTCCCTTTCATGTCAACAATGACTCTTCTAAAGGTCTCTTCTATATCAGAGGCAGCAATATATTTCCACTAAAATCATTTTTTCCTCTGCAACTCTTGAAGATAACCAGGCGCAGAAAGACGAAAACTTTCCTTTGAAGAGTAAATGTTACTGGCAATTGAGTCGGTCCTTTTTTCCCTTCTGTTGTTTGTAACAAAAGTACTAAGTCCTAAGATTTAAGATAAACTATTGAATTCTATCTGGTTTCCTATCCTAAACAAACCACAATTGGAGATGCCAGATTAATTCTGAACAAATTTGCCCTAGGGCACCTGCAGGGTCTTGGACCTTTAATCTTCACATACCCAGAGTGTTTACCCATCCCAGTTGGAGAGAAATGCAGGTCTGGAAGTCAAAGGTTAGTCACTGGAGGAGAAAAATGGGGTAGAATCTCTCAAGATGACAGAAGAAAGTCATGAACCCTGCAATGCTTGCCCTGGCCGGCGGGAGAGCTGCCAGGCTGGGGCCGGAGGGCTAACCTCAGCAGCCGCCCCCTCTCACTCTTCTAGATGACCACCACCTCCACGAGCAGGTGATCTGCCAGACTTAAAAAAATTCCCAAATTATAAACCCAAAATGAAAGCATGACAAATAATGTAATTTGTGAATAGTAAACAATTGCTTTAAATTAATTGATGTCAAGTGTATTTATAATTTCAATAAAAATGTATCGAACTATGATCGAATATCATCTATTCACAAATTAAGTGGTAATGATATAGTATTTTATAATTGGTATATAATATTTTCCACAGGTATGTTCCAAAAACTACTATCAAGAGTCGCTAATGAACAAAAATAAATTCAATTATAATATTTTCTGGGCTATTTTGTCAATGATCGGGACAATTATTGCTGTAGTGATTAAATCACATAACAATGTATTCTCCAATAAATTTTTCTTGATTTCTCTGCCTACTATAGCCATGTAAATTCTTATATCTGTTCTTCAATATCTCTTAATTTTTTTTTCTGAAATACAAAGTTGTTCTATTCCAAAATTATCTGGGACTGTTTTATTTAATTCCATAAACTAAAATCATAATAAACTATATATTTTTAAAACTTGGGGGAGTAGTAAACTAGAAATTCAAAGAGATGAGGGAAAAGTTATAACTGTAATTAAGAAGCAAAAGCAAAACTAAAAAGTTTAAAATTTAGGCCTCAGAAAATTTTGGTTTCTTTAAAAATATATTTCTTAATTTTGTCCACTTTACTGCTTTTTCAAATAATTAAAATTTTAACTATATAGTCAATCTTTGAGGTTCCATTCTTAAATGCTTTTTGGCAATTTCCCATTTCAAATATAAAAATAAATGCCAAAAACTATGTATGCATAACATTAAGAAACTGATATGAGAAGAAAAATATCAGGAAATTCTCCATTTTAGTTAAGAATTTTACTCTTAAACCTCAATGGCAATTCATCCCTTTCTTTAACATAGTAAATTACTGAGAACCAAATCCCTCTGATTTTCCTCCCCTTTCATCCAATTTTAGATCCAGCATCATTTATGTACAAATTCCAGCACTGTGTGCTTTGAAGGTTGAAAACTGTGAGGAAATATATGCCTCTCTATATCCTTTAATCTGCAACTATATTTCAAATATTCAATATGCCCATTCAGGTAGTACTAGCTAAAGAAAAAGCTCCTAAATAAAAGAGTTAAATAAAAGACTAAGTAAAAGGTTATATTGGTCTCATTCTAACAGTAAATATATTATTAAGTTATTGCTTAGGAAAGAAGAGACTAGTTGAAAAAGCATTAGGCAAATTCATCATCAAGGAAATCACTTGCGATGAAGCACAGAATGTCACAGCATAGCGTACTTTTTAGATTTTGTCAGATTACATAGAAGAACATTAAAATCAATCAGTTGAATTTCTAGATGAATTGGTCATTACCTAGAAAATCAAATTTGGCTTCATGAATATAAATGCATTTTTAATGTTTATCATGTTTAGACTTTTTAAAATACAAGCATGACCATGATTGTATAAAAGCTTTTAAATGTGATTTATCTAGTAAGATCATAACTCTAAGGTATCACATTAAAGTGGCCGCATACAGCTCGGGTCTCCAGCAGCTGAGAGCTTAGCTGCATTACCAGTGAGAGGGCAAGTGCCTTAAATCAGCACCAGCCGCAGCCAAGGCCTCCTTCCTGTTCCCCCTGCAGAAAGCCACCCACATCCATCACTGTGCAGGGCGGGAAAGGTAATTATGGAAATGCATACATACATAAATGGAAGGGTTTTGTGTGGGAGGGAGGAGGCAGCTGATGATAGCAAATGGAAAGATACTCTGAAGTAGTCCTATTGCTCCAGCATCATATAATCTATATATATAAAAGGCTAATATACAAAGTGTCCCCTCGGGAGTTCGACCAGGAGAACGGGAGTTTGATCACTCACAATGACGTACACTGACCACCAGGGAGCGACGTGGAACATGGCAGGCGACCAGCAGGGGGCGCGGAAGGGAGGGCGGGGACCACTCTATGGTGGCTAGGAGGAGGCAGGGAGGTGGGGAATCTGATCCACCCTGATCACTGGCTGATCACTGGCCAGGCCTAGGAAGCCTACCCATGCATGAATTTCATATACCAGGCCTCCAGTACAGAATAAATTACATACCTGTGTGCCTTCTAAGGAAATCCATATTACCCTAGGATGCACAGTTTTATGCTTCTGTGCTTTCCATTCAGAAGTTCTAGACCACTCTGAGAGGTAGGGCGAAAATGTCTTTAAGATGCCCCCACATTAGGGCAAAGTAACTTGTGCTCCACTGAGAAACCAAGCAGCATGAAAATATTCCTAGCAGTTAAAAAGCCACATGCAAAACTTTGTTCAAATCTCTTCATACAGAAGGGGGAAAAAGTCTCTCAAAAGCAGAAAGTGGTGAAATAAAGAGGTATGTAATATGTAATGGAGAATAAAAGATATTGTTGGAAAATAAAATATATTAATAACAATTGTAGAAAAGTAAAAATATATGAATCACTATGACCCAGTGGTCTATAGATACTGGATCTGATCTGTTAATTAAACAAGACACAATGTTATTTAGATGCACAGAAAAGGCAAGAAACCATAGACAATACAAAGAGAAATGACAGACAAAGCACTCCACTAAATCCTACTTAGCCAAAACCAGACTTAATTTTATTATAAATTTTCTTTACTTACACTGTTTCCTAGATGACATTATGTGACCTCAGGAAACATTGTTTCAATGGAAACAACAGAAGTTTCCATTATAAGGTATGAACGTGTTCAATACCCAGATAGAAATCTATATGTTCTCCAAGGTATGCGGACTCATCCCCTCTCTTGTGAGCAATTAGTCTTTTGCCTGTGAGTCCTCTACTTGTCTACTTCATCATTAAAAAGTAGCCAAAACTGGTTTGGCTCAGTGGATAGAGCGTCAGCCTGAGGACTGAGGGATCCCAGGTTCGATTCCGGTCAAGGGCATGTATCTTGGTTGCGGGCACATCCCCAGTAGGGGGTGTGCAGGAGGCAGCTGATCGATGTTTCTCTCTCATCGATGTTTCTAGCTCTCTATCCCTCTCCCTTCCTCTATGTAAAGAATCAATAAAATATATTTAAAAAAAAAAAAGTCTGGTGTTGCCCGGCTGGTGTGGTTCAGTTGTTGAGTATTGACCCATGAGTATCACTGGTTCAATTCCTAGTCAGGGCACATGCCCGGGTTGCAAGCTCTATCCCCAATAGTGGACACGCATGAGGCAGCCAATCAATGATTCTCTCTCATCATTGATGTTTCTGCCTCTCTCTCCCTCTCCCTTCCTCTCTGTAATCAATAAAACCATTTTTTTTTTAAAAAGGAAAAAGGTCTTATGTTTTTCCCAAAGAGCATTCGAGTATTGTGTACTTCTAATTATCAATTCTTTTTGCTAAAACCCCTCCTATTTAGTTTTCTTATAATATTACAGTTCACGTAGTCAATGCTAACGTATATGGATACAAGTTTGATAAGACTATAAAATATCTTCATGCCAATTATATAAAACAAATATTGACAAAGTCCGTTACAAGATAATCAAATAAGCTTTCTATAAAGTAGAATGAGACATTTTGTACATAAAATACTTGAACTCATGACCGCTGACATAAAAGTCAGCATCAATAAAAACATAATCCTTTTCAAATTTCTTTTCTACAATCTAAAGTAAGAGTACAGGCATGCTCATTAGCATAGTAAATAATTATGCATTCGAGAAATTCAAATTGCAATCATGCCCTTTATGGAAGATGGATCTAAGACTCGTTGTGAGGTATTCATCCATGTCTGAGCGAATTAAAAAGGTGAATAAAATGCCTGACCTAAAAAAACGAGTGTTCCACAAATGAATCCCCATCATCCATAGAAGAGAAGACAGGTTCACGAGACTAAATTAAATTCCCACAAAATTGAAAACCCTTGCTTGCGGCCATAGTTTTAACTTATTCCTATAACAAATGCATTCCAGCCCAACTAAATAATGCCCTTTCCATGCGCCACAGGCAGCGTGTTCAGGCTCTGAAGCAGGATGCCTCTGACCCTGCTGACCGTCACCTGCTTTCAGACCATTCCTTCAGAAATCACTTCAGTCAGTCATTCAACCACCACTCGTCGAATACCAACTCACTGCCAAGCAGAAAGGAACTGGACAAGGGTGGTCGCTATGTAAAAGTAAGAAATGCCTCACCTTTTTTTTTTTTCAGCTTTACTGAGGTATGGTTCATGTGATTGCACATACATATACTCTGTGCAATGATTATCACAATCAGATTACTTAACACATCCATCACATCACATGGTTGTCTTTTGTTTTTCTTTTGTGGAGAATGCTTAAGGTCTTAGCAAATTCAAGTTCAAACTCGGTATTATTAACTACAGTCATCGTGCTGTCCATTACATCCCCAGAGCCTATTCACCTTATAACTGAAAGCTTGTACCCTTCGATCAGCATCTCTCCATCGCCCCCACTCCCAGCCCCCAATAACCACCAATCTACTCTCTGAGATAGCAGTCGCCAACCTTTCAGACCTCACGGACCACCAGTAGTCCACGGACCACCGGTTGGCGGCCGCTGCAGAAATGCCAATTCTATAATATAAGTCAGTTCCCTGGAGAACACCTCAGGGGGAGAAGATAGACTCCCTGGCTCGAAACTAGTGTGGCCTTAAAGACACATCATAGGACTCCAACCCTGGCCACAGAAAGAGCCTCGGCTGGAGAGCTAAGACCTATTCGAATTCACACTGGAAGACAAATGTCTTGTTCATATGCTATATGACTTTCTGAATGAACCTCATTTAGCACTGCTGTTCAGTTGAGTTTGTCTTTACGAAGCCAAATACTGTAGATCTCACTGTGCTTCTAGGGGCTAGCGACTTCACTACATCTGAATATCACCTGGATGGTTCAAACAGCTTAAAAATGAGGCTTACTGCCCGAGCTGGTTTGGCTCAGTGAAGAGCGTCGGCCTGCAGACTGAAGGGTCCCAGGTTCGATTCCGGTCAAGGGCACATACCCAGGTTGCAGGCTCAATCCCCAGTAGGGGGCATGCAGGAGGCAGCCAATCAATGATTCTCTCTTATCATTGATGTTTCTATCTCTCTAAAATCAATAAAAATATTTTTAAATGAGGTTTACCAAAATTCAAGGTACTGTATTAATTCATTTTTCATATCCCTAAGGATAAAGTACTACATCTGGTCACAACTGGATTTCCTAAACTCAAATGTGACATAATCTTGAAAGACTTTTTCAAAAATGAGTATGAATTCTCATGAAATATGCACAAGCTAGAAGAAAGATATGTATTGTGGGGAAATAATACAAGAAAGATGACAACCATCTCCCTAAACGCAACACATAACAATTATCGCTTGATTTTTCTGAAGTATTTCTAAATTATAGCCCTTAAGTAACCCGGACAAGAATTATTCTAATTTTAACAAAACTTTACTCAATTTTTTTTTTAAAGACCAGATTTTAGACACTAACTAATTAAGGAATTTATTGGGATGACATTGGTTAACAAAATCATATAGGTTTCGGGTATATAATTTCATTGAATACAATTTCTAATTATAATATAGGTTCTATGTTAATGAATCAATGTTTAATAATGGCATTCTGTCATCTTCTACTTAATTAAAACAAAAACATTTTAACATTGAATTAGTAGTTTTCCTCTGTGGTTTTTAAAAATTGCCCATTCAAAATGAAGTATATGGGTATCTTCCTCTCTCTTTTTAACACATCAAAAAAGCAGGTAATAAATACCTCACCGTTATGGCTCAGGGGTTGAGCATCGACCCAGGAACCAGGAGGTTGCTGGTTTGATTCCCAGTCAGGGCACATGCCCAGGTTGTGGGCTCAATCCCCAGTGGGGGTACATGCAGGAGGCAGCCAATGAATGATGTTCCTCTCTCATTGATGTTTCTTTATATTTTTTTTTATTGATTTTTTACAGAAAGGAAGGGAGAGGGATAGAGAGTTAGAAACATCGATGAGAGAGAAACATTGATCAGCTGCCTCCTGCACACTCCCGACTGAGTATGTGCCCGCAACCAAGGTACATGCCCCTGACCGGAATCGAACCCGGGACCCTTGAGTCCGCAGGCTGACGCTCTATCCACTGAGCCAAACCGGTTAGGGTCCATTGATGTTTCTATCTCTCTCTCTCTCTCTCTCCCTTCCTCTCTCTAAAAAAATAAATAAAAAACATTTAATAAACTTTTTAAAAGCAGGTAATAACTTTTTATTTTACACTTAATTTCACAGTACACTGTAGCTCAGTGAACACAAGTTAGTAGATTTTCCCTGCCTACAGGCAGGTCACCACTGAATATAGATCCCCATTTCAGAGCCCTATTTTACCAGGTGAGACCTGACTTACTTCCAAGTTTCAAGTTAAAGTTACAAAGAGGACTTAAATGGTGACATGATATTGACTGTATTATATTTACAACTCTTAGTAATTCTAATCAATATTCTCTTCTCTTAAAATGAAGAAATGTACCATCATTCTCCTAGATCTGTTTTTTAAAGATGTAAGGCAAGCATGTCAAACTCTCGGCCAGCGGCATGCGGCCCACCGGCTGTGAGTTTGACATGCTTGATATAGGGAGTTAGTGACTGTTTCTAATTAAACCTAATACTTAAACCCTTCACATGTTTTGAACAGGGTACTGATGCGATTCTTATTAGAATTTAAGACCCCGATGGCGCAGCGATGCCAGTGCCCAGCAGGCAATAAGACTGTGTGGTTCTGGCATTTCTTCCAGGCAACAATTGATTCTGATTTTAAGTCACTCAACTTTAGCCCACAGTAAGATTTACACATTTACACGTATTCTTTTTTATTTCAACAATAACCAGATTTGCACTCCCTACTGGTGAGTAGGGTAAAGCAACTAAGTCCACCTAAGGTTCCAAAGTTCATGGCAGCATGTAAAACTCACACTGCCAAGAAATCACTCCGTTTCATGTTTATATTCTCAGTAAGTAACAACTTAGAAAATGTAAGCTTTTTCCTCTAGAACACTGAGATATTAAAAAAAAAAATACCTCATTCTACCTTTGAAATCAGGGTCTGTGAAATGAGGAGAAAAGATGTGCCATGGCATGTGTTTCCAGGAAAGATGGAAGCAAGCCGCCAACTGGCACCAATGGCCTCTGGGCCTCCCGGGGCAAGGAGGCATGTGCTTACTCTAAAAGGAGTACGTTCCTGCTGGATGCAATCCTATTGAACAACTGACTCCGCGTCCGTATCCCCATCCCATGTTTACTATCAAATTAACTCCCATGCCTGTTAATGGCTAGAGATTCAAAACAAAGTATACAGGTATCTGCCTCTTTTTGTTTTCTGCCTCTTCGTGTTTTGTTGTGTGTTTTTGTTTTTTTTTCAAAACACAAAGGCACTTTTCTGTTTAGCCTGAGAACTTCATTTTTTAACAGAGGCTCACAGTCTCAGTGATAATATGTCTAAAGAAATGTTTCGATGGAAATACATGGTAATAAGAATTCCACCATTAAGACATTTAATTTATAAAACAGAAAAGTATAAGCCCAACTAGCATTCAAGTGCAACTCCTCATCCTTGGCTATACAGTATTTCTAAAACCTCTGGCAGGCAAATTAAACAGATTTACTATGGACTGGTACAAAGTCAAACAATCTGGAACTGTAATTACTAATAAATTTTTCATGAGAGTGGAAGACGCTGTGTTTTACATTATTGCATAAAAAAGATGACAATAAAAGCATGAGACCAAGCAGATCTCTGACTTTCATAAGGAGAGTTTTTCTGAGGGTTATAATTCCAACTGACAAATACCAATAAAGATACAGTTTCTTGATTTATTTATAAGAGTACGGTAAGTCTCTTTCATGTGAATAAAACTACCCAAGTAGCAATAAGGAAGTGTGTAAAAGTAACTTATCAAATGACAGGCTGGCTTAGCCACGTGGCTATAAGGACACTGCAAGCACAATTCTTGCTCAATCAATAGAAAATTCAATCAATATGCAATCTAGAGACTGCTTTATTAAAGACATTGACCTCACAATGGAAGTATGTGCATGCAGGTAAGGATGGCCATCAAAAATAATACAACTCATTCTACCCCCAAAATGCTTCAACAGAATTGACATAAACAATTTGTCCAAATCATGGTTACTGAGTTAACAATAAATGAAAGAAAAAAATATGCCAAATATGATCAATTCTATTCTCCCTCCCCTACTACTCCTTATCTTAATATATTTTATTGATTTTAAGAGAGGAAGGGTGAGGGAAAGGGAGATGGAAACATTAATGATGAGAGAGAATCATTGATCAGCTGCCTTCTGCGGGCATTCACTGGGGATCGAGCCTGTAACCTGGATATGTGCCCTGTCCAGGAACCGAACCGTGACCTCCTGGTCCATACCAGTAAGTCAACGCACAACCACTGAGCCACGCCAGCCGGGCTACAACTCCTTATATTGAGTTATACTCTATTGGGTTGCATTAGCAGGCCCACCAGGCCCCGAACTGAGGCCCCCCTTTTCTGACAGGGGCTCTCTTGCCCTATGTAACATTTCTGGTTAAAATCCCAATTATATGCTATGCCACTTAAGTTACAGTGGGTTTCTTTAAAATGGATTTATCCCTATTCATACAGAAAAAATATATACATTTTTTACTTCCCAAATAGAATGAAAGGGCAAAAAAAAACCAAACAAACAAATAAAAAATGGGGGAAGGAGCTAGACTTCTCAGGAAAAAATAATGGTGAAAACACTGAAACTCTATAAACTTAAACACCTTAAAATGAGCTAAATTAAACTTCATTTAATTACAATGCCAAAAGCATCCGTTATAACCAAAAACAAAATTTCCAAAGAATCACAGAAAGAATATAAATACTACATTATAATGGGGAGAAAGGAAAGTTAGGGAAATAATCATACTAATGTCAAAACCCACTGTGCCAAATTTCATGAAGGTATGCAAATTCTTTCATTTAGCTAGAATTCAGCTATAATAAACACTGTACGAAATAAAACCCAATATTCAGGGAAAACAGCAAATATCCAATTACTAAAGACTAATATTTTCTGTGTAAAATCAAGAGCTCAGCCACCATTCAATGATTGTATCTTCTAAAAAGGTTAACACTTTATTTTTAAATATTTTCAAAAAACAAAAAACAAAAAAAACAACAAAGGCACTATACTGCTCAATCTCTAGCTTGAACAGAAATTATTTTTAGGAATTAAAAGGTAGGCCCAGCTGGTGTTGCTCAGTGGATTGAGCATCGTGCCATGGACCAAGAGGTTCTGGGTTCTATTCCTGGTCAGGGCACATACCCAGGTTGCAGGCTCAATCCCCAATAGGGGGCATGCAGGAGGCAGCCAATTGATAATGTCTCTCTCATTGATATTTCTACCTCTCTCTCTCTCTCTCTCTCTCTCTCTCTATATATATATATATATATATATATATATATATATACACACACACACACACACACACATATATATATGTGTGTGTGTGTGTATACATACATACTTCTACAAAGTATAAAAAGAATGATAATAGCAAAAGTTAAGCTAAAAAAAGAAAGAAAAACACTATCCTAATAAATTTATTTGTTCTCAAAGAAATAATATCCTTCCATCGATGAGTCCCAATTTTTCATATGTAAAAAAGTTCTTCAACTTAAAGCTCCAATAAGGTCTTCCCAGCCACCCTCCCGCTGACACACACAAACCACAGTGACTTCTTTGTAAGTAGCGAGCATATGCCGTATGTTCAGCTTTCTGACTGTGATTCAGTGACATACAAAAGGAGACAAGGTCCATACATCGAGAAGTGTATGATCGAGTTGGGAAGTCAGGAAAATCAGACAGCAGTCACCAACATAGTATAAATATCATAGAACCTCAGAGGAGGCCAGGGTCGATAGGGGAGGCTTATTGATATGACTTGAGTTAGGACTCTAAGACAGAAGAAATTTGAAAATCCAGAGAAGAAATGGGGAAACCATTCTGGTCAAGAATACTGTTTCAACGAAAGCTAAAAAAAATATCGGGTAAACATGGACATAAGTCACCATTGTGGATACAGCCAGGGAAGTAAAATACCGAAGTACCATACCAAATTGTTTATACTATAAAATGAGCTACAACAAGACTTTAAAGCACAATGGCCAAGGCTGCCAGCCAAAGCGTGGAAAGGTTGCCCTCACTGGATGTTCACTCAGATACACCTCCACTTTAGGTGTATGTCTTGTCTCCAGAGAGAATAATGTTACTGATAAATGATGATCTTTCTTTGTCGTTTGGGAAACTGAACACAGCAGAGGTAAGATACTTGGCCAGGCTTCAATATAAATGGAAAACAATAATAGCTAAGGATTTAAAGAGCATATCCCATTCGGGCTCTTCTGATTCTGTAAACTGTATGCTTGTTTCACATTCCCATAGTCCAACCCACAAAAATTAAAATAACTAAACTAAAAGAACTCTATCTAATCAAGAATGCCGTTTACCCCAAAAGGAAAGAAGAAAACGCAGACAGATTTAGAATTGGTTTATAATAAACAAGGTGGAGAGGACTAGGACTGCCAAGTAGGTGGGAGTGGGAGGAAATAAAGCATCTTAGTTTCTGAGCAAAATGCTGTTATTAAGTATAATTGCATCTACTTGATCCAAATCCAATATTTCTTATTCACTAAAAAGAAACATATTAAAATAGCAGCAATTTCCTTTACAAATAAACACATTCAGCCAAGGAAGCTTCTACCAAAAAATAGTTTAGCCCTAAAGATAATCAAAAGCAGGAGCGAAATTATTTCAGCGTTTCTAATTTCAGATAATAACTTCTAAATATAAATATGCTATAACTAAATCAGTAATCACTTTTTTAATTTTTCAAAAAATTACAATGAAATTCCTTCAAACAGTCTAATCCTATACTTTTTATGTTAATGTATATAAAAATAAGAAATATCTCCCAATGAGTTATTGCTTTATATTAACTGTGGAAATCATTAATGGCAATAATTACACTTAATTATTTAAAATTATAATACTGAAAACATTTAGATCCAACAGGCTATTTCTTAATATAAGCATCTTGATGCACACTGCATGAAAATTTGGTTTTTTAATCATAATAATTTCTGTTACTATTGGACCCTTGACTTGTAAGTTGCATCTGGACCAGAAACTATAAATTAACCATAAATATCTGCTGAGAAGCCGTATCTTTCAGCTTCTGAGTACATGACTCTTGACACAGGCAAGTTCCTTGTAAATAATATATGTGTAAAATAAGTATTTCAACTCAATGGTCTCAGTAAAGTCTTTCTCTATATCCCTCTCCCATGTTCCACAAACATGCAAAAACCACAATGGCTTTTTAGGATTTGAAGATACTGGCTCCTGAGGGGCATGGAGACGAAAAGCCATACCCACCAGCATGGATCTGTCTTCCTGCACCTGAGCTGTCACCTGGGGGCCAGAGAGAACAACTCTTGGATGGATATATGTACTGCTGCGAGAATTACTCTCCCAGAAGAGAAATACTTGGCATGGCCCTGCTGGCAAGATGTTTTTCCTGTTCTAAATCCTTCTAAGTAAATCCGATGTAAAATGTCTGGACACTGCAAAAGCCAATCTCAAACTTTTAAATTTTTCTTTTAAATTTTTCAAATACAAAATAACTGTAATTTGTGTTAACTGCCTAGCAAATATAAAACATGAGAAAGCAACTTCTTTTAAAATATTCATTGTTTTCTAAAGTTTCCATTTTTTCAATATTCAGGTTTCAGATTAACCATTAGTGCAACATATGAGTGCCCTTATTTGAGCTTCAATAATAATAATACAGTCATGTATCGCCCAACGACAAGAATGCATTCTGAGTCATTAGGCAATTTCGTCATTGTGGGAATGTAGTACAGGGCACCTACCCAAACCCGGGTGGTATGGCCCACTACTCACCTAGGCTGCAGAGTCCAGCCTATTGCTCTGAGACTACAAGCCTGTACCGCCCAGGAAGACAGAAGCCTTGCCCAGCTGGTGTGGCTCAGTGGTTGAGCATCGACCTATGAACCAGGAAGTCACAGTTGGATTCCTGGTCAGGGCACATCCCTGGGTTGCAGGCTGGATCTCCTATAGGGGGTGTGTGGGAGGCAGCCGATCAATGATTCTCTCTCATCATTAATGTTTCTATCTCTCTTCCTTCTCCCTTCCTCTCTGAAATCAATAAAAGTATAGAAATAGAAAAAAAATAAAAGCTAAGACATAAATACACACACTAGCCTAAGCCTACACTGGGTCCAGATCATTAACATCACTGCCTTCCACTCCACAACTTGTCGTTCCGGAAGGTCTGCAGGGGCACTAACACGCATGGTGCCGTCCTCTCCTGAGGCTCTTAAGGTGTCAGTGTTTTCAGAGTACGTGCATGGTGGTTTGCTTAATTTGCTTCTTTTTCTCATCATAGATTTGCTTGTAAGCACCACAAACATTCCTCCCTATTAATGAGACCATTTGGTGTTGGGTCCATGTTTTCAAACTTTTTAAGGAGCTTGGTGAGGTCTGCAATAACTTCTGTTAAAACTTTCGCTGTGAATTTTCTTGAAGGCTCTCCTTTTCTTCTCCTATAGTTTTTTTTTTTTTTTTGTCTCTTCCTCATTCCAGTTCCAACAACACCTCATTAGTTAATTCCTCAGGAACCACATCAAGGAGCTCCTCAATGCCATTCTCATCCAAACCCAGTTTAAAGTCATTTGCCATCTCAACCACAGCCTTGTTGATTTTTGCAACTTCCTCGTCCTTGGCAAATCTCTTGAAGTCATGCACGAGCCTCTTTGAGTGTCTCCTACCAGAAGCTATTCATGTACTTCTTGTGACATCATCCCACACCCAAGCAAGGTTCTTGATGCAGTCCTGGATGTTGTAATCCATCCAGAGTTGCATCAGTGTTTTCTCAGCATCTTCCTCAGTTGTAGCAATCGCCTGGGCAAAGGTAGTCCCCAGGTAAAAGCTGATATAACTCTTTGATTTATTGGTTGGATCAAAGAGGTGATATTTGGCGAGAGAAACATTTTGATATTGGGATGAAAATCACCAAAAAAAAGAGGATATCGGGAGCATTATCAAACATCACTTCTCAATTTCACTAGCAAAGCAACTGAATATGGCATCTTGGAGGAAGAGCTGCGTCATCATGACTTCTTATGGCACCTGTAGTACCTGGGAGGAGGGGGTGTTTATTCATACGTTTGAAGGCCCTGAGGATCTCACTGTGCCAAATGGCAAAGGTTTCAATTTGTAGCCTGCAACATTGCCCCCAAGCAAGACTGTTCCACTGTCCTTAAAAGCCTTAAAACCTGGCCTGACTTGGCCTCCTTGTGGATGAAAGTGCTTTCAGGCATCCCTTTCCAGACCAGGGAGGTTTCCTCCACATCGAATATTTGCTCTGGCAAGTAATTTTCCTCCACAATCAGCACATTGAAAGTTTCCAAAAATTCTCTAGCTGCCTTCACCCCAGCACTCACAGACTCCCACTCACTTTCACATTATGCAATGAACTAGAGGCCCAGTGCACGAATTCATGCACGGGTGGGATCCAGCTGGCCTGGATACCAATCATGGTGGATCAAGGCTGGACCTGTCAGGAGGAGGAGACGGCGGCGGGAGGTTGGCCAGCCGGCCCACCCTGATGTGGCCAATCAGGGCTGGGCCGGCTGGGGGGAGGGGCCATGGGTGATTAGCCAGCGGGCCCTGCCCACAATTGGGGTGGGGGGACAATCAGGAGTGGGGCTGGCCAGGGGGAGGGGCTTCAGGCCAACTGGGGGCGGGGCCAGCTGGGGCGAGAGGCCACAGGAGGTTGGCCAGCCTGCCCCACCTCCCAATCGGGTGGTTCGCTGGCCGCAGAGGGCATCATAGCCACTGGTCATTCCAGTCATTATGGCATTCTGGTCGCTGGCTTTTTATATATATAGATAATGATTTTTTTTAATATATTTTATTGATTTATTACAGTGAGGAAGAGAGAGGGATAGAGAGTTAGAAACATCGATGAGAGAGAAACATCGACGAGCTGCCTCTTGCACACCCCCTACTGGGGATGTGCCCGCAACCAAGGTACATGCCCTTGACCAGAATCGAACCTGGGACCCTTCAGTCCGAAGGCCGACGCTCTATCCACTGAGCCAAACCGGTTTCGGCTAGATAATGATTTTTTTTTTCAATTCTCAAACCTTTTTTACTTTTATTTTTCACTTTAAACAATATTTTATTTTTCAATTCCAGTTGACATATGTTAGCTGCAGGTACACAATCCAGTGATTAGACATTATGCAACTTACTAAGTGATCCCCCTGATAAATCTAATACCCATCTGACACCGTACATAGTTTGAGTGAAGATTTATGAATCATTTAAACCACCCAGAGCTAGCATTAAATTCGAAACGGTGATCAGGTCCAGCCTTTTCTTTCAACATCACAAACAATCCTTTTGCTTTCGCCATGATCACCATGGTGCTGAAAGAGATACATATCTGTGTCTGGTCATCAGAAGGTTCTCCGAGTCTAATACAGAGCCTCCCTGAATTTTTGTGAGTCTTGTTGTCTTCAATGAAGCAGGTCCTTTAACAGTTTCCGTCATGTTGTTTTTATTCTTCAAGATCGTAGCTACGGCGGAATGGACATGCCTGACTGGCAAGCAATAACCATCACTGATTTTCTACTTTTGTATTTTCCTTCCAGGTCAGTCACTCAACGTGGCCTATGTTGCATTAATTGTTATGACAGTTACAATGTCACTAAACTACACAAATTTTTCAACTCCATTATAGTCTTATGGGACTACTGTTATTGGCCAAAGTGTCATGATGTGATGCATAACATTCAACCTCTTAATTTGGGGGATTAATCGCACTGATCAGATACTGTAGATGTCACTGATGAATTCTACATATGGTTTTTAAATGTTCAATAAAATGATATAATAAGCAGAACTGAATAGATTTGGGAACCTATGACAGTTTATAGAAAGTGAGTTTCTCTACACATACCGAGATTTTCAGTTCCCAAACATAATCTGAGATCTTGCATTTTATACTGAGAATTTTTTAAAATTACACACTTAGGTATCTCCTTTCTCTCATTTTTCATAAATTTTGTTAATTTAGTATTAAAATACAAATTTTTGTCTTTCACTCTAAATGCAAAATGGTCCTATTTAAAATCTAAACTGTCTTAAACACAATCATTAGTGATTCTGCACCATTGGACATAGTCTGAAACAAGTTTTGTAGCGTAACATTCTCACAGTCTAACAATAAGTGATCTCCAAATGAAACCCATCAAATGCTTGAAGAAATTATTAATAATAATCTAGCCCTGGCTGGGTGGCTCAGTTAGTTGAAGCATTGTCCCATACACCAAAAGGTTGCGAGTTCAATCCTCAGTTGGGGTAAGTACGGGAGGCAACTATTGGATGTTTCTCATATCTCTCTCTTTCTCTTTCTCTCTCTCTCTCTCTCTCTCTCTCTCTCTAAAAGATATATATCTTCCCCCCTCTCTCTCTAAAATCAATAAAAAAACATATCCTCTGCTGAGGGTTAAAAATAATAATAATAATAATAATAATAATAATCTCTCAAGCAAACTATTTTCTTGAAATTTTTAATTTACAAAGGATATGTCACTAAAATACCAAATAAAAATGATTCATTGTTCTAATTAAGAATTTTTATATCCTTCTTCTCCAATAAAACTTATATTTTAAAATATTTCCATTGTTGACACTCACACTACAATGCCACTTTTTTAGTAAAATTCCTTTTTTAGTAAAATCACTTGCCATTGTTTCATAAAAATTCAGAATAATTCCTTGACTAAGATTCTCTTTTTTAAAAAAAGTCAAATTAGACCACTTACCGTAAAGAGCCCACTCTCACTGCGACAGGCACGTGGGGAAGCTGAGAGGCCCACTTCAGGGTCACGTCCTGATAAACATGCAGCAGGCTATTGTGGTTTCCAATCAAAGTATTTACTGTTCCTTCAGAAACTGTAGGGTGAAAAAATAATTTTTTTAAGGCTAAAAAGGAGACAGTCATTAGCAACAGTATATTAGTATATATTATATCCCTTTTAGGGGATTTATGATACAAGCTAATTATAATATCTTGATGTTAATGTGTAAAGATTTTAAGTAATAAAACATGATTTTCCAACTTCAAGCTGCCAATATCTAAAAGGAAAAAAATTATAGACTTGAAAACTATAACCAGATACTAGCCAATATTTCTGCATTTCATCTAGAAAGCCTGAGTTTCATTAATATTTAACACATTGAAGCTAATGATTTTCTGGGCACTCACTACAGAAAAGTCATTCTATTCGGCATCACTATGCTCCGTTCCGCTTACAGAGGGGTCTGATGTTCACTTGGAAGCATGGTGAACAGCCTCATTTTGGAAAGCAGCAACGTACGCCTGGGGCCAATTCTACAATCCTTTTGTACAAAGTAAAATGACTGACAAACCCAAGTGTGTGCTTTATATCAAACTTCTATTCAAACTTTCAAAGTTAAAATTTCCATTACATGTTCAGTTTAAAAGTATTTTCCTAGATGTTCATATGCATGTGAGTTTGCCTTTTTCTGGTGTAAACAACACAGCCCTGACACATGGAAGAGAGAAAAGAAAATCTCGCTACACACCTGAGCAGTACGGGAGAAAACAACTTGGGCTACAATCAAGTTTCTTCATGAATTGAATCTGACCATTATCCTTAAGGCAAAAAAAGTTTCTTTCACCAAGAACAAAAACAGAAGATGCTGATTGATTGAAAGACATAATACATATATCAAGGGCTTGCTCTCCAATATTTAGAGTCCAATCTACCTGCAAAGGAAAACCTAAGATTAATTTAGTTGCAAAAAAACAACCTAAGTACCCATCCATAGACTACTGGATAAAGAAGATGTGGTAGATACATACAATAGAATATTCCCCGGCCATAAAAAGAATGAAATCTTACCATTTACAACAACAACATGGATGGACCTAGAGGATAATATGCTAAGTGAAATAAGTCAGACAGACAAAGACAAATATTGTATGATTTCACTTATATGTGGTATCTAAAGAATTAAATAAAGAAACAAACAAAACAGACAGACTCATAGATACTGATGGTTGCCAGATGGGGGTGAGGGACTGGGTGGAAATGATGAAAGGCTTAAAACTACAAGTTGGTAGTTACAAAACAGTCACAGGAATGTAAAATTCAGCATAGGGAATATAGTCAATAATATTGTAACCATGTATGGTGCCAGGCGTGTAGGGTACTAGACGTATCGGGGGATCACTTTGTAAATTATATAAATGTCCAACCACTATACTGTACACCTGGAACTAATATAATATAATAATGTCAACTGTAATTGAAAAATAGAAAAAATTTAATTTTAAAAAATAACAAAATAAATCAATAACAAAATAAATGTAACATTGCTGAAATTTTATATTTAAAAAAATGGCCTTACAACAAGTCTTTTTCCAGAACCAAGTTTTTGCTGTTCAGTCTCCTGTCTTTTATCTGCATCTGTTGCAAAAGCGAGTACTTGGTATCTGTTTGAAAGATATGAAATAATTGTAAATGACTTTAGAGTTTAAAAGTAGAAATTATTTTAAACTTTAAGAGCAGATAACCTCAATAAAGCTGATCAAGAAAAAGAAGTAAATAAAACACATAATCTATAAACCTAATGAACCACTTTTACCTTGGTTTTAAAAACTGTAAAATTTAAGATTGAATTCTTACTAAATTATACTGTGACATAAGACTATGTAAAACTGTCATGATCAAGAAATTATAACCATATGTCCTAAAATTCAATATTGGGAATATAGCTCTGCCAACTATCAAAGCATTTCCATTAAAATTTTATGTGACAAATAACAATACTCAAGAAAGATCTAGTACCAAAACACCAAATAGAAGAAAAGTGTAAATAATGGAAAGCAGCCAGATGCAGCAGAAATTATTAATATGTAATCGATGGAACCAAGAAGACCTGAATCTAAGCCCTAGCTAAATCACTTAGAGGTTGAGTGAATTTTGGCAAGTTAAACACTCTGTGTCTTATATTCCGCGTGTATAAAATGGGAATGATAATCTCTGATGCAGTCATTGTTAAGAGAATTAAAAAGTAATATAGCCTAGTCAGTTTGCTCAGTGGTTAGAGCATTGGCCCATGGACCAAAGGGTCACAGGTTTGATTCCCAGTCAAGAGCATGTACTTGGGTTGAAGGCTGGATCCTCAGCTCCCGTTGGGGCATGTGCAAGAGGCAACCAATTGATGTCTCTCTCACATCTATGTTTCTCTTCGCCCCTTTCCTTTCCACTCTCTCTTAAAAAAAAAAAATCAATGGAAAAAATATCCTGAGGTGAGGATTAAAAAGAAAAGTAATATAGTGTCTAGTATAGTATCTGGTATATATTAGGTGCTCATTTATTTTTTTTATTTTTTTTAATATATTTTATTGATTTTTTACAGAGAGGAAGAGAGAGGGACAGAGAGTTAGAAACATCGATGAGAGAGAAACATCGATCAGCTGCCTCTTGCACACCCACTACTGAAGATGTGCCCCCAACCAAGGTACATGCCCTTGACCGGAATCGAACCTGGGACCCTTGAGTCCGCAGGCCGACGCTCTATCCACTGAGCCAAACCGGTCTCGGCAGTGCTCATTTATTAGCAGACAGATAATGGTTTATATAAGGAGATAGGTCAATAACCTAGTAGTTTATTTGATATGTAAGAAGTTCTCAATAATGAACATTATTACTTTTATAAGCATTTCACAGCTTTTATGTCAATAGTAACATTTAGCTCAAATCATTCTTTAAAATAATTTGTAGCCCGAGCTGGTTTGGTTCAGTGGATAGAGCGTTGGCCTGTGGACTGAAGGGTCCTGGGTTCGATTCCAGTCAAGGGCACAGGCCCAGGTTGCAGGCTTGATCCCCAGTAGGGGGCATGCAGGAGGCAGCCAATCAATGATTCTCTCTCATCATTGATGTTTCTATCTCTCTCTCTCCCTCTCCTTTCCTCTCTGAAATCAATAAAAATCTATTTAAAATAATAATAATTTGTAAATACCATTCACTTTAGAAATGACTAATTTAGCCAAGAAAGTTTATTTTGTTGTTTCCCATTAATTAACGGTACATAAGAGTAATGATCACACTCTAAATGAAGAAACTTCAGGCTCATAGGTTCCTTCCCTTCCTATTGAATCAGAACTCCTTGCATTATTCTTCCATAGCTAAGAGGAAAGTCAGTAAAAGATATATTCAGACACCTCATATTGTCTAAGAGAAAGATGTCTGATCATGTGAACATCTGGGACCTGAATGAAGGCAATGTGAAATATCTACATAAGCACTGAAATGTACAGTGGTGTTCATATATCATATACCAGCTTTAAAACCATCCTACTCGATCAGGAATACTTCATTTGTAAAAAGCCTCCAATTTCAGTTGGAGGCAGAATGACTATGAATTAAGTGAGACTCTGCAAGACATTCATAAAGACCAGTCTTATAGTTAATACAGAAGCTTAATGTGTATGAATTACATTCCTTCCATAAACAGATAGCAGGGGTCTGATAGAAGCATTGACAGTGGAAAAAATACTCATGGTCCATATTCATTAGTACCTCCCAAAGCAGTAGAGATTCATATACAAACAAATAAATGTAGCTTAGAACACCCTGTGCTAACGGAAGGTATGCATGCAGTACCAAGGGAACATGGCAGCAGAAACAGAAATCAAAGTGGAAGAACATATATGTTCTTGGTACTGGTTTAGGAGGAGAAAGCTACATTTTAAAGAATAAGTGAAAACTCATCGTGCTGGTAAAGAGGCAAAGGTGTACCCACCTTACGTGGCTCGGTGGTTGAGCATTGACCTATGATCCAGGAGGTCACGGTACGATTCCTGGTCAGGGCACATACCCAAATTGTGGGCTCGATCCCCAGTGTGGGGTGTGCAGGAGGCAGCCGATTAATGGTTCTCTCTCATCACTGATGTTTCTGTCTCTCTCTCCCTCTCCCTCTCCCTCTCTGAAATCAATAAAAATGTGTGTGTTTTTTAAAAAGAGGTAAAGGTTTTATGGCAAAGCAAACAGCACAAGCAAAGGCACACACCAGTAAAAGAGACATGAAAGGCTACCACAGTGTAGGAGAGATGCATGGCAGGGAGGACTGAGTCATGGGAAAGGAGACAGAATAGGTAGGAGGTTGACGACCTCAGGCTTGTAAAACTAGACTAAAAAATCCCGTAGGCAGCTGCAGCAAATGTCTCCATACCAACTGAGCCTGCCTTTCAAAATGACTGTGTCTTCCAAAGTGCAAGTATCTAGGCCTCACACTCCAACCCCTAAATCGGATTGTTTTACTCTTCCCAGTTCACGGTAACAGAAACGGTATGCACTGGTGACAGGCCATGAACCCAGAGCTGGTCCTGCTACGGCTCTAACCTTAGGCGGTTCATTACAGAGGTGGCTCATTTCCTGCAGACACCAACCTACCAGAGGACGGTATGGATATTAATGAGATGGTTGCAAAAATCCAAAGCTTTGGAGCTGTTTGAAGCTTCTTATATAACTACAAAGGGTTATTATTTCATCTGAGGAATAAGGGAGGCCCTAAAGTGGCCTCATTAACATCAAAACAGCAGGCAGAGACCCAGCCAAAATTGACTCCTGATTTCCAAATCCAGGTCATTTCTCTTCCTGGAAGATGACTCAGAAGAGTCTTTTATTACTAAACGTAGCTGACAGTAAATATAGATGATGACAAACTTATAATAGCATCTATTTGATGATTCTCCCTTATCCTCTTAACTGTGACCAATAATGTACATGGAAATCTAAACCAAAACCAAAGAATTACAAACAGACTTGTTAATTCTGAAATAAAGAAAACACTTGGATTTTTTTTCCTTACCATTCAAGTGTCCAGTGATATAAGCTAAAGAATAAGATTCCTAGCCTGGCTAGTGTGGCTCAATGGTTGAGTGTTGACCTATGAACCAAGAGGTCACGGTTCGATTCCTGGTCAGGGCACATGCCCAGGTTGCGGGCTTGATCCCCAGTGGGGGGCATGCAGGAGGCAGCCGATCAATGATTCCCTCTCATCACTGATGTTCTTATCTCTTTCTCCCTCTCCCTTCCTCTCTGAAATCAATCAACCAATAAAATATTTTTTAAAAAGATTCCCTTGTTGAGACTGCTGAAGAACAATGTGGCCCAATGTAATAAGATTCCATGAAAGAGCGTCATACGTGTTTCTCAGAACAGAGAGGCAGTGATCACAAATACAGCAGGTCCAGATGAACGGTGGTGCTTTTCGGCCCAATAACCACAAGTGCCTAATGGGTCCTGTGGAGCACCAATGACAAACTCAACCACATAATTTAGTGCTCTTCTGTAACACGTCGTAAAAACAGCGGCAAGGAGCTAAAATATGGATTGAGGTGTCACAGAGGACAAAAGTAAACCCTTCGCAATCATTTATTTTCAAATGAAACATAGTTGGCACCTCAAAGGATAACAGGAGATTTTGAAACCTTTATATTTAACTCGGGGAACTCTACTAGAAATGGAAAGCTCTGGATACAGAGCCTTACATTGTTCCTTTTCAACTATAGCTAAAACGTTCTTGATTGTGCCAGAGGGAATCATTTTCATTAAAAGAAGCCAGTAACAAAATAGAAACATTCCTTACAAACTTTTCACTCCTTCATCAAGTTCTTCTTAAACACTTACTTTCAACGGGGTACAATGCTGGGCACTTCAGGGGATAAAAAATCCCTGCCATCAAAGATCACTTAGCTCAGTCAAGAAGAAAAACAAGCAAATATGTAATATCAGTGAAAGCATAAACAGTACTTGTGAAAAGCAGTGGAAAACTACTCTAAATTGAGAAGGAGGAGATGTGACTTGGAAAGCCAGGTCACAGAAGAACTAAAGGGAATCAGGGAGGCATCCAGAAATTATTTTCATATGCAAAGAAGGAAGGAAAAGCATTCCAGGCAGAGTACAGCATGAGCAAGAGAGTAAAGCCCTGGACATAAATGGAGAACCCCAAATATTTTCATTTGACAAGAGCCTAAGACTGGTGAAGGACACAATCTTCTTTTCAAAATATTATCAATTAAATTCAAAAAAGATATTTTAAAATATGTAAAGCCTATTATCTACTTACAATGCACCACGAGCCACTGTTGGGGTGCAGGGAAGTGTTAGCACAGAGGAGAGAAATGTAACCTATGGCAAATGCATTTCTCAGGGAGCCTCCCTACATCCAGCTCTCATCCAAAGGTCCCACCTGCAGGCCTCCTCTGTATCCTGTGCCCAGTTCCTCCTCCGTATCCTGTGCACAGTTCCGCCAGAGCCTGTATCACTGTGAACTGAAACAGCCAATTGATATGCTACGTCCCCCACGTGCTTACAGCTTGAGGACAGGAGACAGGTCTTATTTGACTTTGCATTTCCTGTACTTTGCACACAGAAGCCTCTTGAAAAATGTTTTCTGAATGAATGAATGAACCGATAAACCGAATTATTCCATCAGTGAGCAGATATTTAAGGCACATTCTGCTCTCAGGAACTTGATCATGCAAGACATCCCCTGGAACATCTCAGCACAATACAAGAAGGCAATATATGAGACTGTGCAAAAATCAGTGTTTTAGGGAAATATATCTAGGAGGTGAAAAAAGGAGGATAGTTGAACGAATTACCCTTAAAAGTCCCTTCCAAATCTGAAAGTCAACATAATAGAGGTAAAATGGGACTGGATTATAAAGAGCACTAAATTTCAATATAAGAAAATTCGGGCCGAAACCGGTTTGGCTCAGTGGATAGAGTGTCGGCCTGCGGACTCAAAGGTCCCAGGTTCAATTCCGGTCAAGGGCATGTACCTTGGTTGCAGGCACATCCCCAGAAGAGGGTGTGCAAGAGGCAGCTGATCGATGTTTCTCTCTCATCGATGTTTCTAGCTCTCTATCCCTCTCTCTTCCTCTCTGTAAAAAATCAATAAAATATATTTTTTTAAAAAAGAAAATTCGGATTTTTTTAATAAGAAACAAAAATTCTGGCTTAAAGAGGTGGTTTTAAATGATAGCTATAAGAAGGACCCTAAAATCTAGAGGTAAGAAAGTCATAAATCCAAGTGAAAAGATAAAAGCCTCAATCCCAATGGGACAACAATGGCTGAATAAAAGGGAAAAAGGATAGAAAGGTCAGGATTTACTGACTGAATAACTCTGACAAGAAAGGAAAGAAAAAGAGAATTAAAAATGATTCAGCCAGCCAGTGTGGCTCAGCAGTTGAGTGTCGACCCATGAACCAGGAGGTCATGGTTCAATTCCTGGTCAGGGCACATGCCTGGGTTTCGGGTTCGATCCCCGGTGTGGGGCATGCAGGAGGCAGCCGATCAATGATTCTCTCTCATCATTGATGTTTCTATCTCTCTCTCCTTTTCTCTTCCTCTCTGAAATCAATAAAAATGTATTTTAAAAATAAAAATGATTCAAAGTTTTGATAAACATGACCAAAAGAATAGTGGTACCTAAGCTACCATCTCCAAAAACAGCAAACAATTCTCCCACTTCAAAAAAAAAAACAAAACAAAAAAAAAAACGCTCAATGTGTGTCCCTGAATTAGAATCCAACCTGGAGTGTGTGTCTGCAATGACAATTTCTAGGACTTTTCCCAAAATTACTAAATCAAAATCTAGAGTGTTGGGAATTGGGAATCTGCAAACGTGCATTTTATGACAGGGTTCCCAGGTGATTCTACGCCCACTGAAGTTGGAGACCCACGGCCTTCCCTACTTCCTCGTAAAACATAACTGAGCTTGTTTTAAAGTAATCAAACATCAGGAGCAAAAATGAAAATGATATATGGATGTTCATTATCTGAACTTCTACTCTGATCACTTAGGTTGTTTTCCATTCCCCCCCCCCCCCCCCCGCCGCTACAATTTAAAACAATTGTCCTATAAACTTTCTTGTAGGAAACATTTTATCAAAATTCTTCGTTAATTCTTTAAGTGAAATTGTTTCTTAAACATCTACCATGTTGTCTCATCACTCCTATTTTCTAAACCTTGGTGATTTTTATTTTTCTTCTTTGGACCCAATTTAACTTTTTTTTTTCATTCTTGTTAAAGTTTGAAATTAAACTCAGGGGGGAAAAATGAAAATGATACCTTCTATACTAACTGGTGGCATTCTATTCACTGATTACAAAGATATTTAGTGAAATCTCAAAAGAACCTGCCGTTTTCATGCTTTCTCCCATCCTAAATTGCACCCATGATTATCATTTAATTTTATCTATTAAACTTGAAAGCATATAGAAATACAACATACTACTTAATGGTATAAACCCCCTGATTGTCATCATTTCACAATAATCGCATATCCCATGCATTTGTATCATTATAAAAGACCCACATAAAACAGGTGCGTTTTTTAGCCCTAGATGTAGATGAATTTAATAGAATGGTATGCTGAATCACCGTACTTAAAAGTGTGTGCGCTCCTGTGGGATTGAATTTACACATTAAGGAAACCTACGCCTCGTTCCCTCATCCAGTGACTCCTGAAGTTATTACCAAATTAATTCCTATGCACATGTTTCAAAGAGTGAGTCAGTCTCTGTGCGATGACCCCTGTGTGGCACCGCCAGTATCGCTCCTTGGCAAGAGTTGAGACACAGAACTGGGTGGAAAGCTGAAAAGCAGATCTCCTCAATATTGCTTACATTGTGACAGGCCTGAATGTATTATACAGATATTTTCCTCAGCCTTTCAAGATAACTCTAATATTTTATTTATTACCAGTAGCAATGCCACAACTCATTCATCTCCTTTGGACAAGAGCCACAGGAGTTACAGAAGGAATGTGACATAATAATGCACTACCTGCGTCGGTTAACTTCTGCTTAGTCACAAGCATTTGTCTGTTTTCAGAGTGTTGAATCCTAGATGCCTTGACAATAATTCACAAAAGCCACTTAGGAAGGGAAAACTGCATTGCTTTGCTATGTACACAATATTGAAACTTGAAGACAAAAATGTACAGGTGTTGTCTGATTAATTTATATTTTCTTCCTGCCTTGGGGAAGCGGGCGGCCAAAAATAATACCGAAAAGCTATAATGAAGTGTTGCTTAGACGTTTAAAGTTCTAACTGCTGCCATCAGTAAGATAAAAAAAGTGATTGAAGATACTGTAAGTCTCCAAATCTATTTCTTTTCCCAGCATGGATTTTTCTTTTCCTCATTCCCCTTTCCAACAACAACAACAACAGCAAATACACACCCTCCAGCCCTGGCTGGTGAGGCTCGGTGGTAGAGCATCAGCCCACAAACCAAAGGGTCATGGGTTCAATTCCCCGTCAAGAGCATGTACCTGGGTTGCAGGTTCCATCCCCGTGTGCAGGAGGCAACCAATTGATGTGTCTCTCTCACATCCATGTCTCTCTCTCTCTCTCTCTCCCCCCTCACCACCTACCTTCCTCTCTCTCTAAAAATCCAATGGAAAAAATATCCTCAGGTGGTGAGGATTAAACAAACAAACAAACAAAACAACCTCCAAAAACTCAAAACTTTAATCTTGATCGAAATGTAGCTGATAGAAGAGAAAAAGGTGTCTCTCTAAACACAACTCAACAAAACCAATAAAAATTTCTAGCAAAAAGTATAAACTGCTTTCACAGGGTCATTCACTTCTATTATGAATCATTCTCTTATAAACATTCATAAAAACACTTGTATTTCTTGCCAGTATTCTTCCTATGTACACATACATTCTTTTTGTATTGTTGTTATAAAATAATTCCATATATGCATCTTTGTATCAGGCTTTTCCACTGACCCTGTGTTTTATTGTTTATAATTCAGGGAACAGTCCCAAGAGTTATTGAGCATTTTCTATAGGGTGGCAACTTAACACACATTTAATTTTCCTATAAAAAAAAAAACAACTTGTCAAATAGTCATTTTTTTATTCTATGGTTTTATGGTTTTTCCCCCCCTTTATTTTATTACCTTGTTCCATCACCATTTATCCCCCATATACCTTCTCTTTCACCTCCACCCACTCCCCTCCCCCCCCCTCCCCGCAGTCACCACAGTATTGTCCATGTCCACAAGTTCTTTCTCTTTGAAATAGCCATTCTTATCCCTTTACAGCCAGGACAGGACACTGACCATCAAACAGCTGGAAGTACCAAAATCTAAGTCACCACAATTTCATCTTATTAAAAAAAAAAAAAAACAGGCTCTTCTTAATTTGTGATATTAGCTCTTTGTGGGGAAAAATGAATCAGCAACATACACATCAAAAACACCGATTTCAAAGGCGGGACATCCAAACTTACTTGTAGCTTTCCACTTGTCGGCAGGAAGAGACAGTGATGAAGGAGTCTGTCCGGGAACTGTAGGCAAGGGGGCCAGGCAAGAGAGAACCAGGGAGAAACCTCCCAAAGGCATAGCTTTCCTGCTCAAACACCATCAGCATCCCATCCATAGACTGGATACAAATTAAATCCCGACCTAAAGAAGAATTAGAGGAAAGTCGGTGGCCTATTCTGAAATACACTGTTATAATTCATCACTCTCTGCCACAAATATGTCATAGTTCATTTTTCTCCCAAGCGGTAAAATGAGCAGTTCAAACTTTAAATTATAAACTGGTGAAGCTATCAGATTATTACATATCAGTACATATTCATTTCCCAATTTTTAAAGGATTCAGATGTCTATAATTTTACATACATTTATTTTCATTTACTGTGTGCTAAAATCTCTAGCTCAAGATAACCCCTAAGAGCAAGCATGACTCTTTGCAAGATACCAGTTTTCCCAAAATCAGAAATATAACAACTGTTCTGCACAAGACTATTTGTCTGCATAATAGGTCAGCCTCATACTTTCAAATATATATATATGAAATATATATATATATGATCTTTTTTTATTGATTTCAGAGAGGAAGGGAAAGGGAGAAAGAGATAGAAACATCAAGGATGAGAGAGAATCATTGATCGGCTGCCTCCTGCACACACCCTAGTAGGGATCAAGCCCGCAACCTGGACATGTGCCCTGACCAGGAATCGAACCATGACCTCCTGATGCATGGGTCGATGCTCAACCACTGAGCAACACCAGCCAGGTTCAGATTCTTTTATGATGAATGGTAAGCTTTGGAGTCCAAGCTTTTTAAACTCTAATATTTACTATGCTTGTTAAAGGTTTCCAAAGAGCTATGGGTTTGTATGCATTACTATACAAATGTATTCACAGAGATCTATTAGGCAATGCGTTTTTCATCCATGGAGAACTTAACTATTTAGCAAGACCACCTGTGTGCACCCCGCAAAGAAGTATAAAAATGCTTCAAAAGCATCGAAAAAGATGCTGCAAAGTCTCTGTAATGAAAATCATGCAAACCTTCCCCAGGTAGATTCCCATATCTCAGGCAGGGCATCGATTCTCCTTTTAAGTGTGGTTCTAACAAGGCAGTTCTCATGAACGAACGGGTTACTGACAGCCGGGAGCTTCAGCTCTTCTATTTGTATAAGAGCTCCAAAGTCAGAGGTTAAGCTGTACAAGTCTAACACCGGACAGTACATGTGAACACACACTAAATCACAGCTTTATGATGATGGTTACTGTTACCGGCTTTCCCAGCCCAGAGAACAGAAAATAGCACATGAGAAAACTGTGAAGACACTGACAGATATCAGCAGTGGCATCTACACCCTAACAAAAAAAAAAAAATGACTGAACATCTATAAAATACTTTTTTAAAAAATAACATTCTGGACTCAGCGTAGGAGCAATTACCAGCCCTCTAGAGTTCAAAAGGACAAATGTCATATTGTAATGTACTTGGAGTAATTAAATGGATTCAATATCATTTGGAATAGCTCAGTCATTTGAAAAAAGAACTTGTGGCAGAGATGCTAACTGCTACCCTAGCAGTCATCCTTTCTTTTGATACCTGAATTATCACTAGACACGTGGCCATCCAGAATAAAGCCTTCATTTCCAGGCCTCTAACACAGATGCATCATATGATTATGTTCCTACCAATGAGGTGGGAGCTGAGGTGACATATACAACATCCAAACATGCCCTAAAAAGGATGGAGTATGCACTCCCTCCCCTCTTCCCAGCATGGTGGTAGGCCTGGAACAGCTATCTTGGTTTCCGAAATGGAAGCTCTCCTATCAGCCCTGGACCACTTGATCTCCAGGTGGTTAAATATGACAGAAATAGACATCTTCCTTACTTAAGCCATCATTAAACTGGGCCTTGGTTAAAGCAATCAAACCTGTCATTAAAAAACAGAATTCATCTGAGCCAAAAGGTCCATGCAGCATTGCTGAGTCTTAGGATTTAGTTTCACTTGATTGGTTCCTGACAGAGAAGACACTGGGACAACTGCAGAAATTGGAATATGACTACAGGTTAGATAACATTAGGGATTGCTGTTAATTTTCTTACGTGTGATCCTGGAATTGTGACTACATAAGAGAATGCTCTTCCTGAGCAATCTGTGCTGTAATATTCATGGGCAAAGTGGCAAAGATCTGTAACTTACTTTAAAATGGTTCATCAAGAAAATGTGTGTATACACACGTATATACATCTACAACTGTTGACGTTAGATGGCGGAAATATGAATGTTCATGTTACTTTTTCTGATATTTAAATTTTTATACTAAAAATGTAACCCAATAAAATAAAGCATTTAAATATATTTCTTTTGTACACAAATGTACGTTTTAACACTCAAGGGGGATCTGAGCTTAGGAACTGAGTGAGACCTAGAAGAGCAATAAATCTCGTTTTAATAAGTCAAGAATCAGAGAGACAGGAGAAATCCAATCAATGAAACACATGCAAGGACCTTGACCTTTGGGGAGGATATTGCTGAAACCAAATACACTCTTCAGATCAGTAGCATTAAAGAATGTGAGGGGAGAGCATGTGTATTTCCAAGCAGCATTTCAATATGCTGAATATCACTGAACCACACACCTTCAGCCTCCCAAAGACCTCAAACAAGTGGTCCTCAGAGTGTGGCTCCCAGACCACCAGCAATCCGATTCCTTTAGAAACTTCTTAGAAATGCAAATTCTAGGATCCCACCCTAGATCTACTAAATCAGAAAATCTGGTGTTAGGATCCAGCAATCATATTTCAGCAATCATAGACCCTCCAGGCTATGTGATGCATGCTAACGTTTGAGAACCAATGCCTTACCATGGATGACAGACAGAGTTAGAGCTTGAAGAAAACTTGAGTCTCAGAGAAAATAGGCTTTCTTAGCATGGTATATAGAGGTCTTATTTCTGAAACTCTAGCAACAAAGAAGAGAGTGCTTAATATACTGTAATATCCATGTGGGCTGCCTCTGGAGTCAGATAACCTGGGTTTGAGTCCAGCTCCACCAATTATTAGCTGTGAGCTTGGGCTCAAGTTTCTTTACCTACAAGATGGCATTCCTACCTTAGTTGTTGTGAGAATGAAATGAAATAATGTAAGGCAACTGGATCCAAATATACCATAACATTATTATTTTATAATTATTTTCAAAGTCTCATAATAGATGTTGAATTAATGTTCAACTGCTTGCTGTTTCCCACACCACTATGATGGAGCACACTTCCTTGCTTTTGCTTATATTACTACCTTCCCCAGAAGACTCTTGCCATTTGCTTCCCCTGGTCTCGAAAACATGTCCTGGCTGCCTCCTGGTCATGCATTCCCCTCTCCACTCATCTTTAGCCATGAGGTTTGAATGAGACTGACTTTCTTCTCAGCTTGAGGGAAGACCCTGACTTAAGAAAACCAATCAGTATCCCACTAGTCACAGTGATTGGTTCAGGGGCAATGAGAAAAACTAAATCCTTAGCTTGAGCCGGAACTGGAGAGAAACTTGCTCCTCCCCCTGAGGGAGCAATGTGTGAGGGGAGCAGGTCTAGAGTCATGGAGGCCATTTGACCTTTACGTGGGCACAGTTAAGACAGGGCCATGAGAACATGGGCTGAGCCACTTGGAGTCAATCCCGCCTATGAACTTTGCAGGCAATAAATTTCCATAAATATCGAAGCTCTTCGAGTTGGGTCTCTGTCCCTGAATCAGGTGGATCACCCCATTTTTCCTCTGACGGACATCACAGGCTAAGGGTCATGTCTTCCTAGCAGCCTTCTCTTTGCCACTCAGACACCCTCTACCTGTGATCCCATCCTTACCTCCTCCTAACAACTGATTATAGATTGAAATGATCCATTTTTATGTCTCTCACTCACAGGCAGGAGCCAAATCTTGTCCATCTTTGGAAATCCAACAATGATGAAATGCCTGGAGATAGGAGATATGATAATAGATGTCTGCTGAGCTAAAGTGAGCTAGACAAAATAACGTACTCATCTGCTTGATTGGCTGAGATTTTATTCTGTGAGTTTCACAGATTGCATTTGAACTAAGTGAAAAATGCTTTATTTATTACAATCCTGGCTGCTGACGTTTGGAAAAATGTAGGGATTAATCCAAAACATGATTCAAAAATAAATCCTTCAACTCGCTGTTCTGGGAGCCGCTTCAGGATACATACCAGAGGCTCCCCTTACAGATAATGGGGACAGAAAGAACCCCTAAGAGGTTCGTAGTTCTGATAGAACAGAGCCAACAGGAAGCCTTCATAACAGGGATGGGATTTCAGGAGCTATTTACGTGACCTCACCGTGAACCACTCTCAACGATACCTTCCCACATGCTCAGCCCAGGATGATATTAGGAGAAATATAGAACCACAGCAATAATAACTATGACTGCCATTTGCTGAGCACCTGTTATAGTCCTGCCTTTGAGCTAAACATTGATCCAGCCTGTTAGCTATACTCTTCAGTAACTCTAAAAGGTGGACAATTGTCCCATTCTGCATGTAAGGAGTGAAACCCACAAAGCTTAGATAACTTGCCTAATGCCCAAAAAGTTAGAAAATGACAGCGCTAGGACTCCAATTGGAATCTATCTGGCACCATTATACCACCCATGTCCCCTGGAAGGCTCCATTATGCCACACTAAATCCATTTTTTAAAATAACACAAGTTAACATAGACAATCTAAATGAAGTGAAACTGATTAAGTACTACATAAAAGCTAAGAGCTTAAAGACACTGAACTTCCTGGGAAAGGTTTCATAATAGAGGTAGGATGTATCCTAGACTGAAAAAAATAGGAGGAATGAAAAGGAGTCAAAGGTAAAAACAGAAGAATTTTCTGGGAGAGAAAAGGAACATATTAGAAAAGCAGGCAGAGGCGATTAAACTTGATCCAGTGAATGGGCATGAACTGTAAAAGCAACTGACTGAAAAGATGACAATATCTTAATGATGCTTACTCAAAAAGTATGCCTACCCTATACGGAGAAATATCTTTTAATGTTGAAATAATTAGGAAGGGTAGAGATTTCATCAGAATTTTGAATCTGGATGTTTATATCCCAGTGGTTAAGATCATGACGAGATAAAAATAACCATTTTGATTTGGAAGATCTAGAAACAATTAGAGAAAGGACCTACCAAAACCATTTTGAAGGGATTTGGGAAATCAGCATTTCTCATTTCCAAAGGTAAACAAAAATGTTCGTGCCTGTGAGGCTGGCGGATGAAGGCGGGAAAGTTCCATTAGGGCAGCCTTATGACACGAATATTTATTAAATAGTGTGTCTCCTTTCCTGGAGTTAAAATATCATGTAGTCAGAGCGTTAACATGATGCATATGCATGAACTGGTCGTCAATTACATATTGAACTGACTGCTAGATTAACAGTTTTCTCTACTAAGTCATAATCTGTTCACTAACATGGTATAGAGCACTGTGTGTGTGTGTGTGTGTGTGTGTGTGTGAGTGTGTGTGTGTGTGTGTGTGTGTGTGTGTGTGTCCATGCCCAGTCCTTTCGCCCATGCATGACCCAGAGCATTTCCCATCATTCATGATTATAGCAACGCGGGCCCCACCAAGGTTCAGTCCTGAATACCGTTGCCTCCGTCTCTCTGGGGAATCAATGCAGCAGAGTAAGTGGAGCGGCACACACAGAGGAAGGTGCCATTACACAGCACGCTGCATGCTTCCAGAATCTCTCTCTGCTCGTATTTCTCTTACACAACGAGGAGAAACACAAGTGAAGAAATGCAAACGTGACCTGTGGCCAAGCACAGATCGCAGCTCGGCATGCAGCTGTCACACATACTTGGTCTTCCTCCAAGTCTGAGGAGCACATGAGAAACAGCTGGATAGGTAGTCGGCAAGGCAGACAGGAAGCATCGGGAGACCGCTACAGGAGAGCAGAAGAGTCCAAAAGTCTGCGGGGCTTCCGCCACTTTTACACACGCTCGGAGAAATGTTTGTTGTTGTTGTTACATAAAAAGTGAAACACTAACTCATTAATCTTTATTGCAAACCTAACTCAAAAGTGATACAACATGTTTGCTGTGAGCAAGGACATAAAAATGTTCAGAGTAGGATTTCAACACATACTTACTTAAAAACAAATGGTAGATGGATTTCTAGAGCTTGCAGGATTGTAAATTTGCCATAAATATCATTTTTCACTTTTTCACTCATTTTGTCATACAAATTAGTAATTAATTGAATAAAAACAGCTAGCTTCTTTCTTATGATTCTCTTCCTCATAATTCTATTTCATTTGAACATTCTAAAAGTAATTCATGCCTTATAATAATGCAGTATTCGAGTAGACTCTAAGCTTAAAACTTTAGTTATAAATAAATAAAATTTAAAGCCCTAAGCAAACAGAGTAAATCAATAAATAGAATACATGTGTTGAGCTAAATAGCTAATATTTTTAAATATTACCAGGGAAAAAAATAGACAAATTCTCAACTATTATTCAAGTGTTACCCCAATAAATAACTTCATGAAACTAATTACTTTAAAACTCAAGAAAATAAAAACTGAGTCTACCTACTAACTCTTCCTATGAACTTGCCTTTTGACATTTTAATGTGTCTCATTTTCATAGGAACTTTAATAGCCCTACAAAGACCACTAGTGTGTGTTCCACACCAAGTTATTTATCACAGTTTTCCCCCCCTAAACTGTGAACAAGGTTAATAACATATTATAAAGAAATCACAGCCATTCATTAAATTAGCATTATATGTAATGGATTCAATATGAATGCAAGGTTGAGTTTAAAAGAAAGCCCTGAACATTATATTGTCACTTGCATCCACAAAATATTGGACAAATTGTTTCGTCAGATATAAATATCATGAAAGGCTTGATAACATTCTCTGGATCTCACATCCATTCAACAAATTCCACAAACATTCACTGTACACCTAGTCTGTGCTAGGAGAGACATAACCACTACCCTCAGAAATTTTAGTGGCTATGGGAGTTAATCAACTCAATTCTGCGACAAGGTAAGAACAGAGGCATATTAAAAATAATTGTAAAGGCTATGGGAGCATGGTTAACAGTGTCTGGCCCTGGCCGGTGCAGCTCAGTTGGTTGGGCATTGTTATATGCACTGAAAGGTTGCCGGTTGGGCAGGAGTGGCCAAGAAGAGGTCAATGGGGGAAGAGGGACATATGTAATACTTTCAACACTAAAAAAAATTTTTTTAACCTGGAAGAAAAAGGTTATCGGTTCAATTTCCAGTCAGGGCACATGCCCGAATTATGGGCTCAATCCTCCATAGGGGGGCGGCCAATCAATGTTTTGCTCTCACATCAATGCTTCTCTCTCTCCCTCTCCCTCTCTTTTCTTCTCTCTCTAAAAATCAATTTTAAAAAAGAAAAAGAAAAACAGTGTCTGGAAGAATCAAGGACAGTGACATAACAGTTGGGTCTTGCAGACTGAGTTTGCCAGGCAATGGGAGAAGCAGGTGCAGAGAGCACACCCTGTGCAGACGGGGTTTGTGAGAGAGCTATGTCTGGAAAGGAGGAGGTCCGTGAATATGGGGGCGGGTGCTGGGGCAGGGAGATGCTGCCGCTGAAGAGGCAGCATGCTCCTCAGAACTGACGGCAAAGCCGCACCTGAGACCAGATTTCCCACATTCGTATTTTCGTCCTGAAAGCGCTATCAGTTTCCTCATCGGCAAAGCTGTGGTATGAGATTACAGGGTGCTGCTATAATAAAATACAACAAAAATGCTACATACTGCCTGCTACCTGGTCAGCATTCAATAAATGATAAGTAAATGATATTACTGGATCACTCTATTCCCTGTACACCAAATTTCGTGAAAAACTTAAAATTGAGGGGGGAAGCATCATTCCAAGCTAAAAAGATACAATTTAATGTGAGAAGAAGCACAAACATTATCAGAAATTCGCCCTTTTTGCCGAAGCAAAGGGTTGTGGCTTTTTAAAAGTATGTTTTTATTGATTTCAGAGGAAAGGGAGAGACAGAGAGAGATAGAAACATCAATGATGAGAGAATCACTGATCAGCTGCCTCCTGCACACCGCACACAAATCCACAACCCGGGCATGTGTCCTGACCGGGAATCAAACTGTGATCTCATGGTTCATAGGTCGAAGCTCAACCACTGAGCCACACAGGCCAGGCAAAGCAAGGGGTTTTTAAGATGTTAAGAACTATTAAAAAAAAATCTCAAAATGTAGGTCTGTGTGAACTGCTGGCTATTCAAGATGATTTTCCGCCTACCTTAAGTTCACTTTACTCCAACGACAATTCCCCCGACACGATGACTTCTGAGCTCCCTAAGGAAGTGTACGTACAGTGAGTGAGCCAGAAAGCCCTACCTGGGAATGAGCTCTCCCTGCCTCCGCACCCTCCCCAACACACATATATCCACCTTCTTCCCTCAGCCTTTCTTTCGTGGATGCTTTTGCAGAATGACCCTGAGTGACATAGACAGGACAGATGTTATACAGAAGAGCCATTACTTATTAGCATTCCTTTTTTCCTATCTCATCCAAAAGAAAAAGTCTTAAAGGGTGAATATAATGTTGGTATAAATTTTGTTTTTAAAAAACTAGTTTCAAAGTCAGGTAAGTTTTTCAACGTAACAACCAATGTGATAAGAAATCCAAACTCCACCCCAGAAAAAACAACAACAAAAATGATTAAATATCTCTTCATTGTGTATTAAAAAACAACAAAAAAATGATTAAATATCTCTTCATGGTGTACAAATATTCTTCATTTGCAATATTATCAGTCCCATAAAGCAAGATCTCCAAAAGCTAAATATATGCTTTCTATATACTGTTAACTCTCTTAATCCTAAAATCATCAGTTTATCAAAAGAAGGGACAAAAAACCACTGAACTCACTACAACCAATTAAATTAAGTTGTGAAAAAAAATAAAGTTAGGAAATCCTCAGTTGAGGTTCAACATTATCTAAACTCATACAATTTTAACGGCAAATCAAAATGAGTTAGGGATGATGACATAGGTGATTTTAAATTTCCTCCACTGTCAATTCTTATCACAAAGTTCAATGTACCATGTAACCATTGTTTGGTCTATTAAGTTTCCTTGGATTTTTCTAAAAGGAGCAGTTAAAATACCATCTATATATATAAAAGCCTAAGCAACCGGCCAACTGGCCGGTAGCTATGATGAGCACTGAACACCAGGGGGCAGATGCTCAACGCAGGAGTGAAAACCACAGGCATGAGAATATGAAATAGACTGATGAGTCTCAGAGAGAAGTGGGGGGGAGGGTGGGAAGAGATTAACCAAAGATCTTATATGCATACTAGAGGCCCAGTGCATGGATTAGTACACCGGTGGGGTGCCTCGGCCTGGCCTGTGGGGATTGAGCCATAACTGCCTCGCTGACATCTCCCGAGGTGTCCCGGACTGTGAGAGGGCATAGGCCAGGCCAAGGGACACCACTGGTACATGAATCCATACACCAGGCCTCTAGTATCTTTAATAAAAGTCATAAAACAAATACAAAAAAGTAAACATCTTAATATATAGATGTAATGGTATTGTCAACACATTCAAAAACTTCAAAGGTACTCCACTGACTCCAGAAATAAATATAAACTAATAAGCTGGATATGCAAAGATCTCTTCAATGTGTTTGATAAATGGACTTTGACTACTCCCTCTCATCTAGTCCCAACCCCCAAATACTACAGGGAGCATGTGTTTGTTAGTCTAACTCAATTCCTCTTAGATGCAATTCCCCCTTCTTAGCCTCACAAATCCTTCCACACATCCTCAACCCCCAGGATCCCAATCCCCCCACTTCAAAACCTTCAATCCACTTTAGACATATATAGCCCACTCTCCTTCTATTCTTTCTTAGTACACCCTGCATCAACCCCCATGAGTACTAACAACATTTTTCCTAGTGATATAACTAAATGTGGCATATCTCTCTCCCCTCCCCAAGGTCCATAAGTAAAGCATAAAGTCCTTGAAGATAAGCTGGTTTTCTTTTCATTGTCTGGCTCACAGCATTGAGTACAGCCCCTTATATGTTGGTGCTCCAAAAATACCTACCTGTTCAAGTCACCTGAACCCTCATAAAAGTAAAATATCATGTCAAACTATAGTGCTAAGAAGCCAATGATCACCATATGAAAATATTACCACATTCACATGAAAACCCCTTGAGATCTGGCTTTATGCTTTATTCACCACACCTTCACACCAGCAACAGTTCCTAGTATATAGTAGGGCTCAGTAAATGTTTGTTGCATGAATGAATGAATGAATAGCATCAAAGTCAAAATAGTATGGTAAAGACCCTGAAATAATTGGTTTTTAATATGTGACACTTAAGAAATTGGAATTCTAAATTATTTTAGGGCTTAGTACGATGGCAAAAGACAAAGTACTCATTGTATGCCCAACGTTAGCTACCCTAAGAAATATTAAGAGAGGGAAGGTTAAGGAAACTCTGCTCTTAATAAAGATAAAGCCTAAGGGAAAGACACAGGAAATAAAGGTGAGATGCAGGAGGACCCCAAAAGGAAAATATATAAATGAGTGGGGAAACCACTCAACTATAGAGAATAAACTGTGGAAGCCAGAAGAGGATACACAAGGAGTAGACGGATCTTTAGATCCATCAGTATTGTATAAAACTCTACCTTCAAAACACACACAAAAAAAAAACTTTGAAGGTTAACAATTATTAGAAACCTGGCTACAAAGTCTATTTCTGGGTGATATAAAACAAGGGGTTATTACCAGCAGGAAAAGTACCCCCAAAAGAGGTACTTTTTGTTCCCTGTCCCCCGAGCAGGATGGTATACAGTGAAAGAACAAACTGTACAAATATGGGACAGTAGCAAATGCCAATTAAAGTATTAATACGTAACCCTGGCCAGTTGGCTCAGTTGGGTGGAGCATCATCCAGTACACCAAAGACTTCGGATTCAATCCCCTGCTGGGAAACATAGGAGAGACAGCTGATCAATGTTTCTCTCTCACATCACTCTCTCTCTCTATCTCTCCCTGCCCCCCCCCCTTCTCTCTCTAAACATATCCTTGGGTGACAATTTTTTTAAGGTTTGTTTCTTTTTTTATCCTCACCAGAGGATATCTTCCCATTGATTTTTAGAGAGAGTGGAAGAGAGAAGGAAAAAGAGTGGAATATTGATGTGAGAGAAGCACATCAATTGGTTGCCTCCTTCACGAGCCCCGGCCAGGGTCCAGGCCAGGGAGAAGCCTGCAACCAAGGTACGTGCCCTTGACCAGAATCCAACCTGAGACCCTTCGGTCCACAGGCCAACACTCTATCCACAGAGCCAAACCAGTTAGGGCTTTAAGTATTAATATAAGTAGTGGGAAGAACAATGATTCTGAGTCAGAAAGACAAGATGATAAGGTTTTGAATCCTGTCTCTGATACATCCTAGATATGGGACTTCGGCTACTATGCTTACTTTCATTCAGTCTGTTTCTTCAAAGGCAAAATAGACCTTATCACAATGTCTATACACCACTGGGTTGCTATGAAGATTAAAGAAAGAAACATAAGCAAACTACAAAGTTTAGTACCTGAAACATGACAGAAATATATGCCAATCTTAATCCTAAACTTAGCACATTTAGGAAAAACAATCAAATCAACTTTCCCTAGTACCTACACTTATCTATATCTTGGACAGCAGATAATTTAGTCATTAAATCTCAGGGGAAAGTGAAGACAAAAAAGTGACCAGAAGGTTGGAAGTGGTTCAGTTCAGAATTTCCAGTCTTTATTTGCTCAAGTAGTTGCTAAAGCAGTGGTCCCCAGGCTCCTGAATTGCACTGAGGTATGAAATTTCAGAAGGTCTTGGGGAATATCATAGGGTTGTCAACCTTTTAAATTACCCAATCAGGAATTTTTTTTTTAATCCTCACCCAAGGATATGTGTTTATTGATTTACAGAGAGAGGAGGAAAAGGAGAGAAACATCAATGGAGAGAAAAACATACCCATACATGCCCTGACTAGGGATCAAACCCACAACCTGGGTATGTGCCCTGACCAGAAATCGAACCAGAAACCTTTTGGTGTACAGGACAAAGCTCCACCGCATAGCCAGGCAGGAATTAAAAAACAACAACAAAGAGACTATCACCACCACCATTTTCTACAAAGACAATATAACACACACAAGTAAAAAGTAGGGAATTTTAGTGGTAAGTACAACCCTTTAATTGAACAAAATTTAGCTTCTTGAAAAATTCAGTACATTAGCAAATTTTATTTGCACGACCTTAAGACCATGCAAAACTTGAACAGGGGATGGCATTTGAGAACCCCAATTTCATCCCAGCATCAACCACTTTTAAAGAACTCCCCCACCAGCACTTAAGAGCCACTATTATAAAGAATGCAGACAAGAAGTTTTGCCTTTATAGGAACAAAGGAAAAACTGTTCCAAAACCTTTTCAGGCCTAGGTGAGGAAATAAGCATTTTCCATAAACATTTTGGCTCTTTACAAACTCACCACTGACAGATTCCTGAAACCAAAAGTGAAGCAAAGGCTCCCTCTGCTGACTAGCACACCAAGACGCTAATCCCATCCAAAGGCATTGACTAAGTTCACAGTACTGACTGGGTATTACATGTGCTTTTACTATTCTCTGTCAAAAACCAGTTTTACTTTATGCCCTAAAGCACTGGACTATAGCTCCATCTGCTACTAATGCAAAAGGCACGTATAACATGGGAACACTCCGAGTGTAATTCAATAAATCTTTCTAAACCAGCTTTCGAATTTCTTGGTTTCTGCTCTACACTGGAAAGGTTAGCTGAGCTACAGTGTCATACAAAGAGGAAATGAAAGAAGGCTAAAAAATTTCAAGAGGTTATGGGGAACAAAGGTAGCAATCAATGAATGCATTGATGACCTCTCACTGAAGTCTCCTGAGATTAAGCGAAGCAAATGAGCCCGGCCGGCATGGCTCCGTGGTTAAGCATCAACCTATGAACCAGGAGGTCACGGTTCCAGCGAGCTCGGAGGCAGCCAATCAATGATTCTCTCTCATCACTGATGTTTCTATATCTCTCTCCCTCTCCCTTCTTCTCTTAAATCAATAAATTATTTTTTTTAAATGAGAGAAGCGAATGAGAAACTTCAAAATTAACAGTAGTTTTCAAGCACTGGTCCATACATTATTAGCACAGTCAACGTGAATAACTATTCTGTAACGAGGAAAGATCAAGAACTATTGTTTTCCTTCAAATATAGAGAAACCTAAGGCTCGGGAAAGTCTGATGATTTGATAAGGACACATCCGGTTAAGTAGCAGGGGCAGAAGTCAACCCTTTTAATCTCCAGTCCATTCCTCCAGCTGAAAAATGTGCATAAAGTAGGTCCTAATGACATAATCTCTACATCCAGTTCTGATTTCAAATGTAACATGGCCGACCAAACAACTGCACTTCGTATATTTGTGAGTAACATCAGATTTAAATATAAAATATTAAATATTTCCCCTGTGGCAGATAAAACTTGATAGAGCTGCTCGCTGAAGTCTTTGTTATAATTTCTTTATTTATGCTTGTCTTATTTCCAAAAGAATTGCTGACAAAGACAAATTAAATTAAATTATAAGTAGATGACAATAGCAAATAAAACCCTGATTCACCCACTTATATTACTAAGCAAAATGTTGGTTAAAATCGGAAGTTTTATCAATATGCTGCCAAAAAAAACCAACAACAACATGCTGCCAAAAAAAAAACCAACAAAAATAAAGTTCAGGAGCCAAACACTAAGCAAAAGTGGGGACCTGCAAAGGTACACAGAGCCCGAGGGGCATTTCCTAAAGAGGGTAACCTTCAGCTTCGGTTCTTCTGTCTCAAATGACACATCATAAAGGAGGAAAACCGTGGGGCCCACTCCATGTGGGAATCCAACTGATTAGGGTTAGGGTTAGGGTTAGGGTTAGGGTTAGGGTTAGGGTTAGGTTAGGGTTAGGGTTAGGTTAGGGTTAGGGTTAGGGTTAGGGTTAGGGTTAGGGTTAGGGTTATCTTCTTAACCCCGCACGTTATCTCCTTCCTCCGAGTAGAAAGCTCAGACCACCAAGGGCTCTGCCCGCAGTGTAAGGAGGACTTAGAAATGGCATTCCCCGCAGCCCAAGAGAAAGCAAATTAAAATGTGCATCTCAAAACTTGGAAAGAGATGAAGGGAAGAAAATCTCCCCTAAGAATTCATAAACCCCAAGCTGATCCTAATGTGGGTTTTCAGACCAAATTCACTCTATCAACTTGCCCAAGAAGACTCAATCTGTGAATTTACTACGAAGAGATTCTGGGTTAGAAGCGCCATCCAGCACCTGACAAAAGAAAACACAAAGCTTTGAAGGAACACACCACCACCCCCATGGATAAAGTGCCAAGGAAGATGGCCTCACAGGCAAAGTCACAATATACAGGGGATTACAGGCAAAAATAATACAGAGCAGAATCAGAACTGCAAAGATGTCATATACTGAAGTTATCAATAGAGAATACAAAAGCACTACATTTTATGTTTAAAGAAAAACAGGTATTAAAAATATGATCAAGAGACTTTATCAATGACCAGCAGATTTTTAAAGAACGAAATAAACTTTGGTTAAATGTTCTTTTTTTTTTCTTTCTAGTGCTAATGAGAGTTGAAAGTTGTTAGAAAAGTATAAATATCCTAAGAGTTTCATCACAAAGGAAAAAAAAATTTTCCTGTCAGTATCTATATGAGATTATAGATATTAACTAAACTTATTGTGGTAATCATTTCACAATATACGCAAGTCAGGTCATTTATGCTGCGCATCTTAAGCTTGTACAGTATACAAGTTTTTGCTTTTGCTATCTTTGATTTGGGTGTCAAATTTTTAAAAAATTATTGCCAAGACTGATGTCAAGAAGCTTACCCCCCTATGTTTTCTTCTAGGAATTGCATTCAAGTCCTTAATCCCTTTGGAGTTGATTTTTGTCTGGTATAAAGTAGGGGTCCAAGTTTCACTCTTTTGAATGTGGCAATCCAGTCTTTCCAATACCATTTATTGAAAAGGCTATCCTTTCCCCATAATATATTCTTGGCGCCGTGGTCATAAATTAATTTCTGGGCTCTCGATCCTGTTCCATTGATCATGTGTCTGTTTTTATGCCAGTACCATACTGTTTTGATTATTATAGATATAGTTTGAAATCACAAAGTGTGATGCCTCTAGCTTTGTTCTTCTTTCTCAAGATTGCTTTGGATATGTAAGGTCTTTTATGGTTCCATACAAATTTTATAATGGCCATAAAATTTTAAGAGAAAAATATTATAAACAATTCCACCAATAGAGGTATATCATAGAATTCTCTATAATTATTTAAAATAATATTGTAGTACAAGATTTATTGATTTGCTAAATGTTCATGATATTGCTAAGTGGGAAAAAGACCTTAAAAGGAAGTACAATATGAGTTCAGTTTTACGGCATAAAAACTCTGAGTAAAAAGACAAAATAAATACACTAAAATGGTCATAATGACTAATTAGTTCTTAGTGGCAAGAGTAGAGATTATTTTATTCCCCTCCTCATTTAAACCTCATCCAAAGTTTTTTACAAGGAACATGTTACTTAAATTTAAAAAAAAACACAACTATTTTTGGGGGAGAGAGCTGGAATCCATCAAACTCCCCACCATTACTAAAACTCAGTCTCTACCATTGATTGGCTCTGCCATAGGTTATGAAGTAAAGAAAAATATTAAAAGCATTAGATATATCAACAGAAATTAATTGTGATGTATATACATACATAAAACACAAATTCTATGCCATTAAAAATGAACTACATTTGCCCTAGGTGGTTTGACTCAGTGGATGGAGCGTCGGCCTATGGACTGAAGGTTCGATTCCAGTCAAGGGCACATGCCCAGGTTGCAGGCTTGATCCCAATGGGGGGCATGCAGGAGGCAGCCAATCAATGATTCTCTTTCATCATTGATGTTTCTATCTCTCTCTGAAATCAATAAAAATATAATTTTAAAAAATAAACTACATTTATTGACATGAAAAGACAGTCACAATTTATAAGGCAAAAAAGCCAAGAATGAACAGTATGACCCATTTTGTTTAAAGTACATATGTGTGTAGAAATGAATATATAAAAGTGAATTAATAATCCTAATTAATCATAAAACTTAACAGTAACCCACTCTTGTAATTATTTTTATTCATTTAACTGTATTCTCTAATTTATAAACAACCAACCAGGAATTGAACTGTGTGTAACCTCCCAGTTCATAGGTCGACGCTCAACCATTGAGCCACATCGGCCGGGCTATTTATTTATTACTGTGTTGTTTATTTGTATTATGTAAACCTACTTTTGCCCATCCCTGTATGTATGTATGTATGTATGTATGTATGTATGTGTGTGTGTGTGTATATACAAAGAGAGAGGGAGGTGGGGAGAGAAAGAGAATAGCCAAGTGTTTCAGGTAAATGTCATTGAGTCTGAGTTACCCAAGGAAGCACCTTTGCTTTTGCACTTCACACACAACCTCAATTATTTAGTAAATGTCAGCGCACAAATATTTCCATCTTCAGACATGTGTATAACGTTACAAGTCCAATCAATTTTATCAAGGACAAAAAAGCTGCCAGTAAAGTTCAGAACTTTAATTTAACATCATTCCAACAGAAGCTGTTGCATTTAGGCACCCTTATAAAAACCCACACATTATCCTGAAAGAGAATGCCACAAAACTAACTATTTAAAATGATGACTTTTAATCTTTTAACACCCAATGGGCAGCCCATGGGCTTTTTAAATCCTGAGGCCCAAATGCAGTATAAGATTTATAAGAGAAAACTCCACTCCCAAGTTCAAAATTCTCATTGCTTAAAAGCAATAATAAATTCCCCAGTGAAACACTGAGTTCTGGTTTTAATTAGAAGGAAATGTGCAAAGAACCTCCTGCTGAAGAGAAAGTCAAGTCCCTTAGGACCTAGCTCAAGTGGATTTTCAAAAGACCTCAGCTCTGAACCCTGCTGTACTGAACAGAAGAACGAGGGAAGGCGAGTAGAAAAAAATGCATATTTGCAGGTGGAAAGGTAACCGAGGCCACTTAAAGTATTCATGCTACCAAATGCAAAATTCTCATTCCCCGGAAAAGTAAAGCATACTGTTCTTTGGATCCATATTCTAAGGTAACTAGTAAAATCCCTTACTTGATGGCATTCCTCTAATAAAACACAAAACTATACTTGTCACATGTCAAATTCAAAATCAGAATATATCAGCAATGACAATTTCAAGGATAAAAAATGAGAGTACATTATAAAACCACTACTTTTATTAACGTCCAAATTCCTCTAATGATACAATCAATGTTTTTTTTAAAAAAAATCTGTATTTTCCAAGAACTTTATTTTTCTCTGTTCCCTTGAGATTGGCCATTATAATATTTAAACACTGAAATGTTCTAATCTTATAATACCAATGTGTATATTTATATATATTTGTATATGTATATACACACACATATACCCATACATACACAGACATACATAACTGGGTAGAATTCTGATTGCCCACTACGTCACCTGCAGGATGGAAATACTACCCACTTCACAGTTTGTTTTAAGAATTAAATGGGAGCATGTGGAGTCACCTGACAGAGTACAAGACACACAACCATGACCTGCAGTCCCAAAGCATGTTTTTCTTAGCCTTTGGAAAGACAACAGAAATTTCCAAGTTAACAGCCTCAATTAAAAGATATCACTAACGCTCGGCTGGCAGGGCTCAGTGGTTGACCATCAACCTATGAACCAGGTGGTCATGGTTTGATTCCCGGTCAGGGCACATGCCCAGGTTGTGGGCTCCATCCCCAGTGGAGGGTGTGCAGGAGGCAGCCGATCAATGATTCTCTCTCATCATTTATGTTCCTCTCTCTCTCTCCCTCTCCATTCCTCTCTGAAATCGATAAAAATATCTACATATTTTAAAAAGACATCGCTAACACAAGAAAAAGAAATCACATCTGCAGCTGTCTTGTTTTTTCTTCTTAAATTAAATATACTCTCCACCTAAGATATTTTCATAGGCCTTTACTGACTTCACATTTTGGGATGCCAGTTATATAATACCAGTAGAGCTTTTTTTTTTTTTTTTAAGTGGCTGGTCTAACAAAAACAGAAATTAATGTATGGTTTCTCCTTACAGAAAGCACATATCCTTTAGTATGAAATAAAATAAAATAAGTCATTAGTCAATAAGTCTCTAATGACTCCAAAAAGAGACAGCAAAAAGTTAATAATGGCCCTAGCTGGTTTGGCTCAGTGGATAGAGTGTCGACCTGCAGACTGAAGGGTCCCAGGTTCGATTCCAGTCAAGGACACATGCCCAAGGTGCAGGCTTGATCCCCAGTAGGGGGTGTACAGGAGGCAGCTGATCACGATTCTCTCTCATCATTGATGTTTCCATCTCTCTCTCCCTCTCCCTTCCTCTCTGAAATCAATAAAAATATTTTTCAAAAGTTCATAATGAAAACTCCCCTCTCTGAGATAAGATAAATTAGATTCTGAACACATTATTTATAATTTTTTAGAAATGCATTTAATTGCTATGATACATTCTAAAAGAAAATAATAAAAACAAAAATAACTGAACATTTCAGCATCACCAATAGCTACCTAACCTATCAATGCCAAGATCCAGACTTCACCTATAAAATTATGTCTGTTTTCCAGAGAATGTCTCAGTTCTCAACCCGCTCTACTTCTCTCCAGTAGGCACGACAGGCATCATTCTGGGAAATTTCTCATTGTGAAATTCCGTTAAAAGTTTAAGTCAATGAACGAATGCTTCTCGTTACAAAATTCAATAATTGTAATAGAATTATAGATTTAATATGTAAAGTCCTGAAAGCATTTTCTAAACACATGAATTGTTTGGGAGTTACTACTTTCCTTAGGCTTGCCTACATAGAAACGCATGTGTTTTCAATTATACCGCAAAGACTATGGCTTCTGTTCAAGCCGAGATTTTATTGTTTATAAAATTAGAAACAGATACAAATATATATAAATATATGTACACACATATACACCTAGGCTGTATATTATATAGGAAGAGTTACAAGGTTTAATGTGTTATATAAGATGGTACCTTACACACATATGAGGAAATTAATGTTAATCTTCCAAATGGATAATTCATTCATAAAGAAGCCTCTTTTAATCTCACAGATATCCTTGTACATGTTATCACATTTATACAATTCAGTCAAAACTAAGTTAAGTGAAAATATCGATGAGCTCGAGCACCTTTATTTTATTTATTTGTTTATTTATTTTTATTGATTGATTTTAGACAGAGAGAGGCAGGGGGAAAGAGGGAGACATCAATTTGTTGTTCCACTTATTTATGAAGTCATTGGTGATTCTTGTATGTGTTCTGACCAGGGATAGAACCTGCAACCTTGGTGTTTCAGGATGACGCTCTAACCAACTGAGCTACCTGGCCAGGGCACCTTTATTTTTTAAAAAATAAGAATTGTTTATAGTCATTGTTTGCCATTTTTTAACCCAGAAAGGGAGTATTCTACTTTAATCTAGTAGAGTGTTTCTAAGTGCTCACCAAAATCCCAGGGCTTTTTAATCAATACCTGATTTACAAATATATGTATTTTTGTTTATATCTAAATTTTAGGATTAAAGGTCATGTAAATTTTCTTCTTAATAATTTTCTGTATTTTTCCAAATTTTCTGCAAATTATATATGACCTTGATAATTTAAAAAAGAAGTGATTTTAAAGCAGTAATTAAAACATCTGAGTATGAAATATAAATTAGAAAGCTTGGTATTAGTCACTCCCTCCAAAAAAAATGTGTAGTACCCAAAGGCTAATCTATGAATTTATGACTTCTCAAAGGGGCATACACTAATTTGTAATTCGGATCTAAGAGTTTAAATAGGAAAAGAAAAGAGGGGTACATGTTATACCTAAAATGCACTGCTTGGTTTTGTTAATGTTAATCTAATAGAGGCCCGATGCATGAAAATCGTTCAAGAGTAGGCCTTCCTTCCCCTGGCTGCCGGCACTGGCTTCTCTCTGGCACCTGGGACCCGGGCTTCCCTCTGGCCACCAGCAGGCACCCAGGACCCGGGCTTCCCTCGCAGCCCTGGCTTTGTCAGGAAGGTCGTCCGGAAGGACATCCGGTCTAATTAGCATATTACGCTTTTATTATTATAAATACCATAGAGCAGAAGGGTGACTGTGTCCCCAGTGATGGTCACACTGGTGGGGAAGGGGACTGCAGCTGGCATCTAGGGAGTGGAAACCAGGGACACTGCTCAACGTCCTACAGCAAGGGCAGTGCCCACAACCAAGAATTGCCCAGACCTAGTGTCAATAGGCATGAAACACCCTAATGTAGAAAACATAAACCTTCTATGTTTAAATTACAAATCAAAATCCTAAAGACAATGATAATTAATTCTAATTCAAAAAGTCATTCCTGTTTCTTTTGAAGATACACTCATTCAAATTCTCCAAGCCAAACTACATACTTCTTTAAAATAGTTTTAATAATGAAGCCTAATTCTTCTTTCATTATCCATGTTAACTGTCTCTCCCCACTTCCCTCAGCACACCTGACCGAAATCAAGTACAATTTCTTATCAAGAGACCTAAAGATATACAATGCAGGAAGTTCTTCTCCCTTTTGTGAGGATATCTTCTGGAATAAGGTACATGAAAGATTTATGAATTTGGATAAAGATCATTGAATTCAGCTATTAAAATGTTTATTTCACCTTAGTGTTTTCTCTTATTTTTAATTGTTTCAACTAAATAAAGCTTGGAGGCTTTAGGACTTTTAAACTACATATTGTATCATCACTCTTATCGTAGCATTTTTTGTTGTTGAAGGATATTTTCTCCATTGATTTTTAGAGAGAGTGGGAGGGAAGGGGGGAACAGAGAGAGAAACATCGATGTGAGAGAGACACATCGATTGGTTGCCTCCCACAACCAAGGTATATGCCCTTGACCAGAATGGAAACTGTGACCCTTCAGTCCGCGGGCCAACACTCTAACCACTAAGCAACCAGCTAAGGCTTATCATAGCTTTTTAAAATGTATTTCATTCACTCTTTTTTTTTATGCTGTCTTTGTGTGTGTGTGTGTGTGTGTGTGTGTGTGTGTGTGTGTGTGTGTGTGTGTGTGTGTTTAATTGTGGTAAGAAATATACATAAATAACATTTTCCATTTTAACCATTTCTTTTTCATATATTTTTATTGCTTTCAGAAAGGAAGGGGGAGGGAGAGAGATAGAAACATCAATGATGAGAGAGAATCATAGATTCTCTTCCAGCCCCTTCCAGCCCCTACTTTCTCTACTCTAGAAACCTCATATAAGAGGAATCATACATTATTTGATTTTTGTGACTGTCCTATTTCAATTAACATAATGTCTCCAAGGTCCATCCATGCAGTAGCATATATCAATACTGCATTCTCTTTCATAACTGAAAAATAATCCATTGTGTGCATATACTAGCAACCCATTTTGTTTATCCACTCAACTGTCATTGGACACTTCAGTTGCGTCCACTTTTTAACTATTGTAAATAATGCTGCTGTGAACATAGGTATACAAATATCTGAGTCCCTGCTTTCACTTCCTTTCAGTATATACCCGGAAGTGGAATTGCTTAATTGTATGGCAATTTGATATTTACTTTATCTTTTTTTAATAAATTTTTATTGATTTTAGAGAGGAAGGGAGAGGGAGAGCTAGAAACATCAATGATGAGAGAGAATCATGGATCAGCTGCCTCCTGCACACCCCCTACTGGGGATCAAGCCTGCAACCCAGGCACATGCCCTTGACCAGAATCGAACCTGGGACCCTTCAGTCTGCAGGTCGATGCTCTATCCACTGAGCCAAACCAGTTGAGGCTACTTTTTTATCTTTTTGAGTCTTCATTCACTCTTTAAAAAAAAAAAGAATAGCTTAATTATTTATTTTTTTGAGAGAGAGAGAGAGAGGAAGGGAAAAGAAGAGAGAGAGAGAGAAACATCAATGTGAGAGTGCAACATAGATCAGCTGCCTGCATGCACCCTACCAGGGATTGAGCTGAAACCTGGGCTTATGCCCTTGATCAGAAATCAAACGAGCAAACTTCTGGTGCAAGGGATGACTCCCAAACAACTGAGCCACACCAGCTACGGCTTCATTCACTCTTGATAACATAAATATACACAAGCAGGTCCTCGAATGACAACGTTTAACTCCACATCATTTCATTATAACATTGATGATATGTCATAGGAACTTAACTTCTGTTCATATCATTTAGCCTATGGTAAAATTGGTTTCATTAAACATCGTTTCATCCTAAAGTCCCAGAACCTATCAACAACATTAAGTGAGGACTTACTGTATTTTGTATGGCTCTTACACTCTCTACTTTGTTCTGTACCATACTGGAAGAGAGAGAAGAGATTTCTCGAATCTAGCAGTTCTTATCTAACACTTGTCAATAAAAGACCTACAACATATACAAAACAGGTCCGTGTATTTGTTAAACCCTTAAAGCTGACACTAGCTAACAGTTAAAAATTCATTAAAAAATGATCTTCTATGCCAACATGCAAAATTCTCGTGGAAAAAAAAAAATCTGTTTTGGAGAGCATAGGACAAATTTTCCTCTTCTGGGGTATGAATTCTCAAGGGGGTGTGTTTAAGGATAGTTTTTTCAAACTGAACCAACATTCACCCCACAATGAGAATCTATAACTTCTCCCTCCGCCTCTTTTTTCCCTTGAGAACGGGAGTCATTGCCACCAAGCCATCATTACTAAAGGTGTGTGCTGTAGCACTGAATATTGGAGAAAGAAAGAAAGTCTGCAAACCAATGAGTAGCCCGGCTGGTGTGGCTCCGTGGTTGAGCACTGACCCATGAACCAAGAGGTCGCTGGTTCGATTCCCAGTCAGGCACATGCCAGGGGTTGCAGGCTTGATCCCCAGTAGGGGACATGCAGGAGGCAGCCAATTGCCGTTTCTATATCTCTATCCCTCTCCCTTCCTCTCCCTGTAAAATCAATAAAAATGTATTAAAAATATTGGGGGGGAGGGATCTACAAACCAACGACTAGAACAGTGTTTCCCAAAGTGGTCTAGAACACACCCATGTGTGTATAAGTAAGATCAATGAAGATAGGAAACGTCCTGTAGTTCTGAATATGAATTAGAAATATAACAAATATAAACCCATAATATGTTTTCTCTTTAAAAATTATTTCTGTATATTCCATAACTCTATCCACCAGAAAGGTTCAGAAGTAATAACCAGCCAGGAGCAATGAGCACAACTACCTCCCAGGTTGTAAATGTCATTTCCCACCAAAAAAGAAACAGGATCCTTTAAAAAAGTTACTGATTCAAGTTCTAGAAGAGGACATATACAGGGTGAGGCTGGAACACCTCATGATAGAAAACAAGAAAGTGACAAAGACAACTGGGCCTCGGAGCAGGTGCGGGCTGCTGTTGATGAGCCACCAGGTCACGACAGGCAACTGCCACCAGGACAGGAGAACCCGCAGGTGCAGAAAGCACTGCTAACCCTGCGAGAGGCTTTAGATTCTGCCCTGACACTTTAGAAAAGGTACATGGCACCCCGGCTGGCGTGGCTCAGTGGTTGAGCGTTGACCTATGAACCAGGAGGTCACAGTTCTATTCCAACTAAGGGCACATGCCTGGGTTGCGGGCTCGGTCCCCAGTAGGGGGCGTGCAGGAGGCAACCAATCAATGATTCTTTCTCATCATTGATGTTTCTGTCTCTCTCTCCCTCTCCCTTCTTTTCTGAAATCAATTTTTTTAAAAAAAATTTTTTAAAGAAAAGGTACCTGGCTTTAATTCTGTAGCTGTAAAACAAATTTCTTAGTCTAAACCAAAACCATGAAACATAATTTCTTTCCCCTTATCCTTAGCCAAGTGAAATTTTATAACTTGCATTTAAAAGGCGGGTTTGGTGGGTTTCATTTTATTGTTATTATTCCATGCTAATTCAGAATTAAAAGGGCGTCGGCATTGGTTTAGTACTAGTCGGTAATTGAATGTAAATTGGTAAACATGTGACTTGGATAACTTACAATAGGCACATAATATACGTACAAAAGAAGGTATCACTAGAACTCATTCCTTTACTAATAAAATCACAATGTTACCAGCCTGAGCAACAATTATCTTCACATTTCATAAACCCAATGGTGCTTGAAACTGCTTAAATCCAGCCTTTGTGTTTAAGGACACAGTTATGTACAAAGTGGTTTTATATATAACTAGAGGCCCAGTGCACGAAATTCATGCACGGGTAGGGTCCCTAGGCCTGGCCAGTGATCAGAGCCAATCGGGGCCTCCGGCTGCCGGCCAGGGCCTCCTTTCCCGGCTGCCGGCTGGGGCCTTCCTTCATTCCGCACCGCCTGCTGGTGGTCAGTGCACATCATAGTGAGCAATCGAACTCCCAGTCTCCCAGTCGAACTCCTGAGGGGACACTTTGCATATTAGCCTTTTATATATATAGATAAGAATCACCACAATAGCCCTAGCTGGTTTGGCTCAGTGGATAGAGCGTCAGCCTGTGGACTGAAGGGTCCCAGGTTCGATTCTGGCCAAGGGCACATGCCCGGGGTTGCCAGCTCAATCCCCAGTGTGGGGCATGCAGAAGGCAGCCAATCAATGATTCTCTTTCATCATTGATGTTTCTATCTCTCTCTCCCCTCTCCCTTGCTCTCTGAAATCAATAAAAATATATTTTTTTAAAAAAGAATCACCACAATGGTGATGACTCCAGCTAACCACGATAGGGCTCTGGCAAACATCGAACCCAATCCCGAGTGCAGCCAACTGGGAATAGCCACCCATCCCCCATCCCCACCTCAGAGAGCTTCTCACATTCGGCAACAGAGGATCAATCAAAAAGTACCAGTGACATCCGCTCTGATCATCCTCAACATGGAAATATGTCTCTTTTTCCAGGTCATGATAACTAACTCAAAAACTCTTCTCATTTGAAGATATGCTGCCCCCAAATGTGAAGCCACGTAGGTGTGAAATGTGCCCTCTGCCACCTATCAGCTCCACGCCCTTGAAGCAACTTCGTAAATCTTAGTTTCCTCATCTGTGAAACAAGCTACAGGTATCTGACTCTCAGCAAAATGCCTGGCACACAGTTAAGTTCTCAATAAATGCTGTTGTGAGGTCCTGGGCACCAGTCAGCCTGTAACTCACGTGGATCTTCCATTTTTAATATATTTTTATTGATTTCAGAGATGAAGGGAGAGGGGGAGAGAGAGAGAAACATCACTGATAACAGAGACTCATTGACTGGCTGCCTCCCACATGCCCCATCCTGGGGATCAAGCCCGCAACCCGGGCATGGGCCCTAACTGGGAATAGAACCATGACCTTCTGGTTCATCGGTTGATGCTCAACCACTGAGCCACATTAGCTGGGCTCACGTGGATCTGTATACTGATTTCTTTCCTTTCTTAGGGCTGGAACACTAGTCTTTATTTCTCTTGTAACTGAAAGTATCTCAAAAAGAGCTTCACAAAAGAAGCCTTTGGTAAGCCCTAACTAACTGAAAAGGCGTGTGTAACTACTGAACACTCACTCAACAGTTTCTCAGTGCCACATGTGGCTCGTGAGCTCTGGCTTCGCCAGCTCCGTGGCTGCACACCGTAAAAATAATACCCTGAACTTCCACAAACGGCTTTCCCACCAGAACTTCTTAAGCCCCTTCTAAATAACAGCTCATTACTAACAATGACAGGATCAGGCAAATATACAACCATATTTTGAGGGAAACCCAAGGCTAAAGGAGGATGTGTTTTACACCACAAAGTCAGTCAATGGCAAAACAAGGGCTCAAACTCGGGAATTTCTGCCTGGAATGGAGAGGGTTTTTCCAAGCCCCGATTGCATTTCCTTACAGTACAAAAGTTCATTGATTCACATCATTTTCCAAGTCTTCACCAGTCAGCATGAAATCTATATCCAGTTCTGATTAAACATTTATAGAAGGAACAATGTCAAAATCTTTTCTTTATTAAGCTCTACCAATGTATCCTCTGTAACATCTGAGGTTGATTCTAAATCTTTTTGCTTTCTTAGGGAGGTTGGTTTATTATATTAAGCATAATTATTTTTAAACCTACTACAAATAGAATAAATTAAAATTGTGCCCATAATTTAATGTTTTCATCCTAGGCGCTTTTTATAGTTCATCTCGTTTCCTTTTGGCCATTTGCTTTTAATGTGCAACCAGTGAATAGTGGGGGTTTTTATGTTTCACATTCGAAAAAAATGCAGTCTTCCAAGAGCTCAGCCAGAAATGTCCATTTCAGAAAGCTCGCTCCAGCCAGCTGGCTTTGTCAGGGACATATGTGCAAAGTGGAAATGGAACCCACAGAGATTTTCTGCGGGTCAGATGGAATCACTTAGCACACTCAACATGGTTTCCAGGCCGGGCCTCAGGCGGAACGCCCTTCAGCTCGCGAGTGTCTCTAAGCACCAGCCCAGCTACCACTGTCCCAACGCCGCCGGTGTGATCTAGATGCACGTGGTTGGACAATGATAAGTGTTATTCTGTATTGAAATATAATTAGAATATATCTGCATGATAAACACTGTATGAAGTCCATATAAAATTCAAGTAACGCCGGGTAGTGTTTGGAGAAGCTAAAAAATTTTAAATTTTAATCATTTCCTCTGTTTCAAAGTTCCCAAAACACTGCACAGAAATGCTGTGTAAAAAAAAAAAAAAAGTATCTTTAATGTTAAAAAATTAGGAACTGCAAATAATCTTAAAGATGTTCTTTTCTGTCACATAACAAATGATGATTAACATACAGCCTTTTTAGTAAAAACTACCATAAATACATCAATGTACGAGAAAATTTAAGTTCTTAAAAATGAAGTGTCAAATTTCATCCAATATATTTGTCTGTTTTCCAAAGCTGGCATTTTCAGTTGGTTAACTTTTTTTGTCTGTTTGTTTGTGTTTGTTAATCCTCACCCAAAGATATTTTTCCATTGATTTTTAGAGAGAGTGGAAGGGAAGGGGAGAGACAGAGAGAGAGAAAAAAACATCAATGTGAGAGAGATACAGGGTTTGGTTGCCTCCCACACTGCCCTGGGGCCAGGGATCAAGCCTGCAGAGGAGGTACATGCCTTGACCTGAATGGAATCAGAGACCTTTCAGTCCTCAGGCTGACGCTCTACCCACTGAGCCAAACCTACTAGGGCAGTTGGTTAACTAGTTAAAAAAGAAAGGCATCTCCCTTTCCCCCTCCCCCCTCTCCTCCCCTTCTCCCTCCTCCTCCTGGTTCCCCTCCCGCTCCCCAGGCTCCTTACCATCAGCTTCCTCACTCCTAAGCTCTAAGGGCCTTCCTTTTCCTCTGTAACTTGTTTCCTGAGCCCATTTCTTCTAGGAATTACTTTTTCTACCCCTGTGATTTACCCAATAAACGTTCTCTTACAGTTTAAGTAAATAAGTAAATAGCAATCCCAATTTTATAAAATAATAAAACAGAAGGCAGTTTGACACAATATGGATAAGCTATGGCAACACTGGCGTGTACTGCATCAAATAAGGTCCAAGTTCTCCCGCAAACTACCACCCTGGGAAGAAGCCAAGCACAGTAAACTTCTTGCAGACACTAAAACTGATTTCAATAGGTTTATTACCTGATGGCCTTATACTCTCTATAGATGTCTTTTTTTCCAAAAAGATGGAGAATTTTGTATTCATTATTAAAAGGCAATTCCTTTTTACTCCAGTGGTTGTGACCTTGAATGGAATATAGTACCCTTGCTTGTATGGAAAATACTTTTCTTTGTACAGAGGGACACTAATCTCTTTCCTTGGTAAACAGAAGACATAAAGTGCAGCTTGGTTTTTCCCAAGGACAGAACGAAGGTCTAGGTTTGAGAACCAAAAAACTGTGCCAACCATCAGTCAAGAACGTCTGCTGGTAATGGAAGAACCATTCTATTTTTAATGGCAGCGTGCAGAGAGGAGTTATTCTCACTCATTAAAAGCAGAAGTGTAGATGCCATTATCCTATCCCGAGGAACAGTGTGTACATTACAACAATGTGTATTTAACAAGAGCACGGGGCCTGGTGTCAGAAGTCTGTGCTGCCTTGTAAGGGATCAGAGTTCAATGACATTAAACAATGCCTTTGATCCTCACATGGGCCCGAATGAAGGCACTAATAACAATGAAGTACAGATGGTAATAACAGCCCTCTCTGTCTAACTCAGGAATCAGGTCTTCCCTCTTATGTTAGTTTCCTAAAACATGAACTACTTCTAAAAAGAAAATTCAAGAAAAAGGGACAGGATGCAAATCAAAGAAAAAATATCTCATAATTATATTTATATACATTAAATCTAATGACAAAATGGTTCTAGAGCTCCTCATCAAGCTCCTACTGCCTATTGTTCACCATGTTGCCTGCAACAAGTGTGATAAAAACATGCCAAGCTCACTCCTCTTACCAAGTAGAAGTGGAGTGGGAGGCAAATTGGGGCACTTCAGGCCACTTATTTGAGAAGCGGTACCTCCATTCACAGAGGAATATGAGAATATGGATCCAGTCAGTAACAAGTGCATTCGGAACCGTTTTCTGGTCATGAGGACAAGTTTCTATGGAAACCACCATAGTGTTTTACTTAACCCCCAAATGGCAAAAATGATGCAGAAGTTGGACAGATGCAGTCAATTGTCAGTGCGGGGGCCAAACCTATAGTGTAGCTTTGTTGGTAGTACTTGAATGGGGTACTCCAGACTCTCAAAGTAATTTTATTCCCTCATACAAAGCATCCTTACCACTTAGCAGCCCTTAAAATCTGCCCATATATAAGCTGATAAAATTTTAGGAGAACACATATCAGAGAGAAAAGAAAAAGCTAGGGGAAGCCAAGGAATAGGAAAATGGGGTGGGAACAATTTGTCAATGTACAATTTTTAAATCTGTAAACTGTCTACCATTAATACAACTTCCAAAAAAAAAAGTCTTTCTAAATACATGTATAGTCACTTGGAGGGGAAAGTGATTTATCAAACTGATCGAAGAAAAGAAATTTTATTTTGTAATTCTGGTACTATTTTCATCTTAAATTTATCCTATATGGAATAATGGTGATATACCCATTTAATAATGTTTTCATTTGTTTCCTGATATCTTAAGAGCTAGAGACTATCCAAGGTCTAAATAAATGTTAAAATTTGTTATTTTTTTCTTCCAAAAACACTATAAATAGAACAAAATGAAAAAAAATATAAGCATGCTCTTATTTATGTAGAGTACACAAATACGTAATTAATCCTGAGACCAGGAGCCCAGCTCTTCGTGGAGGAAATTAATATTTGTTCTCAATTCCAGAGCGGTAGGAAAGCACCAACTTAAAGAAGCATTTATCTTATAGCATCTTTATGAAGAGGTCTTTATTTATATAAATGCTTCCAGTTAGCGATGTAAGAGAACCCAGGAAACAATACAGCATCTCCCTCCCTTCAGAAACTGGCCCTCTCATGTTTTATGCTTGTGCTCCAGGAAACCCAAGTAAGAATTCAGAATACACTTCCTCATAGAAGCCATGTTACCAACATTAGTTATATAGACATCGAATAGCAATAGACGTGTCCATTACAGATCAGATGAGCTTTGGTGGAACCTGATCACCGTTAATAGCATCATGTCTTTGGGAAATGCATCCAAGTGCCAAAAAAGAAACTAAGGGATGAATATTTGGACATGATTATAACTTCATCATAATTATGGAGTTACTATGGATATAGGGGTTTTAAATCATTCCATATAAATTTTTCAATAATCTATATATATATAAAACCCTAAGCAACCGTCAACTGGTCGACCGTTTGGTCGCTATGATGCACAGTGACCACCAGAGGGCAGATGCTCAACGCAGGAGCTTCCCCCTGGTGGTCAGTGCGCTCCCACAGTGAGAGCGCAGCTCAATGAGCTTATCGAGCGGCAGCGACGGCAGGCGCAGCGGAGCTGGGATGAGCGGGAGCAGGTGCCCCGCCTGGGCTTGGGCTCCTCCCTGGCCGCCTGCAGCTTCGAGCACCGCTACATCCCTCAGGGATGATGGACTGCCGGGGATCAGGGAACTGGCAGTCCGACATCCCCCAAGGGGTCCCAGGTTGCGAGAGGGCACAGGCCAGGCTGAGGGACCCCACCAGTGCACAAATCTGTGCACCGGGCCTCTAGTTATATATAATATTCTATTGACATACTGGCCTGACATGTAAGGAAGATCAAACTTTTTTACCAGATTTCTTCCAAATTTCTGTTTTGGAACACTGGTCTCATAAAATGCTCCATGAAAAGTAAGCGTCTGTGTCCATTGAAAGGTGGAAATAGTACCCCTCTCAGAGGTACGGCTGCACATTTGAGCAGACTAACAGCTCTAAGGAGTCCCATATAGCTCTGATGAACCCATATTTCCCAGACTTATTTGGCAAAGAAGGGCAACTATTTGCACTGTAGAATTGCCATGCAGCCAGGCATACACCAGGAAAGCTCTGCCCTAGACAAACTGAAGTCAAGCTTCTGGAAAATCATTCCTTCCCTAAGAAATAGGCTCCGTATTGGCTCATGATAATTGCACTGCTATTCTTCTCTCTTTTGCTCTTCTTTTTAACTTTGTTGAAGAATAATTGACAAATATAATTGTATAATATTGTTAAAGCATATAACATGGTGATTTTATACATATATACATTGTGGAATGATCACCAAGATCAAAATAACTAGCACATCCATCATTTCACATAGGTAACTATTTGTGTGTGTGCATGTGTGTGTACCTGTGTGTGTGTCTGTGAGGGAGGGAGGGAAGGAGGGAGAGAGAACTTAAAATCTACTCTAGCAACTTTCCAGTAGACAATATGCTAGTCACCATGCTGAGCATTGGGTTCTCAGAACTTCTTCTTCTAACTGAAAACTTGTACCCTTTTAGCTACATCGTCCCCTTTTCTCCTCCCCATTCACTCTTTTCCTTTTCCCTATATCCTTTTGCCTTTTATCCAGGTGCCAGCTTTTAAGTCATCTTTTTGGAAATCTACTCTGACCCCCCTGACCCAGTTTAGGTACACAGCACCCTGAATTTCCCCTGTCTACTTCTTCCTACTGAGAATGAAAAATTGCCACTCTCTGTTCCAGCGCCACTCAGGGTCCCAGAGCGAGACTTGGGAGTCAATTCAAGTTCGGATCTCAGCTCTGCCATTTACTAGCTTGGCAACCTGGAATAGATTACTTGGGCTCTCTGAATTTTCTCATAGAAAAAATTGGGCTATAACTAAAAAATAAAATTAAACATAGCTATGTAACACATAGACTCAGGCAGCAGTGTGGTGACAGCCAGAGCGAGGGAAAGGGGTGCGGAAGGTGGTAGGCAAGTTGGGGGGAGATAGGGACAGAGGGAGACTTTGCTTGGGGCGGTGGGCGTACAATGCAGTGTGCAGATGATGCTTTTTGAGTGTACACTTGAAACCTGAACTCGACAGAGTACAAGCAGGAAACAATTTTATTCTTTCTCATCATCGACCCTTTAAACCTGCTCTGCAGAATCCTTCCCTGTTCCCAGAAGAAATATAAGGCAGATCTTAGAGCTTTTCTCTCTCTCTCAGGAAATCATGGACAATCTTGTTTTCCAAGTATTCAGAAGTCCAGACGCTCCTGGAGGATTTCAACTTCCTGATACAACCGAGTGACTAGCCCTCCCACCGTGGGCTACTCTAACCTGGACGAGATACATCAGGCTCCCGTCAGAGGCGCTGACCATGGGCAGTGCCAGCCTGTGACATGGAGGGAAACTCGGAGGGAGGCCCACCTCTGCCCAAGCTCTGTGTGGACACACCATGTCCCACCGCAGCACAGCAAGCGGGAACTCGAGCACGCACAGCGGCCCCACTGAGCTGAGGAAGCTGAAATCTGCTGGGATCGTAACTGACACAGAACTCGGGACTTCGGGGCTGTTTGCTCACATATCTGATGAATGCACAGATGACTTTCCTACCCGAGAAAAAGGAAAACGGTGGAAACTGTTTGCCTGCAATGGCACACGGGGGAATCACCGTGTTCAGGTCGTCGCCGGTGCGGTGTGGGATGCAGTGCCATGGAAGACCAGGGCTCTGAGAGGTAAGTGGCTATTGCACCGGATTGTTGGATGGCGACTGTAATTGCAAAGATTGCTGAGTGGCTCCCTGCTCTGCCCAAGCGCTTACAAAATAAAGAAGCGAGGGACCTTGAACTCCCATATCTAGGTGCAGGCAGAGAACCCAAAAACTGTTCTGATGGCCATTTAACAGGGTGGCACGGCACAAAGATAATACACGGACCTTTCCAGTTTGTAATCCCTGAGAACTCCAAATGCCACAGGACTCACTCGTCAAAACGGGGCCTATGGAATCCCAGGAATAAAGGACGCCGTGGCCAAGGTCTTCCTCATAGTAAAGCAGTGGGTGCACAGACCCGTCCCACCATTATTCTCCCGTTTGTTTAACGCACGGTTGGAACAGACATACTCAGGAACTGGCTGGATAGCTGCCTTCGCTTCCTGTCTAACGAAGAGCATGATGAAGGCTGTTGGGAGGGCAGGGCTGACTGGAATCCCTTGGAACTGCCCCCAACCCACCGACAGAGCACCCGCTTCCAAATCAATACTCTCCCCGAAGGAAATTGCAGAGATTAGCGCCACCATCAAAGACTTGAAAGACACAGCGATGAGGCATCCTCACTCAATATCCTGTCTGGCCTGTGAAAGAGCCAAAGGGATCTTGGGTAATGACTGCGGATTATCACAAATTTCATTCGGAGGGATTCCAATTACAGCTACTCTTCAGAAACATGGCATATTTCGTGGAAAGGTCAACACATCCCATCAAACCTGGTGCAAATATTAACCTATTATGTTGTTTCAATCCAAATTAACCAAGACTGCCCTGACGGGTTTGGCTCAGTGGAAAGAGCGTCGGCCTGCAGACTCAAGGGCCCCAGGTTCGATTCCGGTCAAGGGCGTGTACCTTGTTGCGGGCACATACCCAGTAGGGGGTGTGCAGGAGGCAGCTGATCAATGTTTCTCTCTCATCGATGTTTCTAACTCTCTATCCCTCTCCCTTCCTCTCTGTAAAAAATCAATAAAATATATTTTTAAAAAAGACTATCACAAGTAGCTCCGTTTGCCTGTCAAAGATGGCAGTAGAGGCCATCGCCACGGTCACTCAGTCACGGGCACCCAGTAACTGCTGCAAGCCGGGGTGCGACCCCCGAGAAGGGGTCTGAGACCCTCCAGGGAAAGAACCTAAGGAAGCAGGTCAAAGCGGCTCAGGCTGAAACTGAACAGTGCCACCTGCAGAGAGAGAAAGGGTGCGAGGGCGAGGGTGCCACGGCTCCGGCATCCCGGGACATTTGCAGAACTCAAGTGGAAAAGACGACCCAGGGAATGACCACCCCCCAGACCTGCTCCTGGCAAAGGGGGATGAAGTCCCGGATAACTCGTTAGCCTTTGTCTGCAACTCTGGCCAAAAATACACAAACACCCCGCATAAACGAACAGGGGCAGAAAGAAAAGCCTGCTCCATGGATTGGTGATTTAGATGCCTCGATGGAATATGAAGCTGCAGCAAAGCTTGAGTTATATTCTTGTGGGAGAAAAAGCATTAAATTATTTCTGTATAAGATTCAGTAGGTTCCTTGACTCTTTGTAGAAAAGTTAAACCTAGCTTCTTTGTACAAACTTAGAGATAAGCCAAAGATTTTGTCTTTTTACCTTGTATTTCTCAGAAATTTAATAGGTACACAATGTCTGTTTTCCTATGCCTTTTAACCCAAGCAACATTTATATCAACACTGGTTTTTTTCTTTCTTAGAGTAAAAAATATTTTATTTTGAAGAAAGAAAGAGATTATAACATTTTTTCCCTAAAGCTTTCTTAAAGATCAGGGACTTCATCCATGAAAAAATAGTACATCTACAATAATAAAAGAGAAAGATGCAAATTGACTGTACCTCTGCAACACCCACCAGCCAATCAGGAGGGAATGTGCAAATTAGAAGGACAAAGATGGCAGCAGCCCCACCACCCAGCTGCTCCAGGCATGGAGCGGCCTGGTGGGGCAGGACGCCTGCTATGAGAGGGAGGGCGGGTGGTGAAGGGATCTACATGAGCAGCACTCTGGCTGCAGCAAAGATGAAGATGGCAGACTCCGGCCGGAGTCAGCAGCAAAGGCGGCAGACTCCGGCCTGAGCAAAGGCAGAAGGCAGCGGCCAGAGCGAAGGCCTGGGTCCCAGGTGCCAGAGAAAAACCAGTCCTAGAAGCCAGGGGAAGGAAGGCCTATTGCATGCATCTTCGTGCAACGAGCCTCTAGTCCTACCTAATAATAGACAAATATGCAAATTGACCGCACCTTCGCCACGCCCACCAGCCAAGCCACGCCCATCAGCCAATCAGGATGAGTATGCAAATTACCCAACCAAGATGGTGGCTAATTTGCATATCAAGACAGCGTAGAAAGAAGCCAAGAGCTGCAGAAGGGAGCAAAGCTTCGGAGAAGCAAGCAAGCTGGTGGAAGGAGAAGGGAGGAGCGGAGGCGGGGCCGGGGGAGAAGGAAGGAGAGCAGGTGGCTGGCCGAGAAGGCGGGGCGGGGGAGAAGGGAGGAGCAGAGGCGGGGCCGGGGGAGAAGAGAAAAGCAGGCGGGCTGGCGGAGAAGGCGGGGCAGGGTAGAGTGCAGCAGGAAACCCTATTGCAGGATTTTTCCTGCAACGGGAACGCTAGTATTATTTATAACTTCTGTGAAGCAGTAGCCAACCTTAACACAGTCCTTTCTAAGGGTTAGAACAATAAATACCGGTATAACTGTCTAGGCTGCCTTTAGTTTCTCTTCACCAAAATTATTAGATTATAGAATTCAGGAAGTCGTTACTGTTACGTGTTGTTACTCGGTGTACTGATAATCATTTAAAAGTAAAGACTCTGTAGTGCAAAAAAAATATACATAGGACATCTTCATTCTCTTGCTTCTGGGCTATTTCAATACTCGTGATCATTGTTATAAGACTGTCCTCGGGGAACTTGACCATCCTGATATCCCAAGGAATACAATGCTAGTCCAATCCATGCATGACATTATGACTAGACCTGGCAAGCAGAAAGTGGCAGGTGCCCCATAAACATCAAAAGCATGCCACGCTGTGAAGTTCCCAGGAAAGTCTGGGGCATGTTAGGATGGGGCATGCCCTCTATAAAAAGGTCACACTGGCTTCCAAAAGAAACAGCACAAAACTTGGAGAGTCTCTGATTCTAGAAGCAAGATAAGAGCGCATTCAAGTAGAGCTGCTACTTTTAAGGAGAGCCCAGAGCCAGGGAGGGCTCTGCAGCCACAAAGGCTGCAATGTAAGCCTCCTGCCTTGTGGCCCAGCAGACCCAGGTCCTCGAATTATCCACGGCAGTCAGGTCTGCTGTATGCAGCCTCTGACAAGCCCAGGAGGAGAATCACTGCACAGACCCCAGCGTCCTCTGTCAACAATGATTCCCCGTTGAGAAGCAGCTCCTAGTTCTGCTGGGCTATGGTACAGATTGAACTTCCAGTGCAGGATACCAAGTGACTACATGACCCAGGACCAGACCTGCCCGCCACGAGGTGGGTCACTCAGTCTCCTGAGTCATGAAGCTGAGGGTGCGAAGCAGCATTTGACCTTTCACCAGAGTGAAACACAGGAAGAGGAAACATAAACTGAATGAGCAAGTGGCTCAAATTCCCACAGGACCTACTCCTGCTGCTCCACTGCCTCCTCCAGGGCACCAGGGAGTCAGCTCCCGATGACAGCGGAACAGCAGAAAACACACAGACTCTGTTTACTGATGGGTTTACCCGATACCAATGGTCAGCTACAATACCAGTTTCCCACACCAGCGCATCCCTGAAAAACCGAAAATCTTCCCAGTGGCTTTAACTTTGAGCAATGTATCTGATCATCACTTCACCTGGCCTGAGATTCATGTTTACACTGACAAAAATGTACACGTGGAAATTTAAAAAGTAGTTTTCCGCCCAGTGGTGTGACTCAGTGGCTGAGCATCAACCCATGAACCAGGAGGTCAGGGTTCGATTCCCAGTCAGGGCACATGCCTGGGTTACCGGCTCATAGGGCGCATACTGATCAGTGATTCTCATCATTGATGTTTCTCTTTCCCTCTCCCTTCCTCTCTCTGAAATCAATAAAAAATATTTTTTTAAAAAGTAGTTTGGCCCTAGCTGGTTTGGCTCCGTGGATCGAGCATCTGCCTGCGGACTGAAGGGTCCCAGGTTCGATTACAGCCAAGGGCACATGCCTGGGTTGCGGCCTTGATCCCCAGTAGCGGGTGTGCAGGAGACAGCCAATCAATGATTCTCTCTCATCATTGATGTTTCTATCTTTCTCTCCCTTTCCCTTCCTCTCTGAAATCAATAAAAATATATTTTTTTAAAAAGTAGTTTGAGTAAAAATAAATAAGGATAACTAATCTATCATGTTTGTTACATGAAGCCTTCACAGCAGCACTTCTCAGGATGGTCTGCTGATCTCCTGCATAAGAATTAGCGGGGCACTTAGAATGCAGGGCCCTAGGCCTCGCCCCAAACTTCTCAATTTCTGGAAGTGAGGCCCCAGAAGCAACACTTTTAGTAAACCCTCCCAGAAAATCCTTTGCACACTAAAGTTTAAGAACCACCGTTCAAAAGCAGTGGTTCTCCAAGTGTGGTTCCCCAGATCGGCAGTATCAGCATCACCTGGGAACCCGTCAGAAATGCAAATGCTTGGGCCCCACCCCCGTCCTACGGAGTCAGAAAACCTGAGTGGGCCCAGCAACCTGTTTCAATACGCCTCTGGGTGGTTCTGGTGGACACTAAAGTTTGACAGCCACTACTCTACACTTTTGTCTCTTCTCTGTATAGCAAACATATGGTTTTAGTCAGCCCAGCATCTGTTCCCAAATTCTATGTGATCCAAATAGGACTAACTGCCTTACCAACCCACACCACCTACCCCAGAGCCGAGAACTTCACCGAGACCTTGCCCACAGAGCTCAGCATCCTCTGACCTTAGTGGTGGGTCCACGAACAAGCATCCGATCCAACGTGAGCTACTCAAAGTCCTTGGCAGGTCTTCGTTGGTTAGAATGATTGGGAGCGACTCAGCACTAAAGGCTGACAGTGGGTACATGGCCCCAAGGACAGGACTGAGTGCTTCATAGACATTATCTCAGATACTGACTCTTTTTCAGATATGTTAGTGTTGGGTCAGAGTGGGAGAAACATGTGGAATGACTATATGCTGCAGTTATAAGATAGAACCAGGCTTCCTAACTGGAAATAAAAAACTGGAACCTGGGATTGTTAGAATCTCTAAAAACACGGTGCTAAAAGGCTCTGATAGTAGACTGTGGGCTAACACAGTGGTCATCTCCTCTCCCTCCATAAACCACATTAAAATGTTAGTAACCCTAATTGCCACATTCTCTGAGCAAAACTAACCCCATTGACAGCAATGAAAATGAAGCAGTAGGAAACTAGGAGACAGAGTCCTATCAAACATTTACACTCCCCGTATATCCCCCATTAATTATCATGCCAAGTATTCAGGTATTACTTGCCCTGCTGCCAACCGCGTGCTTGAAGGTGGGATTACTCAACTGTCTGAACATTCACTAGGTCCCAGAGGCGAAATAACTCACTCAACTCTGGGGGCACACAACCAAGCTTTTTGCCCATGACTTGCAGCCAAGCTTCTGTAATCATGACCTGGCAACCATTCTGACCCCTTTATTATTAATTCACTTAGGGCAGAAATTAAGAACCTGTAGAGACAGCCACTCACATTTTTTTCTACCTGACTAGTGACTCTGAGAACAAGTTTCTCCCCAATGTTTTATAGAAGCATTATATCAAAAGAGCAAGTATGACTTTATATTGTAAAATACTGAATTAAAGACTCTTGTGTCCCTGTCTCCACAAAATACACACACACAACCAAACAACAAAGAATAAGATGAACAGACAGAATGGGAATGGAGAAACAATACAGAAGAGCAGAACAAGGTAAAATCTAAATGCCTGAAGAGGAATATATTTATTCACCCATAAAATTCTGAAAAGGTGCAGGAAGTAAAAGCACCAGGTACCACTGAAAGTGGGGAGAGGTGTGATCTGAAGACCCGGGAGCTCGTGAAGTCTGTGTAACAGATCCCCAGACCTCCAAAATAAACAGAAAGCATAATCTTTGGAGAAGCTGAACTAAACCAGGGACTCCAGGTTAGGGGAACAGCAGATATGAACAGTGTCGGAATAGGGAAAGCTCCTGAAAATACATGGATGAAGACAAAGTCCACATCCTGGACAGTCAATCCTCTAATACCCTTCCCCACCCAGCTCCAGACTGCATGGGACTAAGCTCATGCTCCCCAGACAGGAATTAAAGAAATCTCTGGTGGCGGGGGGGAGTGAGGGGAGAGGAGATGAAAGGGAAAAACCTCAAGAGAAATGACCTACAGCTATAGATATCTGAGTTCCCAATAAAACATCCAAGTAGTTCCCTAACAGCCCTCAAGTGAAGCCCACCAGTTGACAAGACCTGGCCGCTGGCCCCAGGGAGACACAGCTTGAAGTCAAACTCTACTGCTTATCTGTTAAATATAAATGAGCAGCCAACAGCAAATGGAAAGGGGTTCAACATCATTAACCACCACAGAAATGCAAAGCAAAACCACAGTGCAATACCACCACACACCCACCAGGGTTACTATATATAATCAAAAAGATGGACAATAACAAGTGTTGACAAGGCTGTGGATAACTTCATCCTTGGGTGGAACCCCTGTGCTTTGCTGATAGGAATTAAAATCAGCGCAGCAGCTCTGGAAAACTGTCATCTCCTCTGGGGGGAAGGCCACCCTCTTCCACCAAGCCAGCAGCTGCAGGAGGGACACACATGGATCGGTGAGGGGGGAAGAGGACACCCGCCTAGCCAGCCAGATCAGTGGACTCAACCCTGGCGATCCATGGGGTGACCGATGTCACAGCCAGGTCACCCTCACATCTTTTTTCATATGCATTTGGCTTCATCCACAATTCATGAGTTATAGCTCCCAAAACCCTTGGAATTTACTAAGTGCTGAGAGTAATGGAGGCGTGATTTGTTATGTTAATGAAGTAACTTTTGAAGCTCACCTAAAGATAGGGTGAACCAACCATGTCATCAGAGGGTTGGAACTTCCAGTCCCACCTCCTGACCTCTGGGGAGGAAAGAGAGACTGGAGATTGAATCAATCACCAATGGGCATAAATGACTGACAAAAATTAATCAATCATGCTTACGTAATGAAGCCTCCATACAAACCCCAAAGAATGAGGTTCAGAGAACTTCCGGTTGGTAAACACGTGGAGACGCTGGAAGGGTGGTGCACCCAGAGAGGGCGTGGAAGCTCCGCACCCTTCCCCAAACCTTGCCCTGTGCACCTCTTCCATCTGGCTGTTCCTCAGTTATGTCCTTTCTTAGTAAAGCAGTCATCTAGTAAGCAAACTCATTTAAGTCCTGTGAGCCAGTCTTGCAGATTATTTGAACCGAGGAGGACACCATGGGAACCAGCTGGTCAGTCAGAATGACTTGGTGCTGTGTGGGAAACCACCCCCTCTACACATTGGAAAGTGATCCTCTAAACCATTGTAACAGGTGAGGGGGTTATTTTGGAGTTGTGCAAATGTTCTAAAATTGATGTAGTGATGGGTGCACAACTCTGAGAGTACACTAAAACCACCAAACTGTGTACTATAAGTAGTAAATTGTATATGTGACCTATTTCAATAAAAAGGTTTTGAGCCCAACCCGATCGGTGTGGCTCAGTGATTGAGCGTTGACCTATGAACCATGAGGTCACCGTTCAATTCCCGGTCAGGGCACATGCCCAGGTTGTGGGCTTGATCCCTAGTAGGGGGCGTGCAGAAGGCAGCCAATCAATTATTCTCTCTCATCATTGATGCTTCTATTCCTCTCTCCTCCATTCCTCTCTCTGAAATCAATAAAAATATATGTTTTTAAATGTTTTTGAAAGAAATATTAGAAAGATAGATAAATAGACAGAGAGATGGATGGATGGATAGATAGCCAGCCAGCAAAGACAGACAGACAACCAACTGTACATTTCCTTCCCTATTCCCACTTGCCATGCATTCAGCAGCCAGGTATTTGCTGCCCCTCATGCCCCTCCAAAAAAAAAAAAGGGTGGAAGCAGTAAGAGTCTCTTTTAAAGGCTGATCTGTCTAGGAAGAACCACAGTGATCAGTGTAGATGCTGGTTCCTGTGAACACACGCCCTCCTCTCTTCATCCTGACAGTTGGAGGCCCTGGATTTAAGCTCCCTCCCCGTCCATTCACTTTAAAGCCAGGCCAGCTGGTCAAAAGCCCAACCCACTTTCACAGTGCTTCGTCTTTCTACTGACTCATCCTCAGATAAAACTTGACAACCGGACATTCAAGGGAAGCCTGAAATAAGAAACGCCCAAGAAAAACAAAAGAACAAAATTACTCCAGAAAAAAAATGAGATCATTCAAAAAGTAAAAAACTGGGTGAGAAAAATCCCACACCTCCCGGAGGACAGGAAGGTCCCGAGGACCAAGAGAGAAGTGACAGGCTCAACAGAAGGCCCGACTCTTCCCCAGCTGCCGGGAAAGCGCTCGGCCCTTCGGAGGAAGCTGAGGCCACGCTGGGCGAAGCCTCACTTCATCTGACTCATTGCCCGGACTCGGGGTTCACCTGCACCCACATGGCCCTCAGCCTGCATGACGAGGAGACGCCGGTGACGGAGGATAAGGGCAATGCCCACGTGACAGGTGTAAATGTTGAACCTTCCTGGCCACGCTTGTTTGCAAAGGCTCTGGCCAATGTCAACGTCGGGAGACGTGTGTGTAGTGAAGGGCCGAGGACCTGCCCCGGTAGCTGGCGCTGCACCAACAGCAGGTCCTGCCCCGCCGCCAGTGCTGCCAGCTGAGGACGTGGAAGCAAAGACAGAATCTCGGGAGTCGGACATGACCCGGGCTTGGGTCGTCGTGGCTGACCTCTTTTGTAACACCTGCAATAAAAAGCTCAACTCTGAGAAAAATAATGTGAGGACTGTAAGGCTATGTAAAAAAATGGACGTTTTTAAAAATTCTACAGGAGCCTTTTCCGGTGCTCATAAAGAGGGCAATGGGATGCTGGTACACGGAACGATATTTACATATTCAATTAAAGTATGCATGAGCTTTCACATGTCCACAGAGGAGTCATGGGAGACTCAGCTGTTACTACAGACCATTATGCAAGTATTATCAACCCTGACAAAGCAAGAACAGAGGTGGAGTTGACAGAAGTTAAGAGGCTTCAGGTAGAAAGAAAAACAGTAAAATGGTTCGTGTGCTCATTTTACAAAATAGAGAATCAAGACGGAGGAAGCTGATGGAACAAGAACAAGTTTATCTTGTTTGTGGGTGCAGAAGGGAGTGGCCAAAGAAATGAGAAATGATATAACTGGAAAAGGCTAAGAAAAAAGATATGCCGTGAATCAAAAGCTTTATCACGGTGGTACAGCAAGAGACGAAATCTAAATATGATGAGTTCCAAAACAGTGGTGCAACCATATTATTTCGGAAATAAGGAGTTAACCATCAGAAACAGTAAAGGCAGCTATGGGTCCTGCTGGAAAGGAGGGAAGTGGGCGTTCACTGATGCCTCCATCAGCTCTCTGAACTATTTGACTTTTTATTTTTATCAAATTAACTGCATACAAAGTTATTTTGAAGGCTTCTATGATCTTGCAAGGTTTAAAGCAAACGTCTATTTTTAAAGGTGTACTAATGTACCTGGCTGACAACTTCTACCATCTCTCTGTAAGCCTAAGAACTTCACCCCTGACTTTCCTAACAGCCATGCAGTGGATTGAACCATATTAAAGGATATCATTAAATTCCCCCACCTTCCACTCAAAGTAGTGCATAAATGTGCATGGTGTGTGATTATTTTTAAGGGGGAGAGAGAAGAGAATAAGTAGGTATAATAATTTCAAAAATATATAACTAAAAAGCCAAAAGGTAGAAGACTGACTTCTACACTTCTACCTCACTTCCATAGCTTCGTGACAAATAAAAAAGTTCAACTGTTCTATAATAAGCACTATATAAACCCTAAAACTCTACCATAATACATTAGCCTTTAGAAGCCAAAAACACATAGCTTTTGCCAGTTAATCTCAAAACTGGGGGAAATTTATAAGAAATATGGTTCAGGCATATTAGAGATCCCTAATTTTAGTGTCCTCATTAACCAAATAACCTATTAAGCCCAACGCCCACTGACCTAGATCATTTATCCAGTTTATAGTTATTCCAATATAATTAATACACTCTGAATTCCCAACAGATCATCTATTCTACATATTGACATCAAAACAATATGGTTTTCAGGAAGTTAGGCAGCAGAAGCAAAGAAAGAGTAAGGGATGAATGATGGAGCCAATTTCCCAAGTTTCAAAAGAATTTGTCACCATCTTTCAAAAAGAAAAGAACCATTGATTGGGTTCCCAAATTATATTATGTGTTGATCAATTCAAGAACAGCCTAATACTGCCGAGAAAACCACAGAATAACAAGATTCTGAATAATCTTTCATTGAAAGGCAAAAGTTAAAATCATATTCCTTAAGAGGACTAGCAACAGTAGACATATTAATAGTGCTAGGCACTGTTCCTAATATATCAGGACCCACATTAAAACCACTGCTGAAGTCTAGAAATGGTCATAACAAATCTTTCAACCTTACAACATAAAAGTCAGTTGATAATTTCTTTGTCTAACACCTAATAAAACTCATTCTTCCAAAATTGTGGAAAAGCTAAGCACAGTCCCCCCTTATTATAAAGTTTCCTGTTACAAAGTTGCATGGTTTACACATATGTTATACTTTATTATTGAAAAAAAAAGTCCTCCTTATAACACCCTCTTTGTTGTAATACTCAACATAGTTTGCCTCCAGGCTAGATATATAATGAAAGCAAAATGAATTCAGACAGGTTGTTGAGGAAAAAAGCTAGTTTCTTTTTAGTAGTCTTTCTAAAGTATTTTTTTCTTTCCTTGTAGCTTTTCATCATCTCAACATTTTGTTCCCCCCGAACATTTTCCTTTTCTTTGCACATATTTCCTTTGGTAAATGGAAGATGATAGATTGTTAAAACCAGTTTGTACTACCTTGGAAACAAGCACTTTTAACACACAACTCCCAGCCTTCCAAAACCTTGTACAAATCTCATCTTTAGGACAACGAACTGTACAGGACTTAATCAACCAGCTTCAAAAAGCCATATGAAATCTTAATTTTCCACTCACACATGTTATGTTCACAGTCCCCTAGAATCATAAACGTAACTTTCCAAATTAGATTTAGCAATACTGCTCATTTATTGTTTCCATATTAAATAGTACTGTCTTATTTTAGGAAAGATCTAGAAATGCTGCTTTGAAAGGTTCTTATTCACAAATTTCAATGCAAGGAAATTCAGATTTAAAGCCCTGCTTATTTTTAACTTAGGCAGAAATACAGTTCAAATATTAATATAATATGGGGAGACTTATTCTGATATGGCAAGCTTAATCATTTCTGGTCTTCTAAATTAGCCAGAAGTGACTTAAATTACGTACTATAGGAAATACTGAAGATACAAATTAGAACTCTAGTCTCAATAATCTTGAGTGTCTCAAATGTTATAATAGAGAAAACTGGAAATATTTTTAGCAGTATAATTTAAAACGTCTTCCTAAATTTGTATGACACTTTTGTTTTTTTACTGCCAACATAAAAAATTATATAAGGATGTTCATAATTGCTTTATTCATATTAGTCAAAAACTAGAAGTCAGCTAAATGTCCATCAAAAGACAGTCTAGCTCTGACCAGTTTGGCTCAGTGGATAGAGCATCGGCCTGCGGACTGAAGGGTCCCAGGTTCGATTCCGGTCAAGAGCATGTACCTTGGTTGCAGGCACATCCCCAGTAGGGAGTGTGCAGGAGGCAGGTGATCGATGTTTCTCTCTCATCGATGTTTCTAACTCTCTATCCCTCTCCCTTCCTCTCTGTAAAAAATAAATAAAATATAATTTTTAAAAAAGATAGTCTACTTTAAATTTATGTATATAACCTCTATCTGAAGTATTACTAATGTACTTTTAAAATACCTTTAACATGGTGTAGTCAACACAAACACTTGTTTTCAGATTCAGCGTTAGCATATATCTCTCCCTTGCTTTAGAATTTAAATCTGCAAGCAAGCGTTTCCCTGTAGAATGCAAGAGGGTTACTGAATTCAAGAGAGACTGGGGGGAGGGAAGAGAGTTCATTTCCCATGGCAATGTGCTTTGTAGATGAATGCTGAAACTGTTGCAGACCCTTATATCACAGTGTCATCTGAATAAAGTCGTTTTATGGTAATCCTTTTCCTTCTCGATTGAGTAAAATATTTGATAGCTCAGTTACTCCACTGTTACAAGGAGACTCTGATTCTAGAGATAAAAAATGGCTGTCAGCTCCCATCAGGACTGCCACATGTAACCATCCTCTCGCCAGCGGCAGCCCTGACCACAGACATTCCCATAACACTTTTCCAGGCTTGGCATTCAGCCACCATGAAAGAAACTATTTTATTTTATTTTCAAAAACACCCAGAAACTTCAAACATTCTTTTTAGCCTTTCCCCACTTGTAGCCATAGTAGGCACTGAAGTATTTAACCACAACATTTCTATAGGTATGTATAGAAGGAATCAGAACTCACCTTTCGGGAAAAGTAACAATTTTAAGTGATCGTGTAAAAAAAAAAAACAATTTGCAGACAACAGGAACCCTCTTTATAACCTTCCCTCAGGAGCTACAGGTTCTATACAACATACAGGAAGACGATCTTGGAAAGTAACATTGTTTTATGGGTCTTGGACCAGAGAGTTTATAAATGACTTTATCCAAGAAAAACCAGCACAGGATGAGAATCAATCCTGTTATCCCCTGGATCTTCCAACTTATGTCACTGTGGATCCATAAATGATCTTAAAAACATACGAGGGAAGGGCTCCAAAATTATAAAACACCTACACGCTAACACTTAGGCAAGGACAGGAGCCAGCACACCACTGGAACTCGGCTCTAACGTTCTTCTCTGGCATTTCAACCGCACCTCTTCGGAAACAGGGCCATACGGTTCACTGGTGAGACGAGGGTTATCAAACATTATCTGTTGACTCCCTGGAAGGAAAACAGCGTCATCTCTCATTAGCACCAACACCCCCATTCAGAAGAGTGAGGCTGTGTCCCGGCCGCTCACTCAGTCTGCTCGCTCACCCAGCTGAGCACAGTTCCCTCTGGGAATGGCAGGCAGCCCGGTGGCTCAGGGAAGCAGAGCCTGTCAGCCACTGCACGTGGCCACTAATGCATCTCCTTGGCAGACAAGAGAAAGGCTTCAGTTTGATCAACTGGAAGTTATTGGAAGGCTGAGCATATGATTATCTGGGGTTGCCCCCTCAAGATAAGGCAAAGGCACTGGGCGGTGGTGGCTCAGTGGTTGAGTGTCAACCTGTGAACCAGGAGGTCAAGGTTCGATTCCCAGTCAGGAGACATGTCCCGGTTGTGGGCTCGATTCTCAGTGTGGGGTGTGCAAGAGGCAGCCAATCAATGATTATCTTTCATCATTGATGTTTCTATCTCTCTCTCCCTCTCCTTTTTCTCTGAAATCAATAAAAGTTTAACAAATAAAAAGACGAGGCCAAGGCGACTTATGATTCTTTAGTTCACTATTTTCTTTGGCGGGCTTTTTATTCCAAAGAATCCATGAATTTTTATTTAGGTGACAACATAATCCCATACAAGCTTATAGAAGTCATTTTATAATTTAAAAAATATTCTACCATACTCATATATATTATTAAAATCTGTTCACCTCCTCTTACTGACAATTATATTCCAAACATACTTTTATATACAATATTTTCTTTCCACCTCAGTCACAAACGTGGGACTACTGTGCTGTCAGACCCTTATAATCTATACCATGCCCATACTATGTCTATACCCTTACATTAAACTTGCCTTGATAAAAATTCTACTTTTCTTAAGTTCCATTTGACTGGAAAAAAATCAAAATAAAATAAAAGAACTGGAAGAATTCAAGGAAAATGAGCTTTCAAAAGACACAAAAAGAAGAGCGATAAAAGATTAAAGAGAAAAATGTCTTTTATACTAAAAATTAGAGTTTAAATAATTTTTTAAAACTTAAAACTCTTTGAATTGTGAATATTATCACAAATACTAGTAATTCTGAATGTCACATTTTATCCAGAAGAAAATATTAATAACAAAAGGTTGAATAACATATAGAAACACACTCCAGCCAGATGAATAAATGACGCTCTATCCACTGAGGCAAACCATTAGGGCAGTAATAATCCTCTAAGACTTGAGTTGGCTGTTACCAGGTAAGCTCAAAATATATATCCTCATGCTAAACAAAGAGTTATGATCGAGAAAACTAATTTTAAGAATGAGAGCTACCTATAGATAATAAGTGTGTTACATTCTAAAATCTGTTGTGTAGATCTCATGTTGTGTTCTTACCATAGCAACATTATAGTAGACAGACAGACAGATAATATATAGAAAGATAGATGGCCTGGCCAGCATAGCTCAGTGGTTGAGCATCGACCTATGAACCTGGAGGTCATGGTACGATTCCTGGTGAGGGCATATGCCAGGGTTGCGGGCTTGATCCCCAGTAGGGGGCGTGCAGGAGGCAGTTGATCAATGATTCTTTCTCAGCATTGATGTTTCTATCTCTCTCTCCCTCTCCCTTCCTCTCTGAAATCAATACAAATATTTTTTTTAAAAAAAGGTGGATTAAATAAAACAAACCATAAATTAGAGCAAAGCAAAAAATGTTGGAGGCAGTTAAGAATTGAAGAAAGAACCATATGATGGTAATAATCTCTAACAAAGTATTTAAAAGCCTTTTCCAGCCTGGCCGGTGTGGCTCAGTGGTTGAGCATCGACCTATGAATGAGGAGGTCATTGGTTCAATTCCAGGTCAGGGCACATGCCCTGGTTGCAGGCTCAATCCCCAGTTGAGGGTGTACAGGAGGCAGCCAATGAATTCTTCTCTCTCATCATTGACATTTCTATCTTTCTCCCTCTCCCTTCCTCTCTCAAATCAATAAAAATATTTTTTAAAGTGCTCCAAAATCTGAAAAATAAATTTCCTGAGAGGAAAAAACTGCCCCAAAAGAAATGTGAATGGCTCATCCTATGGGCACTGAAAGCTTTACACTAAAGACAATAAAACTGCTCATTCACAAGAAACTAGGATTAGTAACCTCCAGATTAAAGTGGATAAAAAATGAAGAGCTGGAATAAAAAAGGTAACAGCACACTCCCTCACCCTTATGTACTCCCCTCCCCTCACATACACACACACACACACACACACACACACACACACACACTCACACACACACACACACATACACACACATATACACACACACACATTCACACACACACACACTCTCTCTCACACACACACATACACACACACACACATATATACACACACATACACACACACACATACACACACACACACGCACACACACACTCTCTCAGCCTAAGGAAACCGCTCTACCCTCAGGGCTCCAGCATAACTTGGTACTATCCATCTCTATCTCTATTATGACTTATCACCTCGATATATTATAGCTCTTCGTCTTTATTGCCCCCAGATTGTAAACTTCTTGGGAACATAAAGTGTCTTATTCACCTTTTTACTCCAAGAAATTACTACAGTGCCTGAGCACTCAGAAGACTCTCAGTAAATGTGCATTGGATGGATGGATGGGTGAATGGAAGAACAGACAGACAGACAGACAGGGGGGCGGGGGGATGATGCAGGGGAGGACTAACACCAGACTTGCCTCGGTCCCTGAAAATTCCCATACATCTCCAACAAATCAACCATTTCATCTCAGTGTCCCTGTCGCACACCTGAAAGATTCCTATACATTATAAGGTTCATCAACCTGTCACAGTCCTACAGGGCAAACTTCATATAACTGTGGATATAACTAACTACGGGGTCTCAAAGTCAGATGATGAGCAAAGGAAATTCTAGCTCAGATATCTTGACAGTAGCAAGGTACATCACATAGCCTACAGGAAGTGTCTTATTTTACCAAGCTAAGCATATAGACTTGTTGACCTTAAAGCAATAACATTCTTTCTTCACTCCACCACTGGCTTTCTGTCAGTCACTCTCAATATCCTCCTTTTCCAAATACTGGTTGAAAAGGGCAAACTCATCTTAGTAATCTTAAGGTCAAGTATCATGTCCACAGCCATTGGAAGCTGTGACACAGTGAACAAAACCAAAGAAAGATCAGGCAGAAATAGCATTTGTTCCTTTTTGCAAAAACAAGTAGAGTTCAGCCCTAACTGGTGTGGCTCGGTGGATGGAGCATTGGCCTGCAGACTCAAGGGTCCCAGGTTCGATTCCGGTCAAGGGCATGTACCTTGGTTGCGGGCACATCCCCAGTGGGGGGAGTGCAGGAGGCAGCTGATCACTGTTTCTCTCAAAAAAAAAAAAAGTAGAGTTCAAATTACCAAACCAAATAAATTCCATCAATTATACTAGGAAGCTTTTAAATCAATTCAAATCCACCTTTTCAAAATTGATTTAGTATATTTCCAAACTGTAATTTGATTGTCCAGGCTTATGCCACCCATTGAATTTTACAAGCATTAATCTGTTGATAGTATGAGAAGCAAAGATAAACTAACATTTGTATTTTTTTAAAAAAAACAGGCACATGTACCTTTTTAAAAGTAGTTTAAGTTTAAATCAAAGAAACTACAAACATTTTTTAACTTCCTGACATCGCCCTCTCCCCCTCTGTAATAAAAAACAACAACACAATACAGCCATTAATATTGCACAATTCAGTTATTTCCCTCTAAAAAGTATAACATGCAAAATGTTGTAATTTAAATTCTGGAATGGTAGGCAGTAATCTGAATAATGAGAGATTTGAGGCAAATATTCTTCAACTAGTTCATAAAACTGGATTTCTTATTTCTTTATCACTTTTTTTAATTTTTATCTACTGGCTGATTTTAGAGAGAGAAAGGGAGAGGGAGAGTGAAAAAGAAGGGGGGGGGTTGTTGTTTCACTGCTTTATGCGTTCAGTGGCTGGTTCTTGTATGTGCCCCCGGGATCAAAGCTGCAACCTTGGCATATGGGGACAATGCTCTCACCAACTGAGCTACCCGGCCAGGGCTCTTTACCAATCACTTCTTTCTCATTATTAAACACTGCACATGGCACAGGTAAAACCAAACCTTACTGCCTCAAATGAATGTACCTTTGAATTATTGCGAATGTATAAAAGGTGCAAACAAAAAATGTTTAAAACAAAAACAGTAATTACTCTTTTGCTAATTTCAAATCCTATATTACCCTCCCACACGTAACCTCTGATTGTTGGAGGGGGGTACTTTTCCTATAACCAAAACACTATCCCGAAAAGTGAAACTGACACAGAAAACATCTGGCCCAGAAGCTATGCAACAGGTTTTCCATCATCTCTGAAGGAGCAAAGCTAAGCACTAATTGTGGGCAAACCAATGCACCCCCCTTGCTAAGAGGGAAGCTTTTTTCTGAATTAGAAAAAAGGTGGGTGTCTTCACAGTCCCAGTGGGGACGCAGTTTAGTGTGATGAACAGCACAAGCTTCTGGAAGCGAGTCTGGGCTGGAATCCCTCCGCTGCCATTCACTACGTCCTAGTATACCTTGGGTACGTTTCTCACCCTGCAAAGCACTGAGAACACAGCCGGTGCAGAATCAGCCCTTGGTGGATGCCAGGCGGCAGCAAACCTCTGGACCTCTGCAGCTTGGCATCGCCTGGGACCCAGCTGTCAGAAATTCACTCTCAGGTGCAATTCCAGACTTACAGAATCAGAACCTGCATTTTTATCCAGATCCCATTCTGGTTCGAATGCAAGTTAGAGTTTGAAAGCTGTGCTAGAATGCATGCTTACGTTACTTTACCTATTACAGTTAATTTTTAAAAAGCCACTCTGTTACTTTTTTGCAACTTGGATAGGTGAGTTTATTTTTAATAAAAGGCAAAGTATTAATTGGGATCAAAATTTATTTCTTACCATACTTGACTGAAAAGCCGCAGTACCAACTAAGGCCCAGAGTGGTAGAGGACTGCCACCCAGTGGTGATTCATTCTGCTGCACACGCCAAATCACCACTGCCTTGTCTACAGCTACATTTGTTTAAAACAGGGCCAGGCTTTCTTTTTGCTTAATTCCTTTCTTGAGGACTACTAACATAGTACCCACTTAATAATAACACAATAAGGCATCATAAATGTCAAGGAAGGTAAAAGACGAGCATTTTCTTAGTTTCCTTTTTTAAACTCAAATCAAGTGTAGGGAAGTTTTCAAATTAAAAGATGGATCTGCTCACACCTAGAAAGGTACACCCTTGACAAACCCTAGAAACAGGCTTAGAAAATGGGATTTCTCTTGGCATATGCATACCTTAGAGTGACTTTTATTTCCTTCTCCCTAAATTCTGTACTTGTTACCAATTATGTAGTATTTGGGGGTGAGGAACTTTCAAATTGAGAAAAAATATATATATTTTATAACCTCTTACTAAATAACTCCACTCCTACATCCTATCCCAAGGAAATAATCAGAAATGTAGACAAAGATTATGTTCAAAGTCAAAGATGTTCATTCCAGAAAACAAAATTAATCTTAATAGCTTCATAATAACCCACTGAATCCATGCATCAAAACTTAGCCATTCTCCTCTGTTACTCATTTTGATCACTTCTAATGTTTATATGTTACAAATAAATGCACAAATGTATATACAAAAGGAAGGAAGGGAGGACAGAAGGAGAGAAGAAATAAATTAATGTATGGCAACTTGATATAACTTTTCCATATTTTGGATCATTTCCTAACATACATTCCCATAAGTCGCATTTCAGATCCAAGAACATTTTCATGGTTCTTTATAGCCAACCTGCCTTATAAGTGTTGTATTGTTTCACATGCACACGAGCAATGTAGGATATTGAGACTATCATCACCTTTCTAACACTGGGCTTTACGCTATGCTAACTTTTTAAAGTTTTATTGAGATATAATTTATATACCCTTCTATTAAAGTACATAACGCAATAGTTTTCAGTGTATTGACAGACTATGCAGCCATCACCATAATATAACTATGGAACATTTTCATCATAAAAAAAAAAAACCATTAGCAGATTCTCTCCATTCCCTTAATACCGCCCCCCATATGAAGAAGTTACTAATTTACCACCTCACTATTTAGTCCTGTTTTCTTGTAGATACTGCAGTAAGTGTTTCAAACACATGAAATGGAAAAATTCCTTCTGCTACTCAGCTATTTCTGTTTCAAACTGAAATATTCTACTCAACAGGAAAATAAAACATGCCAGAATATCCCCCTTTTTCAAAAGGTACTTTTGAAATGTAAGGCATAATTTAAAAACTAAGAGATGGTATCATATAAATACAAAGTTATCTGTTCTTTTCAAAATAGTAGCAACTCTATTACGTTGGAAATCCATTATTAAATCCAGCAGAAATGTCACACACAAAAATCAAACAATTTATTTTTATTTAATTAACTTAAAACTTCATTTTTTATTAACTTGATCGGATAATAAAATTAAATAAAAGGTAACATTTAACAAAGAATTGTCTTGATGCTACCAAAAAACACACACACACACCAAAAAAACACACACCTTATTTTCATTTATCCAAAGCACTTTTTTCTCATATTTTTTGGATCCAGATATATATTTAGCAATTTGCATTTTGGGGCTTTAGTAGGTAATGAGAATTGAAAATTTTAATTAAACAAGAGGACCTAGATCTCCCATTATGTCAAACATTTTTTTTTAAAGAACAGTGAAAATCAGTTCTAACAGCTGAGGCGGGAGGTGGGGGCAGTTTATTGACGAAGTTAGCATCTCATCAAATTTTAGCGTGGAACCTACGAACCAGGAGGTTACAGTTGGAATCCCAGTTGGGGCACATGCCCGGGTTTCGGGCTCGATCCCGAGTGTGGGGCGGAAGTCAGCTGATCAATGATTCTCTCTCATCACTAACGTTTCTCTCTCTCTCTCCCTCTCCCTTTCTCTCTAGAATCAATAAAAATATATTTTTTAAAAAAAAAGAAGAAAGAATTGTCTGTGTAAACCATATAAAAGTGCTGGTTATATGAAAATCAAACACGTTCATGTTTAAGTTTTCCTTTCTGATTCTTTTGCTTGGATATTTGAATAGAAAGCTTTTGGTGAAATATTTTTAACTCTCTTTGGGATTCATACCACATAATCGTCCATTTTTACCGCCAAGTTGGACGTCACATATAGGTTGTTTAATTTTGAGTGACATGACGTACAATAGAACCAATTTTATCAGAGGCTGATATAAACATGAGTTATGTTTCTAGGACCTCTCATCGACGTGATGATGAAACTACAGTGCACGGAATGCTGTTATTTGAGGACCTGCTGTATTCTAACCTGGGACTTGCAACAACACATTCACGAATAAATGCAAATTACCTTTTACACCACCAAATGATCCGTAAGTCATATTGCAGGCTGTCCTCTGAAGATTATGTTCATACATCAGTTTGATCTGATACTGGTTCCCATGTTCCACATTACCCAAGGTTCCTAAGGAGAAAAACAAATCCTTTTATTGCCTTGTATTTTTTTTACATTAAAAAATATTAATTATTACTTTGAATTTGTTTACATTAAAAAATAGTACATAAAAAAGGTCATCCTCTACACTAATTCCAAGTAATTCAATGTTAGTAAAATCTAAAATGACAAAGCACTGGAACGCCGTATATTGTGAACAATTAGCATGCGGATGGCAGAATGTCAGCTCAGTTCTAACACGTTAGTCTCAGCAAGACTACACCATAGTGACATTTTATCATCCATTTTCACTATGTCTGAGTAAAGTGTAATTACTTTAAAGTGTTATTAATTCAAATAACAACAAAACCCTCCCATTTCAAGTCTGAAATAAATAAGGTTCTTAACTTCCTTGAGCTTAGAAACAATAACAAAATTCCCCACACGTTCAAGCAATTCAATTTTCTGTCCCAACTCAAAAAATAGTACTCAAGCCCTAATGCATTAGATTCTAATTGAATGGAGAGATCTTCTAAAGCCGTGGTCAGCAAACTGCGGCTCACGAGCCACATGCGGCTCTTTGGCCCCTTGAGTGTGGCTCTCCCACAAAATACCACGGCCTGGGCGAGTCTATTTTGAAGAAGTGGCGTTAGAAGAAGTTTAAGTTTAAAAAATTAGGCTCTCAAAAGACATTTCAATCGTTGTGCTGTTGATATTTGGCTCTGTTGACTAATGAGTTTGCCGATCACTGTTCTAAAGCTTCCCTCAGCAAGTAAAGAGGACATGATGTTTTATTTGAAGTCTGCCAAGAAGAATTTCCTTGAAAATAGGGAGCGTGCAAGAAGCAGGCCATTGCTTTTTTCTCTCTCACATTGATGTTTCTCTTTCCCTCTCCCCTCCTCTCTCTCTAAAAATCTATTTTTTTAATCTTAAAAAAAAGTAGTAGTGTAACTAGAGAACATTAGGCAATGCATCCTTAGTTATCACCTTAAAATAAAGATAGTACCTGAAAATCTAAAATTTCTGGCCATTTTTTTCTAGAGAAGCATCAATAACATAAGATTAAAATCACTTACATAGGTTTTGCCCTTGGATACACAGACTGAATGTAATAACTGTATACCTATAATCATAATCCCCATGTAGCCAAAGTTCCTGTAAAGTTTCACCAATTAGCAAGTAAATGGTTACTAAAACATTTATGCTGTTGGCCTTAATTAAACAAGATCTTATTTAAACAAAAAAAAAATCTATTGAAAATCAACGGTTACCTTGACAACTATTTTTGGTGCACTTTTATATAACCGATGAAAAATCTAATGATGTTAAATGAAATAAAAGCCTTCCCACAGTAAGTTAAAAGGTTCATTGTGTTAAATAACCAAATTAGATTACTTCAGCCTGTCCAAAGTAAGGAACCCGTGTTTCTGCCTCTCATGGCTAGCATTAAAATTCCACAAACAGCCGAAACCGGTTTGGCTCAGTGGATAGAGCGTCAGCCTGCGGACTGAAGGGTCCCGGGTTCGATTCCGGTCAAGGGCATGTACCTTGGTTGCGGACACATCCCCAGTGCGGGGTGTGCAGGAGGCAGCTGGTCGATGTTTCTAACTTTCTATCCCTCTCTCTTCCTCACTGTGATAAATCAATAAAATATATTAAAAAAAAATTCCACAAACAGGTCAAATGCTTATTAGTAAATGCTTGTTGAGAAGTACACAACTTTGGGGACAGACTAACAGAATCAGGATGCCTTCAGCTCACACGGTGTAACCACTTACTCAGAACGGAAGCCCATCAGAAAGGACTGGAGATGCCCCGGGCTGCTGTTCTTTACCGAGTCTGGTAAGATGGGCTAACTTCAGGGCAGCAGGAGCCTGCTGGCTCTCTATACTACGCATGCGCCTGACGCCAAAGCACCCACCAAAAAGAAGCCAGCAGGACAGCCTCTGACTATTGCGGGGTGTTTGGTGTGTCTAGGGAATCTCCAGTTTGCCTCGAATCTATCTTAGCTGCACACAGCACGTAGAAGAAGACAAAAGATAATGAGGAGGGGGCAGTTGGGGGTTAGGATGTCCAGTTTGGCAGCACTTTCACCTGCTAACACCAGCGGTTGTACTTAAACTAGAAAACGTTTACGCTTCCCGTTACAGTGAAAGCGAGGGAAAAGTTCAGACAGGAACCTCAAGAAACATTTTCAAGAGAACAAAAACATGAACTTTCCTGCCTCACAATTTCAGCCAAGCCAGGAAAAACAGACAAGTTGTCAGCCTATGAATATTATACTAGTAAGAGGCTGCAGAAATGAGAGGCCGAGAAGGGAAGTGAGGTAGGGCGTTAGGAGTGTAGTCTGGACAACTCCCCATCCCCAGAGAACACAGAGCTTGTAAAGGAATACAGCGAATAAGAGAGCGAGAAAAACCACCATTCCCCTGACCCATAACTCCCATTTCCAACGCTGACTTGGAGGATACCACATCCCATGAACAAGCTGTGAGCAAACATGCCAGTTTCTTTCAGTGGCGTTTTTTATAAACATGCACACTTACCCCGAGTCTATGCTGTACACCGGAATGGAATTCAAAAGCCTTCTGTCTTTCTTTTCTTTTCTTTTTTTAACATATTTTTTATTGATTTCAGAAAGAGGAAGGGACAGGGGGTCAGAGATAGAAACATCAATGATGAGAGAGAATCATTGACCAGCTGCCTCCTGAACACCCCTCCTGGGGATCGAGCCTGCAACCTGGGCATGTGCCCTGACCAGGAATGAAACTGTGACCTCCTGGTTCATAGGTCGATGATCAACCCCTGGGCCAGGCCTGCAGGGCAAAGCTTCTGTCTCTCTGGGCCACCGTTCAAACAGGACCGGGGAAGGCCAAGAGCCTAACCTAATTTCTGCTTTCGAGCATGCTCCCCTCTCCTGCCCTCTTAGAGACCCCCGGGGGCCCCCAGAAGGAACCAATTCTCTAAGAAGTGTTCATGGGGGACCGTAGGCAAGACTCCCTCTCCTGTGGCCTGTGTAGCCCAGTTAGTAAAACAGCACTCGCAGTGAACAGGCTGAGGATGGAAAACCAAGAACAACGAGATTCATGCAATCAAGTCGCCTGTATCACACCTTCTCATTTACTCTGCAACCTAAATATTTGCCCTCCACCGGGAGGAGCAACATCTTCTACTGTGAAACCAATGAGGATATTTAACAATGACCATAAGAGGTACTGAATAGGACCTCTGAGGCAGAGAGAGTAGACAAGGAAATGACAGAGGCAACAGAGAAGGAAAAGAAGGAAGGAAATAACACGAGAGTAAGAGTGAGCCAATACCAACTGCCTCAGCACTGCCCGGAAATCAGTTCACTCACTCATTCAGCAAATATGCCTGCCACCTACCCTACGCCAGTTACCCAGCCTGCCTCAGGAAGCCCACAGACCTTCACCCCGGAAACAGGCTGCCTAGGACTCTCCAGCTCAGGGACAGGAAAAACAAACTGGTATCCAAACTGAAAGCCAGATACAAAGAAAGCCCAAATCAAGAGAATGAACGGGGAAATCCAAGTCCTACAACCTACCATTGGCCCTACCTGGTGTGGCTCAGTGGTTAAGAGTGTTGGCCCTCAGACTAAATGGTCACAAACCTCGGTTGCAGGCTCAATCCCTGGCAGCAGTCAGGGCACGTGAGGGAGGCAACCAATTGATGTGTCTCTCTTACATCAATGTTTCTCTCTCTCTCTCTTCCTCCCTCCCTTCCATTCTCTCTAAAAATCAATGGGAAAAATATCCTCGGGTGAGGATTAACATAAATAAATAAACAAACAAACAAAAGCTAACGTTTACAGCAAACTCCAAAGGTGAGCAAATAAGGAGCAGGCCCATAAACGCTTAGCTTTATTGCACCCATAAAAAACTCCCCAATATTGATATCCATCTAAATGACACTCTCAACTTACACTAAAATTTATGTCATAACGAAAACACAAGTGTTTATCTTTTATGTTTAACAAGGTCCAAAATGCTGAAACTACGCCACTTTTAACTAACATACTTGTACCCACAGAACAGCCTGGAATAAGAGCCTTAGGTCTGGTTGAGCGAAGACACCCAAAGGCCAAGAAATGGGAACTACAAAGAAAAAACACTTGAGGTTCACCAAAGAAAATGCTCTTTAAGCCACTGTGACTCAGCAGCTAATGAGTTTTAACTGCTATTGAATATTTCTGAAAACTCAAGTGCCCTAAGTACCCCGAATTGGCCTGTATTAGTCACAGGCAATCCTGGACACTATTCCTAAGGAGAAGGAGGTTACAAGGAACCTCCAGTGGAAATGGGAACACCCGTGGAAATAGCCGACCTAGGAAATGTAACAGCCCAAGCACCTGAAACAATAAATGATCGAGAGGAAAATGCTCATTAAGAAAAGAAAACCTCAACTCGAATCTTTTTTGTCCTCCACCACGTCAACATTAGAGAATATCTATTCTTTCACAATATCAAAAAAGCCCAGTTTTTAATACAAATTCTCCATTAGAAAAGAAAAAAAATGTTTCTTACCTGAGACAGAGTAGACGCAAAGTTTTCTAGAATGCAACACGGCCAAATGAAGCATTTCAGTGCCTCTGAAAAATGGGGAAGTTTTAAAAGTGTAAATATTAGTTTCAGATGGAACCAAAAAATCGTAGAATAATTTTTCAAAGTGATTATAACCAGTCTACCGTGAGTAAAGTAAGCAGTTCACTAGATGACATTCTAAACCGAAAAATTAAGGTCACAACAAGCAGCCAGCTTGACAATCCCGGGGGCTCGGGGCTGGGCCGCCAGCAGCTGCCTCCAGACTGAAGCTTGGAGCCTCCCGAGAGAGTCCTGTGGAGGCTCCTGCTGAGCTGCCCCACAGCAAGGAGGCCCAGGTCAGGTCCTGGCTCTCCAGCCAATAAACCTGTGACCTTGGCCAAGTCACTTAATCTCTCCCAGCTGTTTCCCCTTCTGGAAAATAAGAGGTTTCAATTGGATGAAATAAAATCACGTGAAAGCACCTTGTAAAGTATGAAGCACCACAGAACGCTAATCATGACGAAACAGTAGCAATGATTTTACCCGGCATTCATCACGTCCAGCTCTGAAACGTCATGGAAGGTATTGGATGTGTTTCAGCTTGACCATTGTCACCACTTACCACCCAGCCCCTGTCAAGTGGTTTCGAGAGACAAGGAAGGCAGAGTCCAGAAATCCCAAATTCAAAGTCTTCAAGGGTCAGCCAGTGGGTGTAAATGAGGGAAGGGCTGTGATCCGCTGGAGACTGGGGCCAGACTAAGGGAGGCCACTGCTGCTCCGTTCTGGGCTTGTGGCCAGATGTCCACTTTTTTTTCTTTCCCAAGAAAAACCAGAATGTAATCTCCAGCTTCATATATATATATATATATATATATATATATATATATATATATATAGTTTATTTGAGCCAACTAACTGACATCATATGCTGGGAAGCAAGCTCTCCTCCTGGCTCTCAGATGCTGGCCGGTCTTTTCCATCTCAGACGCATCTGCAAGCAGGCCTCCAGGGTCTGACCTGCGCTCTACAGACTGTCCTAAACTGCAGGGACGATGGCTGGAATCTGAAGACTGGGGTAGGGTCCTGACTCTCACCTTGATACTTGTGTGATCATGGACCCTTTCAGAGAATTAGTCTCTCCTTTGGAAAATGAGAAGTATGTCGGATAAGACTTGCAAAACTTGTTACAATGAATATATAAATACCCACCGCTTGCTCTACTACCAGGAAATGCAAATATACACAACAACCACATAATCAATATTGCCTTCGGAAGTGTTTTCTATGTGCCCTGAACCCCCAAAGCCATCTCCCATCACGCACAGGAAATGATGTCATGAACAGATAGCAGAGTGTGGAGTCAGACCTGGGTCTGAGTCCCGGGCTCCAGCTAGTTTCCTTATCCCGAGGTCACATCTTATAAACAAAGATTAATGAGATGTTAGTAGCAGTTAATTAATACTAGCACAGTATCCACTCACTAATGTTAGCGATCACACAGATGAAGGCCACACTGAGGACTACTGGACGGCACGACTGTCGCAGCATTTCACTTTCTGAAAAAGGAAAATGTGCAAGTACACAGTGGGCACCCCATCCCCATGAGCCTGTAGATGGAGTAGATAAGTACCGGCCAGGTCAGTCACATATCTCCCAGATCCACCCGTCACAGGGCACAGAGCCCCGGCCCATGGCATCCATGAGGCAGCTGCCCATCAGAACGAAGCACAGCAGGAGAGGGGCAACGGTCAAAAGTCGCGGGCCAGGTTTCTCCAGCAGGACTCAGGGCCCTGAGCAAATGGAAGCTGGGGCCAATCAACTACGATGAGCAGATGGAGTGAGCCAAAATCCAGAGCTCAGGGCACTCCCGATCAAGAAGGCAAAAGGGGGGACAAAAAGAAGAGGCAGGGGAAACAAGACCACCTCTGCCTTCAGAACCCCTCAAAATTGATACTTCCATAAATGATTAAGAAACAAGGGCTTAAGGATGAAAAACTGCTGCTTGCGACCACATGGATGGATTTATTTTTTTTTAATATATTTCTTTATTGATTTCAGAGAGGAAGGAAGAGGAATAGAGAGATAGAAACATCAATGATGAGAGAGAATCATTGTTCGGCTGCCTCCTGCACGCCCCCTATTTGGGATCGAGCCCACAACCCGGGCATGTGCCCTTGGCCGGAATCGAACCTGGGACCCTTCAGTCTGCAGGCTGATGCTCTATCCACTGAGCCAAACCAGCTAGGGCCACATGGATGGATCTTGACCATCAAGCTAAGCAAGGTAAGTCAGATGGAAAAGGGCAAGAACCAGATGATTTCAGTCATATGTGGGATACAGAACAGAAAGCAGCAAGTGAACAAAACAAACTCTTAGACACAGACAACAGAAAGAAAAGGGGGTGTGGAGAATGGAGAGAGTAAAGGGGGTCAAATATACGGTGACAGAGGGAGACTAGACTTTGGGTGGTGGGCACACAATGCAATATACAAATGATATATCATAGAACTATACACTTGAAACCTATCATTATTAACCAATGTCACCCAATAAATTTAATTTTTAAAAAATAAATACAGGCTTATTTTAAGAAAATTCATGTATAACAATAAGACAAAATCCGCAATATCATCAGTAAATAAAAAGCAGACATATTAATCAAAGTGCAAGCTAATAAACAGTTTTCTAAAATAAATTAGGTTCAAAAGTATAAAGTACTTTGAAACAAAGCTCTTGTAAGGGAAGCCAACTTTATGGGTTGATGTGGCTTCTTTTAAGAAACTGAGGACTTCCCTGGCTGGTTTGGCTCAGTGGATAGAGCGTCAGCCTGTGGACTGAAGGGTCCTGGGTTCGATTTTGGTCAAGGGCACATGCCGGGGTTGTGGGCTCAATCCCCAATGGGGGGCGTGCAGGAGGCAGCCGATCAATGATTCTCATCATTCATGTTCCTATTTCTCTGTCCCTCTCCCTTCCTCTCTGAAATCAATAAAAATATATTTATTTTTAAAAAAAGAAACTAAGGACCAACCTCTATACCCCAAACAAGTAATTCATTTTAAAGCTTCAAAGTTATATGCCAAGTAGCATACCTGCTACTTTGTCTAATGATTTAAAGAGACATTTATATAACCTGGACATTGAGTGTTTTAAGTAAGTGAATACTTTCTATTTCTTTATTTGGTTATTTTCAAAAGCTTAACCTTTTCCCTTAAGTTTCTGATACATCAGGCATCTTAGGTCTGTTACTATAAAAAAAAAAGTCCTAAATGATTTGATCTTAAATGTACAGGCTTCCATGTTAAAAATCATTCAGTACATGAGGAACACCTAAGTGACAATATTCAGAAAATATATTCAATGGATATTAAAACATATTCATGGATAGTCTTTTTTTCTTTGAAGAATTCACAAATGTGACACAGTGAGGGATTGATACACTCCACGTCAAATAAAATCCCAGAATTTGTAGGCCATACTTACGAAACAAACTTTCCTACTTCCACTTGTAGTACTGGATCTCGTAGCTGAACTTCTAGAAGCAAATCTTCAGCTTGAGCCCCATCTCCTGTTTTTACAGGATGAGGGTTAAAGATTCGTAGGTATCCCATAAAACTACCCACAATTATTTTATCTGTAGAGAAATTTGAAAAAAATAATTAGGAAGAAACAAACAGTGACAAAATTTGGAAATAAACTTTCTAATGGCATGACTCTTTTATGTTGTCAAATAATAGGGAAGCATAGCTTTAACCAAGAGCTGAGCAGGAAGCAGGATTGATCTTTTTTTCTTTTTTCCTTTTTTTTTTTTCTTCTTTTTTTTATTGATTTCAAAGAGGAAGGGAGAGGGAGAGAGAGATAGAAACATCAATGATAAGAGAGAATCATTCATCGGCTGCCTCCTGGACGCCGAAGAGCCTGCAACCCAGGCATGTGCCCCGACTGGGAATCAAACCATGACCTCCTGGCTCATAGGTCGATGCTCAACCACGGAGCCATACCGGCCGGGCAGAGTTGATCATCTTTGAGGAATAGGCCTTCCCATGTCCTATCACTGAGAGGGCAGAGCCCAGGTTTTCCTTAGAAACAACTTAGTAGGCGCTCACTACACTTCAGTGCCTCGCACTCTTCCTGGGCAATGTAATTTTCTCCTTTCACCTCGTCCCCCGGATTCTACTCTTTTCATTATAGGCAAGCAAAATAAAATTAAGAAAAATGTAAGGAGACAATACTTAGATACACCGAATAAAAGAATCATTCTTTTTAAAAGGTAAATGACTGAGAGATTTGAAGATGGCAGCATAGGTAAACGCCTGTACTCGCCGCCTCCCACAACCACATCAAAATTACAACTAAAATACAGAACAACCATCATCCAGAACCGCTGGAAAGCTGGCTGAATGGAATCCTACAACTAGAGAAGTAAAGAAGCAGCACAATGAGACTGGTAGGAGGTGAGGAGGCGCGGAATTGGCTGGGCTGGCACCCACCTGTGCCACTTTTTTAATCAAGAGGGAGATCGTCTCTGTGGAGGCCACCAGGGGAGCAAGGGGTCCCAGCCCCACACCAGACCCCCAGCCCAGGCTCCCAGAGCTGGGAAGAGAAGGCCCTATGGGCAGTAAGAACTATGGGCTGTAAAACCCAGTGGGGATTGGGGCTCAGTGACACAGAAGCTGCTGAAGACCCAGCTGTTCTTCTTAAAAGGCCAGCACCACAAACTGAACTTACAAGGTCCCACTTCCTCTGAGCTCCAGCACCAGGGCAAGGCTTAGGGGGACACAGACACATATGAGGAGGAACTGGATTGTCTGGCAGCAGGGCAGGAACTCGGGGTGGCTTTCTCTCAAATAGAGGTGCTCGCAGGGATCATTGTTCCTGTGCTGGGACCTCCCCAGTCACAGGGCTGACTGGCAGGCATTTCTGCTTGCTTCACCCTGGTGATTCCCTAACACCCCGCCTCATCCAATTTATAACCCCTCCCAAGCTGTGTGCAGCAGCTGTTGCATATGAATGGCCTGTCCTTGCTCAGGCTAAAATCTCTCAAACAAGCTGCAGCTGGGTCTGGGAGCCCAAACCTATCTATAAAAGGCCCAAGACTCAGCACCAGCACCAGCCTGCCTTGCTTCATAGCTGGGCCTCGTCTGGGCACTTCCAAACCCAATACAAAGAGGAGGAATCCACAGATCTCTCTGTAGTTCCTGCTGGGTTGCCCCAGACAGTGGCTAACTTTGCACCTCCCTGGAGACCCAAGAACCAGTGTATCCAGTGATCAGTGTCAGACAATACCAGACTACAACTCTACACATCCATAAGCGACACACTCAAGGGGCAGACTCAGTGAGCACCAAAGCCCCACTGAAGTAAGTCCTGGTCAATAGAGGTGTCTCCTGCACAGCAGCTCTCCCACTATAGTTGCAGCTGGTCCTCACAGCCAATTGGCCTGGAGGTCAATTCCTCCCAGTGACACCAATAGCAATCAAGTCTCAACTACAACAAGACTGTGCTCACAGCCCACAAAGGGGTGAACCTAGAGCTCCCAGCTCAGGTGACTGGGGAGGCTGAGCCACTGGGCTCTGACACCTGCTACACAAGGCCACTCTACCAACTCAAGGACATATAGCAGCTCTACCCAATACATAGAAACAAACACAGGGAAGGAGCCAAAATAAGGAGACAAAGAAACATGTTACAAATGAAAGAAATGGAAGAAAGCAAACTACTGGATTTAGAGTTCAAAGTCATGGTTATAAGGTTACTCAAGAATCTTCTAAAAACCTCCAAAAAAAAAAAAAAATGGGAAAGGACCAGTCAGATATTAAGCATACACTGACTGAAATAAAGAATAATATACAGGGACTCAACAGTAGAGTAGAGGTTTATGAGAATCAAATCAACAATTTGAAATATGAGGAAGCAAAAAACACCCAACCAGAGAGCAAAAAGAATCCAAAAATACAAAGACAGTGTAAGGAGCCTCTGGGACAACTTCAAGCGTACCAACATTCACATTATGGGGGTGCCAGAAGAAGAGAGAGAGGGAGATATTAAAAACCTATTTGAATAAATAATGACAAAAAAACTTTCCCTACCTGGTGAAAGAAATAGACTTACAAGTCCAAGAAGCACAGAGAGTCCCAAACAAGAGGAACCCAAAGAGCACCAGACAAAGACACATCATAATTAAAATGCCAAGGGCTAAAGACAAAGAGAGAATCTTAAAAGCAGCAAGAGAAAAACAGTTAGTTACCTACAAGGGAATGTCCATACAACTGTCAGATGATTTCTCAATGAAAACTATGCAGGCCAAAAGAGAGTGCCAAGAAATATTCAAAGTGATGAATAGCAAGGACCTACAACCAAGATTACTCTATTCAGCAAAGCTATCATTTATAATTGAAGGTCAGATAAACAGATTCCCAGACAAGAAAAAGCTAAAGGAGTTCATCACCACCAAACCAGTATTATATGAAATGTTGAAGGTGTATTCGTATTCTTTAAGAAGAGGAAGAAGAAAAAGAAAAAGGTCAAAAACATAAACAAAATGGCAACAAATACATACCTATCAACAATTGAATCTAAAAACTAAAAATAAATGAATAAGAAATCTAATGAACATAATAAACTGGTGAATAAAATAGAATCAGAGGCATGGAAATGGAACAGACTGATGATTCTCAAAGGGAAGGCGAGTGGGGAGGCAAGAAGAGATTAAACAAAGATCTTATATGCATATATTCATTACCTATGGACACAAACAATAGGGTGGCAAAGGCCTGGGGCAGGGTGGGAACTGGATGGAGACGGCAATGGGGAGAGGGGAGAAAGAGGGACATCTGCAATAATAGTAACAATAAAGATTTTGAAAAAAAGAGGTCAATGACTATCCAGATTACCCAAAAAAAAAAAAAAGGCCGAAACCGGTTTGGCTCAGTGGATAGAGCGTCGGTCTGCGGACTGGAAGGTCCCAGGTTCGATTCCGGTTGAGGGCATGTGCGTTGGTTGCGGGCACATCCCCGGTGGGGGGCGTGCAGGAGGCAGCTGGTCGATGTTTCTCGCTCATCGATGTTTCTAGCTCTCTATCCCTCTCCCTTCCTCTCTGTGAAAAACCAATAAAATATATTTTTAAAAAAAGGCTCATGACTATAAATCATTAAAACCAAATACAAATTTTAAATAGCAATGATATAGAACTAAAATGTTTTAAAGACCATTTTTAAAATATGAAGATGCAAAGAGGCGCAACTAATATAAGAATAAAATAGAATGTTTTTCTAGTATTATGAAAATGAAAGCAATGATTTAACAATTATTTTCTACTAACACATCGAGCTTGCATAATTTCTCCATTCTTGTATGATTGCCTTTCAGATTCAATTTAAAAAGAATGTAATTTGCTTTCCATGCCAACAGTGCTCTAGAAAACATGATAAACATTCCTTAAACCTGCTGGACTTTCCCCTTTTTTAAGATACTTCATTGATTTTTAGAGAGAGAGTAAGGGAGAGGGAGAGAGAAAAACTTCGATCAATCGGCTACCTCCTACACGCCCCTGACCAGGGATGGAGCCTGCAACCCGGTCATGTGCCCTGACTGCAATCAACCAGCAACCTTTCAGTTTGTTGGATGACACTGAACCAACTGAGCCACACTGGCCAGGGCAAACCCACTGGACTTTGTATAAGAATGTGGCAAGTATCAACCCCACGAAGTAACACAGTACAAGAAGGGCAAGGATTCTCAGTATGGGCAGGGACACACTGCATTGTGACAGGAAGCAGAGTGGTTGTGGTGGGCAGACTAGGCCGATTTTCTGCAAAAAAAAGCTAAAACTACAAAGAAGATTATGCTGAGGCTTGAATGTGTTCAGCCCAACTGCAGATCAAAGAGAATGCTGACTATTAAGAGATGCAAGCATTTCGAACTGGGAGGAGATAAGAAGAGAAAGGACCCTGGCCACCTGGTAGGTCAGTTGGTTAAAGCATCATCCTGATATGCCAAGGTTATGGTTCAATCACTAGTCAGGGCACACACAAGGAGCAACCAATGAATGCATAAATAAGTGGAACAACAAATCAATGCTCCTCTCTCTCTCGCTCTCTCTCTCTCTCTCTCTCTGTCATCAATAAAAAATAAAATAATTAAAAAGAAGAGAAAGGGCTAAGAAGAGAAAGGGCTAAGCTTCAAATTTTGTTTTATTATGTGACAACCAATACTTGAGGATAAAAAAAATAAGTAATAAAAATAACAATTTTTATTTTATTTTCTTTCAAATAATTTTTAAAAGGCTTTTTCAAAATTCTAAATATTTTTCTAGTTCTACTAATTTTACAACAAATGGAAGCAATTTAAATGATGTCTTATAATATTTTTCTGAGTTCCAGCAAATAATATGACAGAATCAACACAACCAGGAAAACACAAACAACTGAACAGAAAAAAGAATTACATTTGTCATCCTGCTACCTAAATATCACTAATAAGGAAAACTACCTTCAAAATTGGGGCATAATTATGACAGTTCATGGAAGTCCCATAAAAGTACATATTTTAAGAGGAAGTTGTTTTTATTTCATCTCTGTAACGCTTTGCTCCAAGATGCAGGGTCATAAGTTACTTACCTTGTCCATTTCCACTATTATCAACATCAGCCAAACACAAACAGCCTTGATCAAATTCTTCTTTTTCTCCCAGAACAGTTGACCACCAATCACGGGCTTTAAATAAAGACATTTTCGTTCACTCTAAAAAGAAAACATGTGTTTACAGTAAAAATCCACTTCACACCATGAATTATGAATTAATTACCTCTTAAGGCATTTACCTCTTAAAACTTGGAAAACTTTAAGAAAAACATTCCTGTATTAACTTTGATTTTTTTGTATTTTGCGGGCACATGTGAAACCACAAATCTAAATGGCCAGAAGCACAAATCAGATATTTTGCCAGGACCTTGGAAAAGCCAGGCTAAGACATTATCCATTTAGGTTGGGCCAGGTCTCTCTTCTGGAAGATTTTGTAGACAACTGCATGAAGCACCAACAAAAACTATTATTTGGAGGATCAAGGTTAAAATTCTACCATCACTAGTTCGCACATAATTCCTTAGCAAAATATCTAATTTCCCTTCATTTTTTTTAAAGCCCTTTTAGTTAATTACAGTTGCGTCAAAACTTCCAGATGGGGCTCCTGCATTTCTTTTATTTTTTAATATATTTTATTGATTTTTTTACAGAGAGGAAGGGAGAGGGATAGAGAGCTAGAAACATCGATGACAGAGAAACATCGATCAGCTGCCTCCTGCACACCCCCTACTGGGGATGTGCCAACAACCAAGGTACATGCCCTTGACCGGAATCGAACCTGGGACCCTTGAGTCCGCAGGCCGACGCTCTATCCACTGAGCCAAACCGGCTTCGGCTTTCCCTTCATTTTTATCACAAAAGACTGCAGCATCTCCAGCCACAATGAGTTGCTGAGAAGAGCAAATGAGATCAAATGCCTCAAATGAATAACCCTGGAACTTGGACATCACAGGTCCTCAAAAAGCATCCTCTCCCTTTCCCATTCTAACTGAAGAAAGGCAAAGTGAAAAAGGGAAATTCACACCAAAAAAGCAGCAGGAAAACTGGGTTGTAGGTCCATGTACAGCACTGCCTGTGTGTCCTCAGGCAACCCACAGAACCTCTAATGCTTTGATTCCTCAGCTAGAGTGAGGATGTACCAACCAGATCTACCACTGAGTTACTGATAAGGTGTTTGCGAAAGCCCATTGGACCTTCGGAATTACAGCACAAACATCACATGCCCTGGGACGCCAGGAGAGTAAAAGTACCCTAAGTGAGGCTTTCCCTCAAGCAAGACTGATTTAAAAGGTAATGGGAAATGCAGTCCATTCTCCTTATTCAAAGAAGTCATGTTCCATAAGGTCACAAGCACTGAATTAGCAAATACTGAACCACTGGTCCTAGGGGAAATATAGGGGCTGGTATAAAGCCTCAAGTCTCATTTTCATCAACCAATCACTACATAATTTTTGTGTGTGTGTGTTTTTTAAAATATTTTATTTATTGTTGATTCATCAACATTGAACTCAATGGCCAACAACAATAAGACTCTTATTTGAATGAAGCTTACATGTGTTTTCTCCATAAGGTACATCATAGCCTTCTTACACTTAGGAACATGAGACAGTACTTCAGCATTACATGATTTGCACAGCAAAATCACCAAAAAACAACAACAAACATGGCACTAAACAGGCCAGGGAAAGGCCATCTGCCTATAGCATGGGAGCTGAAACAAAAAGGCAGAGCTGCTGTTTGACATCAGCTGGGAAAGTGTACAGCAAGTGACCCAAATTGTTTGCCAGTCTGCGCATGACCCTGAACGACCCTAAAAGCACCAGGAGCTTTGATTTTGGAATTACAAATAATTTTAGCAAGTGGGCAAACTCACAAATAATGAGGATCAACTGAGCTTTTAAAAAATGTAGAGCAATCTGCTTCTTAAAGAAGGATTTCCAGCCCTGGCCGGCTAGATTGGTAAGAGTGTCGTCCAGATATGCCAAGATTGTGGGTTCAATCCCGGACAGGGCACATTCAAGAATCAACTGCCCTAGCTGGTTTGGCTCAGTGGATAGAGCGTCAGCCTGCAGACAGAAGGGTCCCAGGTTCGATTCCGGCCAAGGGCACATGCCCGGGTTATGGGCTTGATCCCCAGTGTAGGGCGTGCAGGAGGCAGCTGATCAATGATTCTCTCTCATCATTGATGTTTCTATCTCTCTCTCCCTCTCCCTCTCTGAAATCAATAAACTTATATTTTTTTTTAAAAAAAAGAATCAACCAATGCACCTCTCTCTCTCTCTCTCTCTCTCTCTCTCTCTCTCTCTCTGCCTCTCTCTTTCTCCTCTTCCCCCCACCCCAATGCTTCCTCTTGCTCTAAAAATAAATAAAAATTGTTTTTTAAAGTAGGCCTTCCACATAGCCTAATTGCAGAAATCAAGGCCCTGTCAGGGCGCATACAAGAAGCAACCATGAATGTAAAATAAGTGGAACAATAAATTGATCTTTCTCTCCCGCCCTTCTCTCCCATCAACAATTTATTTGGAAAAGAAAAGAAAAGAAAAGAGAAAAGAAAAGAAAACCTGCCCCAGTGGTCACAATGGCATGCGGTGGAAGTAGCACCTAAAACCGAACTTGTGCAGCCATGCCATGAAGACCAAAAGCTGTACCTCTGTTCATAGTGATTCTAATTCCTGCAAGTTCAAACCACAGGAAAGCATGTCATACATTTGATTACTTTGTTAAAGGATGATTAGAAAACAATACTTTGAAGGTTTTAACAGATGCATACCTATAAAGAGCCACAAAAGATCGATTTCATATGCCTTATTAGAATAATAAATAAAAGCTATCTCTTTATCACTTAAGCTACAGAAATTCTCTTCCATACTTATCACTTGACACTTTTTTTGTTTTTAATACCTACTTAAATATATATTATCTCCCAAATCAAGTTTACTCAATATGTGCTGTCCTTTGAGATATGTATGTTTTAACACCTCATTGGCCTAGCCCTACACTAAGGAAGGGTCGGTACGAAAATGGCTGTGGTGATGATAACCCCAAGAATCCTATGGAAGGAACATGTGGTCAGGAAGGCACTTGTGGTCAGGAGGGCAGATTCTGCAATTACGAGGCAAAGACCCTGACACTGTTGTTCACATTTGAAGCTTTGCTTCCTCCAGGTCATGCTAGTGCCTCCTCAAATTCTGCAAAATAGGAATCAGGTCTTACAGTCCAAAAAAGATGACTACTGCACACAGAGGTGAAGGGAGATTTTGCTTGTGAAGATAATATGATAAGGGCTCTTTCAATAAGACACACAAGGCAAAGAGCACAGGAGAGGGAGTCTGGGGTTCCCTTTCTGACCCCACACTCCAGCCATGTGACCTTAGACAAGTCCCTCGCCCTCCAGTCTCCCAACTGTTCTAGGGGGTGGGAGGATACAATGGCTCAACACATGAAACTGCTTAGCCCAATACCCAACCCAAAGGACACACTCAATAAATGTCAGATAAACGTCAGCAGGTACCTAGAAGAAGTAATGGTGGTGGTGGAGGTGGAGCGTCTTCTGAGCAAGACAAAATTACAAATGCCAGTCTGACCCTCTGGACTGAAGTTTAAATGGGACATTCAAAAGACCAATAGTAATCGTTGTTAATCTGCAGAGATGTCTTATAACTTCTATGTTTCAATTCTTTTTGAGAAATATTTGAAAGTCTGAATTCTATGGGATAAGGCTTGCTTACATACATCAAAAGGTATAAAATTTTTTAAATTACTATATACTATTGATATTGGCTTTTATTTCCTTCAGATAATGTTTCTATCAATAATTTGTACCATCAACATAAGTGTAGTTGTAATTTAAGGACAATTACAGGAAATGAAAAATCCCTTAAACTCTCATAAATAGCTTATAAATTATTTGCAAATTTTTAAAAGTTTTTAAAATTCTCTAAATGATGATTTAGTCTATTCACACACAAGAAAAAATCTACCACCAATTATTCTATTTACAGTATCTACAATAACAATAATTTGACCGGACGACCTTCTGGACGAAGGCAGGGCTGTGAGGGAAGCCTGGGTCCCGGGTGCCCGCTGGGCTGCCAGAGGGAAGCCGGGGTCCCGGGTGATGGAGGAAAGCTGGTGCCGGCAGCCGGGGGAAGGAAGGCCTACTCTTGCACGAATTCCATGCATCGGGCCTCTAGTTTCTAATAAGTTAGAAAATCTCTCCCTCTCTGACAGACTTTAGTTAAGACCAGTTTTACTTTGTGCATATGTGTGATATGGTTTCATTTTTTAAGGAAAAGTGAGCTGGAAAAAAACCCCACTTAATTTTCCAGGAAATCTGAGTCAACCACAGGACATGCTTGGGGACAGGAGATGCTAATAAAATCAGGTCAGTTCATCGAAGCTGCTGTGGTTTGCAATGTAGAGAGAAGGCGAAGCAATAATCCTATTGCAAGAAGGAATTAGGGGGTATTAGTACAGGCACCCCACTTCATCATCAGCTGAGAACTGCACTGACCGTTTGCTCCCAAGACCTGGTGAAGTGTCCCAGGAGGAGGATGCTCCTGCACCACGTAACATTCCTGAATGGAACCTTTGCAAATTCTTAACATCCTCTCTGGGAAAGGTCCACAGGATCTCACTCACATTGCGCTCCTAGTTGTGTTTTCAACACAAACATCCGTCCTAAGAAACCTATTACCCCCAAGAACTAATACATGGTATCAGAGGATCAATCTGGCCCGCCGAATAAAACTCAGAACGGGAGTCCATATGCCCGAGGTACCAGCCACCCTTTCTTACCTGATGCCGAATCTGGTGGGTCCTGCCCCACCTTGCCTGGAACTCTCTCCCCGCAATTTTCCTTGCAGAACGCCTGCCAGGGTCCCCGGGCTGGGACGAGAGCAAGAGCGGGGGGTGCAGAGAGAGCAACCCCCACTTCGCTACTCCCTCTCGTTCTCCTGCTCCAACGCGTCCCACGTCCCGGGCAAGGGGACAGCCTGGCCAGGCGGCACCACCAGTTCCCCCGGGTTGGAGGAATCACCCCAAGGAGCCCCTAGGCATCCCTTCTCTGTCACCCCCAGACGCGAGCAGGGGAAACGGCATCAGTCCCCTGGAAGAGATCAGGCAGGCAAGAACCGCGGCACGTCCCGCGGGTCGCAGAGAGGAGGAGATGATGGAGGAGGCGGTGAGCGAGGTGGAGCAGAAAAGGGGCAGCGGCGGCGGAAGGGACACCTCCCCGCCCGTGCCTAACTCCGAACCATCCTCGCCCAGTTGTCATAGCGCTTTACAACGAACGCTACTGCGCAAGTCCGAGGGCAGAGCCCCGAGGCCTTCTGGGGGCTGTAGTCCGGAGGGGCTGGGGCTGGGGCGGCCGGAAATAGGAATGGCAGGCGGTGCTCGGCGTCAGATCTCTACGAGGCGGGTAGGCGGGGCTGCAGGAACCCCGGCTTCGCGCTCAGCTCCGGATCGGAACCCGCCCCTCGGCGCTCGTGGGTGGGGCTTCCTGCGGGGGCGGGGCGACCCGGCTTTTGTGGGGGCATTGGGGTTCAGAATATCAAAGCCTCTGGAGCGACTTCATCTTTTCCAGCCCACGAGGCTGTGTCCATGGGCTGGGCTGCTGGGGGCGGGGGGGTATGGGGAGAGGGAAGGAGTGGGGGGAGCAGGAAGGGGGCTGGCTCAGCACATACCGTGAAGAAGCCCCCGAGGGTGGAAGACCAAGATCTTTGCGGCTGCGGGGCAAGGTGTCTGGGTTTTATTTTTTTCCTCCTGGACAAAGTTATTTGTACGTGTCTCCTCATTACATGGGCTAAACATTCTCTTTAGTATAGACGTTGGGCTGGGTTTCCTGGCATATAGGTATGCAAACGTTCACCTTTATCATTGAACGTAACGATAATGCCCAATTTTCCAACTTTCTGTGGGCTGTCAACAGATGGTCGTTGGTGCCAACTCAACAGCAACAGGAATCCCCTAATTGGGGTGTGGAAGACGCGGGAAACTCAGGGCAGACAGTTCAGTTGTGACACAGCTCGGCGATGGAGCAGCTCAATGGCGCCAGGGCGCAGAGGCAGCCCTGGGAGAGGCCCAGGGAGATGTCCCCAGCTCCAGCCAAGGGAATGCGCCTTCAGTGGAAAGGGAACGAGCGTTTCCCAAGTCAGAGGGCAGCTGACTTATAAGTCCCATCCCTGGTCCCTGATTGGTCCATCCTCATGCAAATGAGAACTCACGGTTTGATTTGTCCAAAAAGTATTGTTTGGATTGGTCAAGATACAGCTCTGATTGGACAGGGAAATTCTCAGTCTTATTGGCTGCAGCAGGGTTCTAGGAACCCCTTTGTAAAGGCTGGCCCACGTGCAGGAGGCAGGTCAGTGCAGGAGGCAGGTCAGTGCTCAGGCAGCTTCAGCCGAGGCTTCTCCCTGCAGCTGGCTGGCCTGAGAGGTCCTGTTAGAAACAGCGGCTAGGCTGTTTTTTTCTGTTGCTTTCTTCTTCTTCTTTTTTAACCCAGTTAGCCACCAGGAGCCCCTTCTTGGTAGGTGTCTTCTTTCTTAGGGCCCAAACTTCTTTACTTTCAAAGTCAGTGTAGGTATATGGCCTGTCATACCAACTTTGAAACTTCTGTTCTTGCTTTTTTCACTAGATTTAACTTACACTTTAAAGTTCCTGTCTGTCACCACCAATTCACATTACCACTAGGAAATGTAATTCTAAATTATGGCTTTTCTTAAAGATAAAAGAACTTCATGGAAAGCATTAATTTCTAATACTTTGCTATTATTTATTAAACCATCACAACATTGAATATAATAATAAAATGTAAATTACTTGGACGGCCAATAATAAAAGCTTAGGCAAAGTACTATTCCCCAATTAAAATTCAAATGACTGAATTATTTCAATTTGAATAAAGTTCATAATATCAGTGAGAAAAAGTCTTTAAAACCACTTGATACAATTCTTATAAAGAAAAAAATATGGCCCAGCCGGCATGGCTCAGTGGCTCAGTGATTGAGTGTGGACCTATAAACTGGGAGGTCACTGTTCCATTCCTGGTCAGGGCACATGCCCAGGTTGAGGGCTCAATCCCCAGTGCGGGGCATGCAAGGGGCAGCCGATCCATGATTCCCTCTCATCATTGATGTTTCTCTCTCTCCCTCTCCCTTCTTCTCTGAAATCAAAATATATAGTTTTTAAAAAGGAAAACAAAAGTATGGAATAATACTGGAAGGAATTTTCACAAAAATATTTATAGGACTATTAAGTGGGGCTTCTTCTCCTTAACTGTAAAATCAGGATGATTGGCCAATGTTACATCAATAAATTCAATAAAAAATTTTACATTAAGAAGAGATAATATGTAAGGGCAGTAAACAGTACTTAAGTTTTCAAAAATTAAAACAATTCTTATTAAGGGCTTAACTCCATGAGCAGGACGTAAAAAGCACTCAATGTGCATTAGCTTTTCATTTCCAGTGCCCACACCTTGTCTAAGTACAATAAACACTATGTTTTAACCAGGGATGGCATACTCCAGAATTCCTATGGAGAACCTTCCTTTCTCCAGAACTGATGGGTCCTATAACTTGTACGGAGCACCTCCCGTCTAGCCACCGGGAGACTCAGAGGACCTGCACAGGACCCCGGCCTCCAGGTGAGGACGCGGACACGGAGGGGGAAGGCGCACAGACAAGTCTTCAGGCGGCAGGCAAGGGCGCCCAGGCTCAGCCCTCGGCCTCCGCCAGGGGGCGCGCTCCCACCTCGGCACCAACCGGCCCGGCAGGCGTTGGGGCTGGGCGCTCGGAGCACGAACTTCAGGCCTCCAGGCCGCGCTGGGGGGCAGGCTACCGGCCGGCGGCGGCGGGAGGGGGCGCTGCGGGACCGGGCGGCGGGCGGGGCGCGGAGGAAGTGCCTTCTTCGCCGCCGCCTGAGCCGCGCGGGCCGCGATGTCGTCCCGGCCGGGGCGCGGCGACCCGGAGCCCGGGGGCGCGCGGCGGGCGCGGGAGCCGCCGGAGCAGGAGCTGCAGCGCCGCCGGGAGCAGAAGCGGCGGCGACACGACGCGCAGCAGCTGCAGCAGCTCAAGCACCTGGAGTCCTTGTGAGTCCCCGGCGCCCGCGGTCCTGTGGGCGCGGGAGGCGGGGACCTCGGAGACCCGCGAGCGGGCGGGCGGCCCGGCTACCGGCTGCCGTTACCGGTCCCGGGCGGGAGGGGGTCGGTGCCCGGCGCCCCGGGGCCGCCGGGGCCGGGCGGGAGGCGGCCCCGCCCCCAGGCTCCGGCGCTCCCGCGGTGGGGTGGGGGGGGGGGGGGGCGCGCTCGGGTTTGGGGACGGAATGCAGAGCAGGGCTCCTTGGCACCTGTCCCGGCGCGGTGGTCGGTCACCACGTCTCCTCGTCTGGTTGCTAAGGGAGGGAAGACGCAGCCCTAAGCGCTGGTGCGGCTCTCATCGGAGCCGCTGCACAACCACTGGGATGGAGCATCCTCACAGGAGGACTCTTCCGAAGAAATCCCACCTCAGCACTCAGAAATCCCAAGAGTATTTTTAAGTACTTGGCAAAATAAGAGATTTCTTCCCCCATACCCACTTGGGAGGATCATTCTTTCCTCTCTTCTCTAAATATAGTCTTCCTACAGCTCAGAGCAACTTACTCCAATCTGAATTACAGAATCGAAAGGCATCATCACAGATGGCACAGAATAACAGGCCTCCAGGGACATTTATTTTCTAAGGATCAACTACAAAAATAATGCAGACGTTTCAACTGTGATATCGCAGAAGGCAACTACATAGTAAACACACTCCTATTCCCATTCCCAAATCTTTTTTATTTTTTTTACCCTCACCCAAGGATATGTTTATTGATTTTAGAGACAGAGAGAGAAACATAGATTGGTTGCCTCCCGTACTCGCCCTGGGAATCGAACCCGAGACCTTTTGGTGTATAGGACAGTGCTCCAACCAACTGAGCCACCCAGCCAAAGCCAACTATGTTATTTTTAGTAGTTAAATATTCCCTCAATAATCGAGAAATATATCTTCTAATTACTACATAAACTAAGAAATTGTTTAGCCCTAAGAAAAAACACCAACCCCATGCCTTTAAATGTTTGGAAACAGTTGAGAAATGTACTTTTTAAGGCCATTGCTAATAATAATAGGTTTCAAAATACACAGTTCCATCTTATTGCAAGGGATTTAGGAACTACCCTATTCAACACTGAGAGTTATGCTAGATAAACAACCTGACAGAGACGATGACAATTTGGAACCATAATTAACTCCAGGGTCTTCTTACCACACGTTTTCCCTGTAATCTCTTGCTTTCCCTTCTTCCAAAAAGAAATCATTGTGCTAAGACGGCAAGTTCTACGTCTCAGCAGGATGTGGGAGAACATCAGTGTATTTATATGTGACTTGAGTGCTGGGCATGTTCTATTAACTGCTTTAGACATAACGTACTTTTAGGTTTTTATTAAAAACTAGAGGCCTGATGCACAAAATTTGTGCAAGGGCCTTGCCCGCCTCCCCCCCCCCCCCCCCCCCCCCCGCACTGCCGCCACGGCCCCCACCTCTGCTATAGCCCCGCCTGCTGTGGCTCTGTCCGGAAGGAAGGAAGTCCGGTCTAGTTAGCATATTATGCTTTTATTATTGTAGATGTCCTTTTTAGTTTAGCCTACAGCTGCTTTTTGCTCCCTATGTTCCTGTTAACGTGGTTGGTGATGGTTTGTTTTCTTTTTCTCTCTAGTTATGAAAAACCTCCTCCTGGGCTCATCAAGGTCAGTGTGAAGCGTGTCCTGTCGGCTCTTCTCTCAGACATAAGTCACTCAGGGCTCAGACCTCTGGTGATCACCTTCCTTCCTGCAGGTGCCAGGCAGACCCTGGGCTTTGTCACAGCCTGTGCCTTCGTGGCAATTTACTCAGCCGGGGTCTGTTCCCGAAGAAACCCAGGCGGGCCCACGCCTGTCCCCCGGCCATCGCGCCCCTTCTCTGCACCCTGGCCAGTGTCCGAGTCTCTGAGGCAACAAGACTTAGAGGAGTGGTTAAAGGCCAAAATAACCTTTTCTGTTTGCTACCTTTCAGTATTAAAAAAGATTTTTAAAAACATTTTCATTATAAGTTTAATATACATGGAAACCTGAAAAAAAATCAAAAGGTTAAAGAAAAAAGAGCCTTATACAGGCTCTATCCCCAACCCCAGTTGGGGTGTGTATGAGAGGCAACCAATGAATGTGTCTCTCTCACATCAATGTTCCTCTCTCTCTGTCTCTCCCCCTCCCTTCAACTCTCTCTGAAAATCCATGGATCCTGGTCGGCGCAGCTCAGTGGTTGAGCATCACCTGTGAGCCAGGAGGTCAGGCCACCATTCCATTCCTGGTCAGGGCACATGCCCAGGTTGTGGGCTCGATCCCCAGTGTGGGGCGCAGGAGGCAGCAATCAATGATTCTCATCATTGATGTTTCTATCTCTCTTTCTCCCTCTTCCTTCTTCTCTGAAGTCAAAAAAAATATTGTAAATAAATAAGTAAATATCAATGGAAAAATATCTTCAGGTGAGGATTAACCAAAAAAGAGAGAGAACCTTAAAGGTATTTGGTGGTGTAAGTACATTTCATAAATACACCCTGTGGCCTTCAAGGTATAATAATCCATTTTAACTTAACATGCTTTTGTTATTATTCCAGAAAACCTTACTTGTTTAATCCTATACTTTGCCTCATTCCATAAAACTTTTAAGTTAGCAGAAAGCTTGTTGTAATCTTAGCATCAGAATTTGGAGCTCATAAGTCATTTCTTTGTGAACAACACTAGTACCATTTCTCTAAGAACAGCCACTTGGTTTTTGTGACGTAGTTCTTCCGCACATTCATTCCCACCTTTTCTGTCAGGTCTCATTTGTGACTCCTGTCCTTGAGAGGTAACTCATGATGACCTCGGGAGCTCCCGCTGAGAAAGCCAGGCCGTGCTGTGTTCTGAGGCAGGTGGGGGTTCGGTGCTTTCTGGCCACATTGTTTACACGCCGTTTCCCTTTGCAGGAAGATGAGACTAAGCCGGAAGACTGTATACCAGACGTGCCCGGCAATGAGCACGCCAGGGAGTTCCTGGCTCACGCGCCAACCAAGGGGCTTTGGATGCCCCTGGGGAAGGAGGTCAAAGTGATGCAGTGTGAGTGCGAGTGCGTCCGGGGCTCCCGATGCACGCAGGTTACACACACGGTTCACAAGGCGTGTTTTTCTTTCATTTACCGTGTCCTCTCAGCGCTGCAGAGTCCTGGCATGGCCTCTGCTCTGTAGAGGGACTCACACGTCAGGAAGAGGTCCCAGGTGAGAGGCGGAGCCGCGCTGTGCTCCGGCTGCTGGCTCCACGTGCCGTGGCCTTTCCCCGGGCCGGGCTGCCTTTGGCGGACACTCGCTGGTGGTGTTCCGGCAGCAGAAGGACCTTCCGTGGTGGGAACGCCGGGGGCAGGTCCCTCTGGGTCTTGCCTCAGTTAGCCCCCCCCCCCCATCCGTTGGTGGTACGGCTTCTCCAGGCTGCCTGAGGAGCTACAGGCCACAGGGGGGGGGGGGGGGGGGGACAAGCAGAGCTCAGCATGCACACCCCTCCCCACCAGGGCAGCAGCACCTCCATCCGGCGCAAGGCAGCCTTTGAAGAAAGGGTGCTGAAGCCTTTTTTTAAAATATATATATATGGCTTTTATTTATTTTGGAGAGAGAGAAACATCAATTGACTGCCTCCTGCAGGCCCCTGACCAGGGACCAAGCCCACGCAACCCAGGCATCGAATGGTAACCTCCTGGTTCATAGATCAATGCTCAACCACTGAGCCACACTGGCCGGGTCCGAGTTCACTTTTGAGTAGAGACTGGTAACTGGATCTCACTGTAGGGTGGAGTGTCTGGGCTGCTTAGCAGGCAACACAATATTTATTTTATTGCTGTCAACAGCTGCTGAGATCAGTATCTCCAGGTCTTTCTCCAAGGCTGCTTAGTCTTTCAGGAGAGTTTCCTGCTGAGGGCCAAGGCCGCGTGCTTGGTTCTGGGAACTGCTTTGGGGGCGAGGCTGTGAGGCCGGAGCCTCCCGTCTTCGGTCCTCTCGTCCTTCCTGTGCTCAGTGTGGCACCTGGCCTTCCCGTGGGCCTGCGGCCGAAGCCAGAGCCCCTCCTTCCACTGCTCCGAGAGTGAGCCTGCCTTTCTGGGGCTGGGAGCACAAGTGGCCTTTTCGCCAGCCCTCCTCCTCCTCTAAGCTGTCCCTGCACCTCCACTGCCAGAGTGTGCGGCCAAGTCCAGGGCCTCCGGGTTCTCCAAATCGAAATCGAGTTGTTTCTGTTCTGCTGGCTTAGAATTCGGTTTTCCAGGGTCTGCTATCCATGTTGCACACTCTTACCTGCATTATAACTTCCCACATCTCTTTACTGTTATCTCCTTTCCTATTTTCCCTGCCCTTGTGGGTCACACCTTTTTTAAAGTTTTTTGCTTTTAAAATTGGAACCTAATGAAGAATAACTTGAATATGACCTACTGACACTTTATCTTGATTAAGTAAAATACATTATCTTACAGAAATGTATCCCCTTTCTTTGTTCTCAGGTTGGCGCTGTAAACGGTACGGTCACCGAACGGGCGACAAAGAATGCCCTTTCTTTATCAAAGGCAACCAAAAGCTAGAGCAGTTCAGAGTAGTAAGTAGAACCCCAGGGGTCAATTCATGTTTACCGAAGAGGGTGAATGTCCATGAGTCAGGCAGTCATCGGTGAACTGGAGGCTCACATAAAATATATTTCCAGAAGCCTTTTGGCCAAAGTACCTGGTGTTAACTACATCTCTGTTAAATCATGTTTGTGTGAGAGATTAGTTACATTAACCAGAAACTAACTTCTTACTAAAGTGTTATTAGCTTATGCCTTGGGAACACTGGAAGCAGACATTCTTATCCACTTTTTACTTATGGGGAAAAAAAATCATGTTTCCTAACCAAAAATCAGGGTTCTGGTTTCCTAATCCTTGTCTAGGTACTAGATATCTTTCTGTTATAAACTAGAAGTGAGCATAAATGATATTTCCTCGTTACATGTCAGTAAAATAGGTCTGTCATTTCCTCACTATATTTTAACAGTCACCTCCCAGGGATGGTAATTCACCTTTCAGTAACTGTTTCAATATATCAGGTATATTGGGATTACCAGCATATATCAAACTGGGGTCCACATTCTCCAGGGATTTTAAGACCTTGAAAATATTGTGCTTTCATTTTAATAATTTGAAGAAGATATTCTGGATAAATCATTGATAGCTGGAATATCCATTTTTATACCTCCTCTCACAGACAATTTGGTGATAAATCTCAAAAATTTAAACATACTGTATTCAATATTTTTTCAAATGCAGAAACCTAAATTCTAAGAATTGATCCTAAGGATTTAATAAAACATCAATATACACAAATTTTTATGAATGTAGAAAAATAACTTTCAGAATTATTTATATGGTTAAAAAACAGAAACTCAATAAAAATAGGCAACAACTTCAATGGCCAATATACCAACAACATAAATTACTATAACATAGAAATCATACAGCTTTTAAGAATTATGTTTTAGAAGAAAGTATGTCATAGGAAGATGTTCATGAAAACTTAAGTGAAAAAGAGAATAGAGAGTTTTATATAACATGATTATAATTTTTTTATAAATTATGAATAATGACTGGGAGAACCACACTAAAATATTAGCAGTGGATATTGCCAGTGGTGAGATAATAGATATTTTTAACTCTATTTAAAAATATATTACTATTGATTTCAGAGAGGGAGAAGGAGAGATAGAAACATCAATGATGAGAGAGAATCATTGATCAGCTGCCTCCTGCACACCCCACACTGGGGATTGAGCCCGCAACCCAGTCTTGTGCCCAGACGGAGAATCAAATCGTGACCTGGTTCATAGATCAACACAACCACTGAGTCACACCAGCTGGACTTAACCCTGTTTTTTAGTTTAATATGTAAAATTTAAAAAAAAAATTTTTTTTGAAAGATAACTCACATACCATAAAATTCACTCTGTGTATTCATATTTTAAAGTACTCTAAGTGATTTAAATTATACAGATATTACAGGAATACATTGGCCTTACTTTAACAAAATGGAAACATTATAATAAGGTTTTCCAAAATTGAAAGGGGATTTACAGTAAGTAGTCTGATGAGTATCCCTCCAGACTTCCTTTTTGGCACATGGTTTGTGTACCTATAAATGAATCATTCTTACATAACATTTTCTCACTCACTTGTTTGGCTTAATATCTTTTAATCAAAAGATAATTACTTCAATATTTCTAACCTTGAATAGTATTTATCAATATTTCTATAGTTTATTTCCTTATAAAAGATACTAAAATTATAAACCTGTATTTGTATAATTGGAAAATCTTTTTTATAGCCTCCATAAGTTTAAAGTCATGATGACTCTCAGGAAGGATTAAAACATGTAGAATATAAAATTACACCAAACAGGGGAGGGGAACAAACTAATTTCAGTGAAACAGCGATTTAATTTTAATTTAACTAACAATCTATAAAGTTTAACCCAACCTTAACTTTCTCTAACCCTCAAGGCACATGAAGATCCCATGTATGACATCATCCGAGAGAATAAAAGACATGAGAAGGATATAAGGTGAGGTTGTCCTGATGACAGCAAAACCCTCTTAAAGTTTTAAATTGTGTTAAGTTTATCCAGAGGCAGAGAAGCATCAATCAGACTGCCAGACCTCAGAGGGAAGCTAGGGGAGGGTGTGCGAAAGATCAACCAAAGGACTTGTATGCATGAATATAATCCTAACCAATGGACATGAACACGAGGGGGGTGAGGACATGAGTGGGGGTGGGTGGGTTGGGGGGTTAATGGAGGGATGAGGACACATATGTAATACCTTAATCAATAAAGAAATTTTAAAAATAAAATAAAGTAAATTGTGTTAAGTTGGAAACAACTATTCCTATTAGAGGAGTAGTGTAACAGAGGTGGTGCCTTAATTACGCAGTACTTGGAGGTCAGGAGCAGTCACTGAAAAGGCCGGTGTTCCGGCAGTGAGCAGGCAGCCTGCTCCATTGGGTTAGCTTAATGCAGTGGGCGTGGCCCAGCCCGCTGACCCATGGGTGGTTGATGTTGGCAACCCTCATTCTACTGTATGATTGGTTCTCTTTCATATGATTATCCTTTAGGGATCTGAGCTATTGTTAAACATAAAGATAGAATGAAAAAATAGGAGGTCTTTTTCAAATCTGTGGTCTTCAGTTATAATTGTTGAGGCAGTAAATTACCTCATATGAACTTGAGTAGTGGGGGCATGATTTAGGAAAGGCTATATCTGTTAGAAGTTACAATAGGAGGGACTATATAAACATGCAGAAATTGCCTTAGCTGGTTTGGCTCAGTGAATAGAGTGTCAGGCCTGCAGACTGAAGGGTCCTGGGTTCGATTCCGGTCAAGGGCACATGCCCGGGTTGCAGGCTCAATCCCCAGTAGGGGGCATGCAGGAGGCAGCTGTTCAATGATTCTCTCTCATCATTGAACTTTCTATCTCCCCTTTCCCTTCCTCTCTGACATCAATAAAAATATATTTTTTAAAAAGAAGGAAAATGAAACATGCAGAAATATTTAGGATAATGGAAAGGATACAGAACACTTTTACACAGCCCTGTAGAATAGGCGTGGGTGTGGACAGGAATGGGAAACATGAAAAACTAAAAGTAAATACTGTGCATAATGAGGTGATTATTTGTGACTTTTTTTACCCTCACTAATAATCTTGTAACTAAAAAAAAAAATTATTTTTAAGCTGTAATGGTTTCTGGTTCTCTGACCGGTCTTCTGTGTAGGATCCAGCAGTTAAAGCAGTTGCTGGAGGACTCCACCTCAGATGACGAGGGGAGCAGCTCCAGCTCCTCGGACTGTAAGGAGAGACACAAGAAGAGGAAGAAGAAAGAAAAGCACAAGAAAAAGAAGAAAGAGAAGAAAAGGAAGAAGAAACGAAAGCATAAGTCTTCCAAGTCAAGTGAGAGCTCGGCCTCGGACTGACAGCCGCCCGGCTGGTCCGTGTTCTCGGCTCAGAATCACACACTGCGGCCGAGAACAGAGGGCCTGGAGTCGGAGAGGGCACACCCAGGAGCACATCTGGTGTCACACACACGAGTGACTTCGCACCCACCTTCCAGGGAAGCTGTGACCCCCCGAGAGGGACTGTGTCTTCCCCGGTGCCAGCTCTGGACGGCGCCGACTTCGCAGGACAGGCCCTCCCAGTCCTCCCCCTGCTGGTCACTGGGGCCTGCGACGCCTAGGAAGTCAGGGTGGCCGGACGACAGCGCCTCTGAGGACACTCCTCCAGGGCTGCCACCTCCACAGCGAGGCCGCTGAACTCCCAGACTTCAGGCTCCACTCTCGTCTGTTGTTGAAGATAATAAAAGCTCATTATTTATTTTTCAAATGTATTTTTTTATTTCTGAATAATACATGCATGTGTTCCAAATTTAAATGGTATAAAGGGTTTAATTATGAAAACTCTTCCTACTTCCTTTCTCCCCCAGCTTTCCCAGTTCCCTTCCCCAATGGCTACCAATGTTACCAGTTTCTTGTTAAATCTTCCAGATAAATTTTATATATCACAAGCAAATAGAGGACTATTTTTTACACAAATGCTCTACACATTCATCTGCACTTTGCTTTATCTTGACAGTATGAAACTAATTATTTTACAGTCAAGTACATTTGGCATTGCTGCACCAAAAGGTGTGTGTTTATATCACCTGAGGTGATTTGTTGATTGGGAAGAAGGGTTTCCTATAACTACAATGAAAAATCTGGTGTGGCTACATCATATTTAACTTGATTGGATCTTACCGCCCAAACCCTAAGAATTTCCCAGAGTAAGTGACTCAGAAAACTGTTAAGAATATAAGGGAATTACTGTACTGAGTCAGCTACCCACACCCAAAAATATCCCTCACTTCCTTCCTCTTCCTGGTTAAGCACAGCCCACCTGGGCCTCAGCAGAAGCAGCTCAGCCTGTTGGGGTGGTGCCTGCAGCTAAGCAGAGCATGTCTTGTTCTTTGCTGAGCACAGTGGAGCTAGATCTTGCTCACAAGTTGTGTCCCTCCCTATCCAGCAGGTTCTGTTGCTATTATCAGGGTTCCAGAAGCTCTCTATTCATTTCTGGTCTCTTTCCCTAGGGGTTGGGTCCCCGCTGCCTCCTCGCCCTCCTCCCCCCCCCCCCCCCCCCCAACACACACACACACACTCCACACCCCTTTAAGAGCAGCCAATCCCAGGCCCAGAATGAACCCGTCCCAGGTGCTCATCAATAAATGCTCCTGGTCTTGGCCTCAAATAAGATCTCAGTAGGAACTAGTCCAGATGGCAATGCCAGGGCTTGCCGTTTCAGAAAACTGGCCAGTTAATTCAGGCTTGCTCTCCACTTCCGGCATCCCAGCTCTGCCTGAGCATGTGGACCATCTGTCCTCCTGTACATCTCAGTGTTTCCCACCCAGTCCCAGCCTCTTCTCTTGCAGGCATTCCTTACTGTCCTCCTGGAATCCCATTCATGGTCAAAGTATTCTTAAACAACATGAAAAAAGTCTGCATCAATGCCTCTCAAACCTCAGCCCCCTGTCCTAACTATTCAACCCAGCTCTCCATTACCATTACCTCCCAGCCATCATCTGCTATGACTCTGTCTCAACTCTAACTTGGGATCCTCTTTGCAAATTCTACAAATATGGGCACCTAGAGCTTAAGTGAAAACTCGATTTTAAATGGAGAATTATCGCCCTAACTGGTTTGGTTCAGTGGATAGAGAGTCAGCCTTCGGACTCAAGGGTCCCAGGTTCAATTCCGGTCAAGGGCATGTACCTTGGTTGCGGGCACATCCCCAGTGGGGGGTGTGCAGGAGGCAGCTGAGTGATGTTTCTTTCTCATCGATGTTTCTAACTCTCTCTCCCTCTCCCTTCCTCTCTGTAAAAAAATCAATAATATATATATATATATTTTTTTTTAATGGAGAATTATCATTGATCTAGCTGCCTTTGGACCCAGGACCCAAAAGGAAACCACTAGATAATTAAGGAGGCTGAGCCCATTAGTCGCTTATATTCCATTCCTGAGACAATGTCATGGAGTCCAATGCCTCCTGGGTGATACTATGTTCTGTTAGAGACTTGTTGTCATATATTTCACAGTCCTCTTTTTTGGTAAGGATAACAGGCTCATAGAGATGCCCTCACACTCAGCATTCTTCTTGTTGATCTTATTGCTGCAGGGCCAGAAAAGTAGAGAAGAGAAATAGCTTCCCCAGGATTCCTCCCGATCAAACCGTTCTTTAGAACTCGGACCACTAACTTCTTCAAAGAGCCATTCTATCTCACACGCTTCGTCTTCCAACTCACACTCATCTGAAATGTTCAAAGAAGTAATTTCTTTGGTCAAGGTAGCAACGTCGTCCTTTCCTTTTAAGAATGCAATCCTGGCCTCTTTTAATTTCCTCCTCCTGGACATCTTCCTCAGTCCCGTTGTTGGGCAGTCCGGTGACTCTTCACTTACCAAGGGCATTTGCTCAGGGGAGTTCTCCAGCTCTGCATCTTCCACCCAACCTATATCACAATGGATGGCTTCATCGATTTTGTTAGACTGGGCCAACTGGGCAGTGGAGGGCCTGCTGTCCTGCTCTCCTACCTCCTTTCTACCCAGGTCCCCACACAGCACTGACTCTTCCCCGGTTCCCTTTCTCCCTCCTGGTGATGACGCAAGGGATCTCCCCAGCTCCGCACACTCCAACCAGCTCATGTCACACTGAATGGCTTCATTGACTTGGTTAGACTGGGCCAACGGGCAGCAGATGGCATGTGCCCCTGAGGGCAGCTGTCCATCTCTCCTACTTCCGCTTCACACATTTTCTCCAGGGAGGGGTCTTCGCCCCCATGAGGGTTATAGAGCACACCCCTGCTTTCACAGGAACTCTGTGAAACCCTATTGTGCCACAACTGCTGGAGTTTAGTCTGAGTCCCTTCCGTTCTCATTTTTTTCCCATGGCCACTGTAGTGCCAGAAATTAGGTCTTTGGTTAGGTGTAGTGGGCAAAGGGGACTGTGGTACGAGGAAGTCCAAATACTTCCTGGGTACCAATGACCATGGAAAATACAGATTTCCATTTCTGAATCCTAGAAAGAAAACAGTAATTATTTTGTCTCCTGCAGCAGTCATAACATATAGCCAGTATGCACCTGTATGGCCACATACAGTTATCAATCAGTAATTAATGGTCCTCAGTTCCTCCCTGGATATCCCAGAATTCAACAAATAAAGGAGCAATGACTCAAACTGTGGGGCTCCCCTAAATCCTTCTTCAGGACTCCAGTAGGTATCTGTTCTGACAGGTAGGTCCCCAGGACAGCACATTATCAATATCACTCATAATGATTTTTAATGTATTTTTATTGATTTCAGAGGGAAGGGAGAGGGATAGAGAGATAGAAACATCAATGATGAGAGAGAATCATTGATCGGCTGCCTCCTGCATGCCCCACACTGGGGATGGAGCCCTCAACCTGGGCATGTGCCCTGACTGGGAATTGAACCATGACCTCCTATTCATAGGTCAATGCTCAATCACTGAGCCACACCGGCCGGGCCGTAATGACTTTTTAAAGAAACCAAGCCCACACTAAGCACAATTTCAGGACTGTCCTGGCTACAGAATAATTCATGTCAGACCTTACAAAATAAAGATCAAAAAAAGTTCTTTAGATTTCAAAACCTTATTAGATCTTCTTATTCATTCACACACACCTTCCCCCACTTCCACTCTTCAGGGCAATTGTGTCAGTAACACCATAAACACATTCTTGGGAAAGGAAAGACAGATTTATATATTGACAAATGAAGTGAAGAGAAAACTTCTAGTATATAAATGAATAAACAGTTATGTTCAAATCAGTATTCATGAGGCAATTTAGTCAATATTGTGGGGCTCATTTTATGAACTCAATTTGTAACATACCTGGCATATTTTTTATTTATATAAGCATTTTGGTTTTTTCCTTTATTGAAAGGGAAAAAAAAGCCTTCCCTCTTCTGTTACAATACAAAAGGCTTCATGAATAAGTAGTAACCTTCCTGACCTATCTCCCAGTCTATACTCTATACCACTGCCAGAATAATGCTTCTGATCCACTCCCTTCAGTTACAGTATTTGAATGTCTTTTCACAGCCTAAGCTCCTCACCTCATTATCTGGTGTCTCACTGTATCATCTCATTACTCCCCACAAATACCACAGACTCTAGCCATATATGGATTCCTCCACTACACCAACTTCTCTTCCCTTTCCTGGGACCCTTCTCCACTCCCCTCCAATTGCTACCAAAACATATGCACCAGGAGGTCACAGTTCAATTTTCAGTCAGGGCACATGCAGGGGTTGAAGGCTCGATCCCCAGTGTGAGGCATGCAGGAGGTAGCTGATCAATTATTTTCTCTCATCATTGATGTTTCTATCTCTCTCTCCCTTCCTCTCTGAAATCACTCTAAATATATATTTTTAAGTCATTTTTATTTATTTTCTTTGTTTGTGTGTGTTTTTTAATCCTCACCAGAGGATATTTTTCCATGGATATTTAGAGAGAAGAAGAGAGAGGGAAAGACAAAGAGAAGCTCCGAAGTGAGAGAAGCACAGCGATAGGTTACCTCCTGCACACGCCCAATCAGGGCCCAGGGCCAGGGAGGAGACTGTAACCAAGGTACATGCCCTTGACTGGAATCAAGCCTGGGACCCTTCAGTCCACAGGCAGACTCTCTATTCACTGAGCCAAGCCAGTTAGGGCAATAAAAAAAATACATATTTTTTTTAAAGAAAATAAAGAGAGTGGGAGAAGATGTATTTTATTTTAAAGCAAGAAAAGTCTTCAGGGATAAAGAGGGGCATTACCTAAAAGTCAATTGTTCACTGAGACATAACAATCCCTTATATGCCCTTAACAGAGGGTGAAACTAGAGGAGCCGGGGCAGGCTAGAAGGGGTCAATGGGGGAAGAAAAGGGGACATATATAATACTTTCAACAATAAAGATTTAATTAAAAATATAAACTACAGGAGGCTCTTAGACCACAACTGAATTAAAAATAATAAGGTAGCTGGAAAAATCCCCAAATATTTTGAGATTAAACACACTGCTGAACACATGAGTGAATGAAGTCTCAGGATAAATTAAATATTTTGAACATAAAAGCAGGGAAATTTATACCATTGACTGCATGCATTAGAAAAGATCTAAAAATCATTCAGCTTCTATGCCATGGCCTGGTGGCTCAGTTGATTGCAAAGTCGTTCCATACACCAAAAAGGTTGTGACTTCAATCCCTAGTTGGGGTGTATACAGAAGGCAACCCATTGATGTTTCACACATCAATGTTTCTCTCCTCCTCTCTCTGCCTTCCTCTCTAAAAAAAAATAAATCATTGAACATACCCTCAGGTGAGGATTAAAAAAGTAATAAAAACATCTAGCTTCTAACATAGGAATCTAGGAAAACAGAGTAAATTAAATCCAAAGAAATAAACATTACAGCAGAATCATTGAAATTGAAAACAGGAACTCAATAGGGAAACCAATACCAAAAGTTGGTACACTAAAAACAGCAAAAATTGATAATCCTCTAGCCAAGCTAAGTAAAAAGACAAAAATTACAAATATCAGAAATGAGAGTACATAGCTGCCATAACCATGGGCATTTCTTTATCTTTACTATTGACACAATTTTCATAATCTAGATAAAAATGGACCAATTCCTTAAAAGACAGTATTTGCCAACACCCAACTGGAAATGGACTGAGTAGGTCTATTTTTATTAACCTTTTGCACTCGGATGTCGAGTGTGACTCGACACGGTTAGCATCGGTAGCAGCTCGAGAAAAAAGCAAGCGAGTGCAAAGGATTAAAGAACTTGAATAATAACCTTCCAAAACAACAACAAAAAAAAAACAACAGATCCAACAGGCTCACATTTAAGGAAAAAATAAAAAATAGATCAATGGAAAAACACAGAGAATCCACAAATAGACCACATCAACATAGTCAACTGGTCTTGAACTAAGTAGCAAAGGAAATACAAATCGTTTTCCTCGCACAATTTGTTCCTCTGCACAATCAAAATAGCATTTCCACATCCCTATTAGTTAGGGATCTCCAGAAAGAGCCAAGGGAACATTTCTATACAGAAAAAACTTTGCTTTAAGGAATTGGCTCATAGGAAGATGCAAGTCCAAAATCTGCCAGGTAGGCAGCCAGCCACACCAGAGACATAGCTGGCGTCCATATGCCATATACTGACAGAATTCCTCCTTGCTTGGACTGCAACTTTGAAATTGCCATCAATAGCTCCTACTACCCAGCGAGGCGTAGTCACTGATAAACTCAAACGCACTCCTTATCACACCTAGTTTTCCACTTGGGAAAAGATGAGTAGTGTACGCAACATGTTTTATCTACAGAAGGGGGCACAAGAATAAGGGTAAGGCCCCTGAGACATTCTTTGTTACTGCAGATAAGGGAATCACTCACTCCTACTCAATTTACAGCCCCACCTGGCCTGCCCTACATACCTCCTTACTGCTCTCCTGAAACCCCACTTATCTCTAATTGATTATTATTATTATTATTATTATTATTATTTTAGAGAGGGGAATGGAGAGGGAGAGAAATCAATGTGAGAGCTTCCCATCATGCCCAGACCAGGGATTGAAACTGCAACCTGGGTATGTGCTCTGACCAGGAATCAAACCCAGGACCCCTCAGGGCACAGGATGATGCTCCAACCAACTGAGCAACACCGGCCTGGGCAAACCCCCTTCCCTTTAAACCACTTATTTATTCTTCCCAGAGTATTTTTTTCACTTCAGTGTAAAAGATTTTACAATTTGTAGGCTTTGTTGAAACAATTATGGGAGCTCTGGGCTAACTCTTCCAACCAGATTGGTCTCAGAGCATGAGGTTTTGGTTGGACTACTGTGTGACCCCAGGCAATTCACTGACTGTCCTGGCCTCCGTCCCCTTGTGTGTGAAGCAAGGACAGCAATTACCTAGCTCAGGAGGTTGTTGAGAGGTGGCATGAGAGAATCACTCCGAGTATTTAGCACAGTACCTGGCATAAAGCTAGATTCACATTTTACCTCTTAGTGTGAACTTCTGAGCTGCCACAAGGGAGAAGAAAAGTTTATAAAAACCTTCGGCATTGGAGATACCAGAAAACCTTGAGGCTTTGGTTTAGGAGGGTGCCCGACCCCATTGGACTTCTATGCAGATTCCTTACCTGCCCCAGGAACAGAGCGTGGATTATAGACGTAATTCTGGCCCCAGCACTTTGGGCGAGGCTGCCGAGCCTCGCCATCCAGGTAACAAAAGGGTGTGGGTTTGTTTTCCTCAGAATGTCTCTTTTCTTCTGGAGAGTTCATCTTCTAGGCTGAAAAATCAGATGCTCGCATTTAGGAAAGGCCCATCGCCCTCTGTCGGGTACGATGCTGTGAAAGCAGAGACGTCATCCTAGCCCTAACCGGTTTGGCTCAGTGGATAGAGCGTGGGCCTGTGGACTCAAGGGTCCCAGGTTCGATTCCAGTCAAGGGCATGTACCTTGGTTGCAGGCACATCCCCAGTAGGGGGTGTGCAGGAGGCAGCTGATTGATGTTTCTCTCTCATCAATGTTTCTCACTCTCTATCCCTCTCCCTTCCTCTCTGTAAAAAAAAATCAATATATATATATATTTAAAAAAGAGAGAAGTCATCCTAGTACTCCCCCTTCTTAACGCCAAGCCTGGGTGGCAGGCTCCTCGCCTTCTCTTCCAGCTCACCTGACAGCCAGGACACCGAGGGTTGCACTGCACTGGGGGCCAGAGGAGAGCTGCCCAAAGCCCGGGCCCCAGGTGGTGACAAGGAAGTCTAGGTTCCCTGGGGGAGACTGAGGCCTCGGGGAGGCGGAGAACTCCAGTGCCGGCCCGGAATGCCAGGGGCTGCCCTCCTGGGCGGGGGCTCAGGCCGGGCCTGCGCTGCCCTTGTCCTCGGGCCCCTCCCACGTGCCCAGCCTCCCCGGGCCCAGCCCCTCTTCAGTTTAGGGGTAAATCCCAGGGCTCAGCGTCTTCTGAGCCAGGGCTCAACTAACGCCACAGACAGACAGACAGACACACACACACACACACACACACACACACACACACCCCTCCCCTGCAAGCCAGTGTCTCCCTGCCCGCCTCACACCCTCCGCAAGGCCCCTGCTCTGGCCTGGGCACACCGACCTGCTCTATTCTGAACTCTGCGACGCCAGCCCCCCTCTGGTCTACCTTCTGCAACCAGGGACGTCTGCTGTGTTGGTGGCGCCCTCGCCCGCCCTCATATGCGCCACAGGGCGGCACGTGCTGCGTGCTGCGCAGGCGCGGAGCCTTCCCCTGCGCATGCGCCCTGGGCAAGGACACCCCTCCCCCTGGCCCGGTGGCTCTGCCGGAAGGAAGGCCCCGCCAAAGCGCGCCGGGGCCTACGGGGCAGGAACAGAGCCGCTCTGCACCAGCCCCGCCAGCAACCTCAGCCCTTCCCTCTGGTGTGGGCTCCTTCCCAGAACTGGACAGTTCCCTGTCCCCCGCACAGTTCTTAACTCCCCCCTCCATTAGTGCTTTGTATTGTTTTGGGTTTTTTTTCCTATTTTTTTAATATATTATTTTTTAATTTATTTCAGAGAGGAAGGGAGAGGGAGAGAGAGTCAGAAACAGCAATGGTGAGAGCGAATCATTGATTGGCTGCCTCCTGCAGGCCCCCTATTGGGGATGAGCTCACAACCCAGGCATGTGCCCTTGACCTGAACAGAACCCGGGACCCTTCAGTCCACAGGCTGGCGCTCTACCCACTGAGCCAAACCAGGTAGGGCTGTTTTTGTTTGTTTGTTTGTTTGTTTTCAAAATATATTTTTATTGATTTCAGAGAGGAAGGGAGAGGGAGACAGAGATAGAAACATCAATGATGAGAAAGAATCATTGATTGGCTGCTTCCCGCGTGCCCCCTCCTGGGGATGGAGTCTGAAACCCAGGCATGTGCCCTGACGGGAAACCTAACCCTGATCTCCTGGCTCCTGGGTTGATGCTCAACCACTGAGCCATCTCCACCGGCCAGGCAACTGTGTGACCTTCTTAAAGTATTTTACTGGCTTCTCTTCCCAAACATCTCTCTTTATGTTCATACTAGAGGCCCGGTGCACGAATTCATGCACAGGTAAAGTCCCTCGGGCTGGCTGGTGATCAGGGCCAATCGGGGCAGATCGGGCTGTCTCGCCCAGTTCCAATCCCAATTGGGCCGATTGGGGCTGCCTGGCTGGGGGGAGGTTGGCCAGCTGCAGGAGGTTAGCTGTGGGAGTGCACTAACCACCAGGGGGCAGCTCCTGCATTGAGCGTCTTCCCCCTGGTGGTCAGTGCACGTCATAGCGACCTGTCAACCAGTCATTCGTTTGTTTGGTTGCTTAAGCTTTTATATATATAGATTCTCCAGATTATAGTCCTAAAGTTTCTTCCCTTTTATGCCACTTCACATTTTCAGCTATTCTCAGTGCTTCAAATAAAACCAACATACTGCTCACTCCCAAATCTCCATCTCCATTCTATCTACTAGATATTTATATCTCAACAGAAGACTTCTCCTGTTAGGACATGCACAAATGATGAGTTTTGTGCACATCTTGGAGGGGGGAGCCACACTCCGGCATACTGTTAACCTCCACAGGTGGCATACCAGTCGGGAAGCTCTATTAGACATGTGTGTATGGACAATATGTTATTTAGACAATACGTGTAGTTTCCCACCCAGCCAAGTACATGGAGCTGTTGTAGGCTTGGAATTGTTGTCTCTGGCAGTATTTTTGAACTGTAACTACTTTATGTTGCCCAACAGTTGGAGAACCATAAGATTTAATAATCAGCCCTAACTGGTTTGGCTCAGTGGATAGAGCGTCGGCCTGTGGACTCAAGGGTCCCAGGTTCCGATTCCGGTCAAGGGCATGTACCTTGGTTGTGGGCACATCCCCAGGAGGGGGTGTGCAGGAGGCAGCTGATTGATGTTTCTCTCTCATCGATGTTTCTAACTTCCTCTCCCTTCCTCTCTGTAAAAAATCAATAATATATATATATATATATATATATATATATATATATATATATATATTTTAAACATATTTTATTGATTTTTTACAGAGAGGAAGGGAGAGGGATAGAGAGCCAGAAACATCGATGAGAGAGAAACACCAATCAGCGGCCTTCTGCACACCCCCCACTGGGGATGTGCCCGCAACCAAGGCACACGCCCCTGACCGGAACCGAACCCGGGACCCCTCAGTCTGCAGGCCGACGCTCTATCCACTGAGCCAAACCGGTTTCGGCAAAATATATATTTTTTTAAAAAAAGATTTAATAATCATTAGGTCTGGGGGCAGGGTGTATAATCTTGAGGAACCTGAAATAAACTCTCTGAATCAAAGGCCTTTCAACCTCCTCTTGGTGGCAGGTCAGGGCCAATATTTTCCTGAGAAATAATGTATTAGTTTCAGTGCAATTTAATATCTCCTGCTCTTCTTTCCATGTATGATTTTCTTCTTTTACTTTTCCCCCTAGAATCTCCTGTTTCTTTTTAGGCAAGTGTTTATTAGCCTTCTGTGCTTGTTTGAAATGGCCACCTGGGTGGATGAAAGGAATGGACATTGGAGGGACTGTAGCAATGCAGAGATAGGCTGAATGTAGATATATTCCTCTATACCCTCTGAGGTACAAACATGCCCATAAAACTGTGCTGTTTGCCGACCAAGAGACAGAGACTAAAGATAGCTATGTGGCAGATTCCCAGGGGGAAGGCCTTGAACGTGGCTGGTAAGTCAGACTGATGCAAGTAGCCCTACGGAGCTACAAATGGGTCTTGATCATCAATCAGTTTCCATAGATCCCAAGGGTATTATGCTGAACAAATCAGTGGTTTCCCGGGGATTAAGTGAGGTTAAGGCAGGACAGAAAGAAGCTAAGGATATTCCTTGACAAGTGGAATAAGGGAAACTGAGGCAATATAATTAAACAAGGCCAAACAATCTGAGCAATTTACAGCCAGCTAATGAATCACAAGGTTTTATCTTTCCTGACCACGGACACTCAGGAGCAAATGGTTTATATATTCCAAACCATCCCTCTTCAATGATGTTCTTTTTTTTTTTTAATCCTCACCTGAGGATATTTGCCCATTGATCTCTCAGAGAGAGTGGAAGAGAGAGGGAAAGACAGAGAGAAACACCAATGTGAGAGAAACCTATTGATTGGTTGTCTCCTGTACACATCCTGACCAAGGCCTGGGCCAGGGAGGAGCCTGCAACCAAGGCACAATTGAACCTGGGACCCTTTGGTCCGCAGGCCAACGCTCTATCCACTGACCCAAACTGTCTAGGGCTTCAACGATGTTCTTGATGACATTCTTTAAAATGAAACTAACCAGAAAATAACCCCTGACTCCTCTATTGCACTTTTTTTTTTTTAAGAGAACACTTATTTGGTAAATCACAGAGGTTAGAAGAAATGGGCTTAAGAAACAAGTGATAAGAGGGAAAGGAAGGCCCCCTGGAGCTTGGGAGTGAGGAAGCTAATGGGAACGTGTGTCGGGAGGGAGGGGTTAGGAGAAGAAAGGGAACTGCAGGTGTGGCACAGAGACAAGGGCTCCCCCAAGGCCACACTGGTTGCTGGCCAGGTAGCAAAGTTGGTTAGAGCGTCCTCCCATACTCTAAGGTTTCAGGTTTGATCCCCAGTCAGGGCACATACAAGAAGCAACCAATGAATGCATAAGTAAATGGAACAATAAATTGATGTTTCTTTCTCTCTCCTTTCCTTTCTCTTCCCTCCCTCCTTTCCTTTTTCTCTCTCCCTCCTCTCTCTTTTTCTCTTTCTCCCCCCTCTCTCATGTCCTCTCTCTCAAATCAACAAGTAAATAATTTTTTTAAAATTACCGAACCCATTTCAACCAACGTTCAAGAATCATGCAGCAACCAGGCTCCCAATTCAAATGTATTCCATGACATTAGCTAGGGTAGATACAAATAAATCAAAATTAATAAACCATTAGACAAAGTAAATAAGACAAGGCAGAAATGAGCCGAAGTTAAAAAAAAAAAAAAGTAAACAAGGAAGATGGAAATTTAAGTAACCTGCCTATTGATCCCCCTTATATTTGCATCCACATGCCATCAGGTTATCAAATTCCTGTTTTGGTGTACTGTTGAATTACTTTTGGTTTCATTCAAGTACAAGAAACTAATTCTCTAGCCCAATAAAAGACCACAGTGGTAATTTGTATTCAGAAGAAAGATGAGTAAGAGCATAATTCCTACCTTTCACCCATCCATACAGACCTAGTTGCTGGCATTATGCCAAAATGTACCAATATGCCTCTTCATTCACTTGACAAATATTTATTGAGCACCCACTATGTACCAGGCACAATTCTTTGTGTGTATATGTGGCAACTTTTAAAATTTAGAATCTTGGTCATGAGGGCTTAAGATACAATGGAATGAATGCATACATATTTGGAAACTTATTGAATACTATACACACACTCCACCACTTTTTTAAAATGTGTGTGTGATAAGGACACTTAACATGAAATCTACTCTCTAAACAAAATTTGAAAGAATATGACATATATTATTAATTGTAGTGGCAATATTGTATTGCAACTCTCTAGAACTTGCTCATTCTGCATACATTAAATTTTATACCCATTGCACAGCAAATCCCCACTTCTCCCTCCCCAGCCCCTGGCAACTACCATCCTACTTTTTGTTTCCATGAGTTTGGACTATTTTAGATACCTCATGTAAGTGAAATCATGCAGTATTTGCCTTTCTGTGACTGGCTTGCTTCAGTTGGCATAATGTCCTTCAGGTTTATCCATGTTGTTACATGGGACAGAATTTTCTTCTTTTTCCTAAGCACAGTTCCAAAAGCTGAAAATATATCTGAAAACAAAAACCTCTGCTATTAAGGAGGTCATTCTAGCAAGGAGAGAATAACGATAGTGGAAATAAGTGTGAAGGAGATCAGCACTGCCAGCGCTGGAAGGATTGAATATAGGTAGTCAGCATAAGGCCCACAGAGAAGGCATCATTTGAGTAAATATTTGAAGAACATAAAGATGGATATAGGGATACCCAGGGGGGAAAAAAACTTTCTGGGCAGAGAAAACATCAATGCAAAGAACTCTAAGATGGAATCATGCCTGACACATTCAAAAAACAGCAAGGAGCCCTTGGCTGGTTTGGCTCAGTGGATAGAGCGTCGGCCTGCAGAGTGAAGGGTCCTGGGTTTGATTCTGGCCAGAGTTGATCCCCAGTAGGGGGCATGCAGGAAGCAGCCGATTAATGATTCTCTCTCATCATTGATGTTTCTCTCTCCCCCTCTCCCTTTCTCTCTGAAATCAATAAAAGTATATTTTAAAATTATTTCTTAAAAAAAAAAAAAAACAGCAAGGAGGCCAAGGAGACCGGAACAAACAGAATAAAGGGGAAGGTAGTAGGAGATGATGTCAGAGAGGATAACCAGGGATAGACTGAGTGAGTACTCTTACGGCTCAATGTGAGGATTTCAGCTTTTACTGTGAGTGTATTGGGGGCCATGGGCGGGCTTTGAGCAATCTCATCCACAAACCAAAATACAAAAAGGGCATTCGTGCACCAGACAGTGAATGCCAGACTTGTTTTCTTACAGAAACATGGTCAGGTGGGCCTGTCCCACCTGTCTAAGAACCCCCTCTCCATAAATTTTCCTCTCATTCACAGCGTTGGAGGGGTCACCCCGAGGAACTTCCTGCGTCTCTTCTCTGTCACCCCCAAAGATAAGAGGAGAACATCACATCAGTCCCTTGGAAGGGGCCAGGCAGGTGAGAGTGAGTCCTGCGGCTCACAAAGAGGACATGATGAAAAAGGTGGTCATTGGGAGGCAGCAGCCGCAGGACAGTGTCGGCAACAGGGACACCTCCTCACTCCAGCCATCTGTGCCTTGTTGCCACGGCACTTTCCTAAACATTGTGATATAAAACACACAAGGACGAAATCCGCCAACCGAACCGTTTTTACATGTACTGTACAGTTAACTATATGCCCGTGGTTATGCAGCAGCCCTCTGGAACTTTTCACTTTGCAAAACTGAAACTCAGTACGGAGTTGAACAGCTCCGCCCTTCCCTCTCCCCCAGGCCCTCGGCCACCATGCTACTTTCTGTGGCTAGTAGTTTGACTACCTCATGTTGGTGTCATAATGCGGGACATGCTTGTCTTTTTGTGGCTGGCTTATTTCTCTCAGCGTAATGTCCTCAAGATCCATCCTTATTGTCGAACCTTGCAGAATCTCCTCCTTTTCACAGGCGGATGGTCTTCCATTTGAAGTGTGTGCCACCTATTCTTTATCCGTCCACCTGTGCAGGGGCATCTTTGCTGTTCTGAATGGGCCCGCAGTGGGCACAGGAGTGCTGGTAGCTGAGCGCCCGCCCTCCATTCCTTCCTATAGACGCCCAGAGGTGGAACTGCTGGGTCCACGGTAGCTCTACTTTTAATAATTCGAGGAACATCCACGCTGTTTTCCACAGTGGCTGCGCCAGTTCACATTTCTACCAACGGTGCACGAGGTCTCCTCACCAGCGCATTAGTACTTTCTTTTCCGTTGTTGTTGCTTTTTCATAAAGGTCATCGTGTGTGAAGTGGTTTTGATTTGCATTTCCTGATGAGGTTGAGCATGTTTTGAGAAACTTGTTGGCCATTTGTTTAGCTGAGCCTTTGGACCGTTTTTAAATTGGGTTTGCTTTTGTTGATGAGTTATTGTGAGTTGTTTACATATTCTTTTTTCCCCCCGTTTATTTATTTATTTATTTATTAATCCTCACTCGAGGCTATTTTCCCACTGATTTTTGGAGAGAGTGGCAGGGAGAGTGAAGGACAGAGAGAGAAACATTGATGTGTCTCCTCACACGGATTGGTTGCCTCCCCAACGGCCCCAAACAGGCCGGGGATTGAGCCTGCAACAGACAGGAATGGAACCTGGGACCCTTCAGTCCGCAGGCCGACACTCTATCCACTGAGCCACACTGGCTAGGGCGTCCCCTTTATTTTAATGATAAAAACCATGGCAATTGTTCTGTGAACATGATTGAGCTAAAAGGTATTACCAGAGTACGGATTCGTTACCGGAGAAACAGAAATGAAACTTGGAGATGAGATTTCACCGTTTTAATTTGCACTCCTGCTGTAAATGTAAGGAACCCTCATCAGATATGTGGTTTGAAAATACTTCCTCACATGCCCTTGGTCCCCTTTCTACGCTGCAGTGCTGGCGGCGCTGCGCTCTGCCTTGCTTTACCGCCAACGCTACTGCGCAGGTTAGGAGGTGGCACCGCGCGGCCTTCTGGGGGTTGTAGTCCAGACCCAGGAGGCGGGACGTCGCGGAACTTTTGTTTTTAATGGACCAAGGTTGGAATCGGATTCCTATTGGGTGGGGCTACAACGAAACCCTGCGTGGCCCTCCTTAGCAGAGACAGATAATTAATACAATTCCCTTTTCAGTGCTTGGACAGCACCCGGACCTTGGCTGGGGTAGGCCCACCTGCCGCCTCGGCCTCCGACGCAGGCCACGCCCTCCCGCTTTAGCCCGGCCCCGCCCCTCGGCGCTCGGGGGCGGGGCTAGCGGCGGGGGCGGGGCGTCCTGGCCTTTCAAGCTCGCGCTTCTAAGGCCCCCAGCGGCCCCGAGTCCTGTTCTTTTCCGCTTGGGAGGCGCGCGAGGATCTGTCCATGGACCGGGCGGCCGTGGCGAGGATGGGCGCGGTGGCGAGCGCCAGTGTGTGTGCCCTGGTGGCGGGGGTGGTGCTGGCCCAGTACATATTCACCTTGAAGAGGAAGACGGGGCGGAAGACCAAGATCATCGAGATGGTGAGTGCGGGTACCCGGCGCGCGTGAGAGCCGGAGAGAGGACCCGCGGGGCACTCGGGCGGGAATGCTAGGGGCGCCCAGGGGACCCGTTCGGGACCCCCGATGGCGGCACTCGGGGCCTGGGTTATGTCTCCCTTTGAAACAGAAAGGCAGCGAATAGGTGATAAGGAAACAAGCTACCTCCTGCTGCAAAGTCCGTTTCTATAGAGATAAACTGAACCTCCGGACCGGTTTCTCCCTCCTTCCCGCATCCCCTGCAAACCCCTTGCAACCGATCCGGTTCTGGCAGAGGGGTTGTTTCTGCGCCGCGGCTGGGATGAGTTAGATCATGAATAGGTAGGGTAGGTGTGCCTGCTCCGTGGTTAAAAGAATGCCATTAATCCAGTTGGAGTTCAGAGCTGTTTATTTTGTATTTGAATGTGATTTATTTCTTCTTGTTTCAAACCGCCAAGAGGTGTCTTTGTGTTCATTTTTCCCCCAAAAAACCTATTGCATAACATTTTAGAAGTCTATTTACAATTTTATTGTAATATAATGTTTCAAGAATTCTATTTGAGGAACATTATAAGGAGTGTTTGCAACAACGTCAGAGGTTTTTTTAAAAAAAATTAGAGTTCATTAATCAAGACAGGTAACCCACTGAGTTGCATTCCAAAGTACTTACTGGAGTATATACTCCAGGTATATTCCAGGTGAACATCTGGAGTCAAATATTTTTGACAAATCAGTTGACAGTCTACGACTCTACTAAATACTAATCATTTTAGGTTCATGCACTACTTAGAATATTTCAGCCTCAGCGATAAGATCTGATGGGTCAGATAAACTATTTGGTTGCTTTTGGCCGCAGGTTGAGTACAGAAATACTTTCCATTACTAAGAGTAAAAAAAAAAAAAATTAACTCCTTCATGTCTCATATGTCAATTATATTTCTAGGTTTTGTTTATGCTAGCATTCAATTATTCTTGGGTTATTACTTCTTTTCTCCACTTGTATACCCACAGCAGATAGTTTTTATCTTAGACATTTCATTTTGTTTACAGTGCTGTCCAGCGGAGAGAACTTTGGTGGCTTCCTTTTGTCCCAAACCAAGAATTTACTCACGAGTATCTTTTGTTTTTTTTTATTGATTTTTTACAGAGAGGAAGGGAGAGGGATAGAGAGCTAGAAACATCGATGAGAGAGAAACATCGACCAGCTGCCTCCTGCACACCCCCCACCGGGGATGTGACCGCAACCAAGGTACATGCCCTTGACCGGAACCGAACCTGGGACCCCTCAGTCCGCAGGCCGACACTCTATCCACTGAGCCACACCGGTTTCGGCATACTCACGAGTATCTTTATGTGACCCATAAAACTTTATTTTGGAAACATTTATAATACACATGCGCACACTGATTGCCATACCTGCTGGTGTGTGGTTCTGTGTGTGGAACTGTGGGTTCATCTGTTACGTCACTTCTCTAAGCCAAAAGAGCTAAAAATGAATGCTCTCGCACAATTCCACAGTGAACCATCAAGAACAGTTTGCCACCTTCGTGAAGAGAGGGACCAGACAATCTTTACATATGCATATGTATACATACTATCATATTCACATTGTGACGTATGGGCTGACTGCTAGGAGCTATTAAAAGGAAAAAAGTCAAAAGAACTTGATGCTTTTAACTTGTAATTTTACTTCTTCCAATGGGATAAGCATTTGTTTGGGAATCGGAAGACCTAGATTCAAATCCTGGTTTTATCTCTTGGTAATAGATATGTTCTAGGGGGCATGCTGTGCCCGCTTCACCCTCAAAAACCCCTACCTTAGAGAATCTGAACGAACCCATGGATGTCCAGTGGATATAGCTGAAACTGGTCCCAGGTAATGGAACCAGCAGTACCTACCTGCCCACAGTGGGCCTGTCCATAGCTGACGGGGTAAACAAATGGCTTCTGGCACTGGATTTGGTAGGATGTACTGCTTGGAGAACTTTTACGTAAGAGACACAGGGAGTTGCTAGTGGGCTGCACACCCTGCTGCTGAAATGCTCTGTGAGGCACCGAGGTAAACAGACAGAAGGGAAGTCAGCCACATGCCAGAGGTCTTCAGAGATAAGAGGGGCCCGTTCATGATGTTGCTGTTTCTTTCCCTTCAAGCCTATTTATTTATTTTATTGTTTAAAGTATTACAGATAGTAGTACATATGTCTCCTTTACCCGCCCATTGACTTCCCCTCCCCCCCGCCCCGGCCTCCCCTCCCCGCCCCTGCACAATTACTCATCATTTTGTGTGTCCCTAAGACCATGTAGCAGCCAGCCTTACCTATTAATGAAGCTAGTTTGGGTAGATTTCTCTTCCTTGCAACCCAAATCTATTTAAGATTACTAATTCATTTATCGTAGTCAATACACTTTATTTTTAAATGAACATTTTATTTTGGAATAATTTTAAATTTATGGAACAATTGAGCAGGTAAGTAGAGTCCTCTTGTACTCCACAACCAGTTGTCCCCTGTTACTGACATTAGTATGGGGCATTTGTTAAAATTAATACTTATTCATATATTTTATTTTGATTTTCTTTCTTTTTTAGGAGTCCCCTTGCCCCTTATTTATACATTTTAAATATCCATACTTTGTGCAGATTTTCTTTGATTTTGCCTGATGTCCTCTGCCCCAAGATTCCATTCAGAATATCACATTACATTTGTCATCATGTCTCCCTATCCCCTCCTGGCTGGGACAGTTTCTCAGATTTTCCTTGTGTGTTTTTTTTATTTGTTTGTTTTTTTAAGACACTATAAGAAATATATATCTATATTTGGAGTTTGTCCCACGTTCCTGGCACCCAGCCCCTAAAACACTTGGACTCTGGCAAGTGTCTCTTGTATGCTAATGAGATGGACTCTGCCATCTGGTGGCCCCAAGATGTGCGATGTGGGCTGGTACCCATAAAGATCAAGGCGTGGTTACAGGATGGAACTTTCAGTCCCCCCTCGCCCCTTCTGTAGAGGGGAAAAGGGCTGGGGTTTGGGCCAATCATCTCTGGCCAGTGAATTAATCAATCTTGCCTGCACAACAGAGCCTCCATAAAAACCCCTAAAGGAGAGCTGTCAGGTTGGTGGGTACCTCACGGTGCTGGGCGGGCGGCGTGCTTGGACGGGGCATGGGGCTCTACCCCCCTTCTCCCACAGCTGGCCCTGTGCTTCCCTTCCACGTGGTTGTTCTGACTTGTATCCTTTGTAGTAAACCCGTAACCATCAGTAAAGCACCCTCCTGAGTTCTGTGCCAATTGTGGGACGTGAGGAAGGGATTGTGGGAGCCCTCGAATTTACACCCAGTCCATCAGACCTGTGGGTGGGCAACCTGGGACTTGCCCACTGGCATCTAAAGTAGGGGGCAGATTTGTGGGACTGCGCCCTTCACTCACTATAAATAGTGTCAAAATTGAATTGGCCGTGGAGTGGAATTGGTTGGTGTGAAGAAAACCCCCACACATTTGGTGCCAGTGTTGTGTATGAAAACAGTTCAGTGTGAAAACAATAACAGAATAAAATAAAATAAAAAACAGTTCAGTGTGAAGCATAATAACTTTATTAAATAGTAGCTGTAACTATTATACCAAAGCACGGAGTGTCAGCCCCTCTAAAATCATTTTTCCTTATGGACACTAGTGGGGCATAATTTTAGCCACTGGTCTTATTTACTTTCACCTTTCTCTCTCCTACGCTTTCATTGTCAAAATTACTCTTTCCAGCCCAGCCGGTGTGGCTCAATGGTTGAGCATCGACCTATGAACCAGGAGGTCACGGCTGGATTCCCAGTCAGGGCACATGTCCGGGTTGCAGGCCTGATCCCCAGCAGGTGGCGTGCAGGAGGCAGCCGATGGATGTTTCTCTCTCATCTTTGATATTTCTGTCTCTCCCTCTTCCTTCCTCTCTGAATTCAATAAAAATACTAGTATAATTTAAAAAACAAAACAAAAAACCTACTCTTCCTAATTATCCCCAGTAAGGATGACTTGCAGTTTTTGTAAACTGGACTAAAAAGGTTAAGGTTGCCAAACATGTATATAGAAGTTCATACATATAACGTTGAATTTTGCACAAATGTGACTGGTCTTCGGGGATGAATTATGATATAATGGTAAGCCTGAATTCCTTTCTCCCTCCAGTCTCTCTGGGAGTCGTGCAATATTGAGGCCTCCCTCATATCTGTTGACCATCACGCCTCAGTTTTAACTCACCATTCCAGTCAAGCATGCCTACTCAGATCCGACCAGTTCTCTCCCAGGTCCCTCCTCCTCTCAGATCAGACCTGGCAGCCAGGTATGGCTGGTCTCTCCATAAATTCAAAGCTTCTGGAGCAAAGGTTGAGCCCTGGCTGGAAGTTTCCTCCTGTCAGGCAGAGAAACCCACTTCAACACAGAGCTTAGTCTTTGAAGGATGAGGCTCTGAGGCCGGGAAATGTGATCAACATTTTCATATTGAATGATACATGACAACTTTAGTGTTTATACTTGGTTGATTTTTTTTTTACTTGATTGGTTTTTATTCGTGGACATTGCTTCCCTAATTTATAGTCTACAGATAGCATTTATCTCTTTCAAATTAATTTAGCCTAAATATAAGAGCGTTAACAATAATAAAATTTTCAGGAAATAGTAATAACTGCAAGTTTTCCTCATGAAAGAAAGACCCTGTACTTGAAACGGAGTAAAAATAAGTGCTAGTGATTAAAAAGACTGTGGTGTACAAAATTAAGTTCTAAATATGGCTTCTAAAGAAGACAGTTATAGGAGGATCTTTACACCATTAAAAATGTGTTTGGGCCCTGGCTGGTGTGGCTCAGTGGTAGTGTACCAGCCCTCGAACTGAAGGGTCATGGGTTTGATTCCTGGTCAAGGGCACTGTTCTTATACAGACCTATGGGAGTTTAAAAGCTAAAATAAATAAGGGGTTGTAAACTAAGTTACATTCATGGGAAAGAATGGCTTCCTTTGATAGACTATTCAGTAAATAGAAAGCTGGCTGATGAGAACAAACATTTCCAGCCTCTCATATTTACCGGTACTAAGAGAAATGGAGTTATAATCTTTTTTTTTTAATCCTCACCTGAGGATAGTTTTCCATTGATTTTCAGAGAGAGTGGAAGAGTGAAGAAAAGACCGAGAGAAACACTGATGTAAGAGAAACACATCGATTGGTTGCCTCCTGCCTTCGCCTCGACCAGGACCCGAGCCAGGGAGGAGCCTGCAACCTAGGTACATGCCCTTGACCGGAATCGAACCCAGGACCCTTCGGTCTGCAGGCTCTATCCACTGAGCAAAACCAGCTAGGGCTGGAATTATAATCTTTAAAGTAGAGAGATGAAAGGTTTTCTATAAATAAGTGGAGTTAAATTAGATGATCTCTAAGATTTCTAAAGATGTGGTTTGCATGTTGAATAGACACAATGCAAGGGATGTAATTAAATACAACTTGATTTTCTCTCTAGTGGTCCCTTTAAAATTCATTCAGTGTTTCTCCCTCTTGGTGAAAACTAAGAGGTCCATAACTTTTTGCTCACTCTCAGGTAAAAAACTATGTATTTTTTAAAATATATTTTTAAAACATTTTTATTGATATTTATATATTTTATAGAGTGGAAGGGAAAGAAAGAGATAGAAACATCAATGATGAGAGAGAATCATCCGTTGGCTGCCTTCTGCACGTCCCTTACTGGGGACCAAGCCCACAACCCAGGCATATGCCCTGACTGGGAATTGAACCCATGATCTTTTGGTTCGTGGGTTGATGCTCAACCGCTGAGTCACACCTGGCTGGGCATGACTATATTTTAAGATCACAAGAAATCAGTCTCATTTCTGCCAACAGATATGTCCAGTCTTATCTATTATTCACGATTTCAGTATTAATTTTCATGTGAGACTTCCAGGTGGGCATTACTAGTGCTCACCAATATTTTCAGTCCTTCTGTCCTCCTTGCAGTTGGGCAAGCTTTCACTACTCTGGCCAATGAATTGCGTCCAGAGATAATATGATCAGTTCTGAGCCACTGGTGATGACCGGGTGCCCAGTTACCCATATTCTCTCCTTCTGCTGGGGCTAACCCTGAAGCACCATATTGAGATGGAGATGATACTATCAAAGCAGCCTGGAATATCATGTCATTACATGGAGGACAGCTGCCCGGAGAGCCATCTGGACCCGTGTTGGACTGTGTGTGAATGAAAAATAAACTTTTTTGTTGTTCAGGAACTGAGATTTTTGTGTCGTTACTGCACCATAACCTATCCTAATACAGACTTTTCCATCATCCCCAAACTATGGCTTCTTGCAGGTGGCTTCTCTCCTTCCTAGTTAATGGTGGCCCCTGATCTGGGATGGGGGAGGAGGTCATAATCAGCCTTTCTCTTTCCCTGCCGCTCCTCCTTCCTCCGCTAGTCTTTGCTTCAGACTTGTGAGTCATGGGGTCGGAGGGATGGGGCAGCATTGAGGAAGGAAAGAAATAAAGGTTCTTATTGGACTTTGTAGGTTTGTGTTCTCTGGGCCTGCAAGATATTTGCAGTTGACTTATCCTTTGTTTGTTGGTTTGTCCTTATTTTTTTAAATCCTCACCGAAGGATGTGTTTATTGGTTTCCAGAGGTCGCCAACCGGTGGTCCATGAGGTCCGAAAGGTTGGCTACCGCTGGTTTAAGGAAACGTAAAATTTAGACAGAAGAAGGGAGAGAGGAACACCGATTGGTTGCCTCTCGTACGTGCCCCAACCCAGGACTGAACCGAAACCGAGGCACATCCCTTGACTTGGAAGTGAACCTGTGACCTTTGGGTGCACAGGGCGATGCTCCAACCAAGGGAGCCACACCTGCCAGGGCTTTCTCGTGTCCTGACTGCAGCCCCTGAATGTGGCGATGAATATTTCTTTGCACCTCACTCAGCGGAGCTTTTTGAAGTCCCTCCCTGTCAGGTGGCTCTTTGGGGCGGGACAGAAATAGGTTCCTGGCTGGTTCTCCTGTGTGATCCCTGCCTGATCTGTGGAAACATTCACTCGCCCCTCGCTCTGACAGACTAGGGATGCAGACCTCCTTTTTCTTTGGCTTTTTCAAATTTTAGCTTGATTGAGGTATGACACAAAATTGTAAGGTACTGAAATGCACATCGTGGTGATTAGATACACATTGAAAAAGGGATTTCCTCCATCTATAATTGATACACCCATCACCTTACAGATTTATCTTGTGTGTGGGTTTTGTGTGTGTGATAACATTTAAATTCATAAAAACATTTGCTGAATTCTCTTAGCAAATATCAATTATGCAATATGGTGCTATCAACTGTAGAAAATACAGAACTCTTCTCAGTGGAGTGCAACAGAGCCATTTCTGTCCCCACCTGTCTTTCTGTAGCATGGGTCGGGCAAACACATTTTAAGTTCTCCAGGTGACCCCACAAAAGGCCCCACCTGCTGGTCTGGTGAGAAGGTCACCTTAATGAACCGCCCCCTTGAACAGCTCTTTATGAATGCCATCTTCCTTCATGTTTTTCACCCTTTTTTGTTCTTTAAGTGGGTGAGGGCCCTAGGGTCATGAACCCAGTTCTCTCTGTTTCCTCGTTAGATAGACGGCACCTGCCCAGCTGGCGTGGCTCAGTGGTTGAGCATTGACCCAAGAACCAGGAGGTCACAGTTTGATTCCTGGTCAGGGCACGTGCCTGGGTTGCAGGCTCAGTCCCAAGTGTGGGGTGTGCAGGAGGCAGCTGGTCAATGATTCTCATCATTTAAAAAACATTTTTTTACATATTTTTATTGATGAGAGAGAATCATTAATTGGCTGCCTTCTGCACACCCCACACTGGGATCGAGCCCACAACCCAGGCACGTGCCCTTGACCGGAATCGAACCCGGGACCCTTCAGTCCGCAGGTTGACACTTTATCAACTGAGCCACATCGACTAGGGCTCACTCATCATTGATGTTCCTATCTCTCTCTCCCTCTCTGAAATTAAAAAAAAAATTAAATTAAATTAAAATTAATAAATAAATAGTCTGCACCTTAAGTATGATACCTATCATATTGGTTCCAGAATTGAGCCTAAACAGGAAGTTTCAGAATTTAACATCCTCCTAAGTCTAAGAAATTATTTTTCCGGTGTCACCCTTTGTAAGGGTTCGAATTGTGTTCCACCTAAATTCAAAAATTCATGTGCCAACCCTCACTGCCTCAGATATAATGAACTTTAATTAAATTGGTAGGGAGGGGCCCTAATCCAATAATACTGGGCCCTTATAAGAAGAGGAGGAAAAACCTGGGGCGTTTGTGCACCGAAGTGTGAACTGAAAGGCAGCAAGAAGGTGGCCATCTGCAAGCCAAGGAGAGAGGCCTCAGAGGAAACCATTCGCACTAACATCTAATCTTGGACCTCCAGCTTCCAGCTTCCAAAGCCACCCGATCTAGTATTTTGCTATGGCAGTTTTATATTTATTTTTTACCCAAACTGTAAGAGAACATTTATTGGGTGAATTAACAGAGATAGGAAAAGTAGTTCCTAGGAGAAATGGGCTTTGCAAACACGTTCTAGAGGTAAAGAAAGGGCCCTTGGAGTTGGGGAGTGGGGAAGCTAATGGTAAAGTGCCTGGGGAGCGAGGGGGGAGGGGAAGGGAAAAGGAGAGGGAAGGGAAAGCAAGGGCTTACGTGGCAGTGATGTTTTGGGAAAAGCTTACCCTACAATTTCCCAAGTGGCCAAAAAGCCAATGAGATTTGGCATATCCACATTATTGCTTCGTATTGTAGAAATAGGACAGTTCAGGACTTCTAGAAATGGATTTGTGTAGATGGTTTCTTATCCATAATGTTAAAGCAAGAAGAAAAGAAAGCTTGAGAACTGTGCCATTTACGAGGTGTTCCGAAGGAAAACAGCTGTCAGAGGTGGAATACAGGAAGTGATTCCAAAAATAGGGCAGAATTAACAGTATCGGACTGCAGAGGTCACAAGTTGGACGGAAAAGCTGTTGTGGCCTTGGCCTGAGCAGCCACTGGACGAACCATGAAGGAACCACAGTGATTGCTGAGTATAAGAAATACTTGTATTGAGGGCCTGTGTTTCATTTTGTTTTGTTGTTGAATGGTTGTCACGTGAACCTGTTAGTAGGCAGAAGAGCAGTGAAAAGTAAGTGATTAAAGATGCAAGAGGGGGCGGGCCCTGGCTGGCTCAGCTCCTTAGAGCATCATCCCAATACTCCGAGGTTACAGGTTCGATCATCTTGGGTAACTGAGTTCTGAATCCCCAAATTAATTTCTCCTGCATTACTAGAATATATCATATATATATATATATATATATATATATATATATATATATATATAATTGATTTCAGAGAGGAAGGGAGAGGGAGAGAGAGACAAATACCAATGATGAGAGAATCATTGATCGGCTGCCTTCTGCACGCCCATACCGGGGATTGGGTGCGCAACTAGGGCTTATCCCCTGACTGGGAATTTAACCGTGACCTCCTGGTTCACAGGTCAACACTCAGCCACTGAGCCATGCCAGCTGGGCTAGAATATATTCTAATTTTTTTTTTTTACAGCAAATTATTTTTCTGAAATAGGAAACTAATCTTTTTTTTTAAAAAAAAGATGAGATGGTTTGATCTTATTCAGTTATTCTTATATCCTTCATTAAATTCTCCCAAAGTACAAGTATCTATCAAAGGAAATAAAATGCAGGCACAGCCGAAACCGGTTTGGCCCAGTGGATAGAACGTCGGTCTGCGGACTAAAAGGTCCCAGGTTCAATTCCGGTCAAGGGCATGTACATTGGTTGCGGGCACATCCCCGGTGGGGGGGTGTACAGGAGGCAGCTGGTCGATGTTTCTCTCTCATCGATGTTTCTAGCTCTCTATCCCTCTCCCTTCCTCTCTGTAAAAAAATCAATAAAATATTTTTAAAAATGCAGGCACAAACCAGTGTCACCCCAATAAATTTAATAAAAAAAATTTTTGTATTAGAACAAATGTGTAGTCTTAAGGTTACCCCCTAAAGAGAAAAAATGAGGGTGGGCATTATTTAGACAGCAGGCTAGGGAGGCTAGGGGACATGGATGTCTCTAGAAGTTCCCCAACCAGTTAAATTTGTCATTTCTAATTTAAACACATCTCAGCTATTTATGGCTTCCTTGTGAACATCGAGTGTTACTCCTTAAATAGCTGGTGCTGTTTTTGAAACCCAGTATAGCGTGTTTCCTTCCAGGTGGTGAACTTCTAACAAACACTTCCTCCTTTCTTCTATCTTAAGATAGTACTGTATCAGATGTCCTCCGGGCACTACAACTAAGCAAGTGGGAAGTATTGAGTCTGTACTTAGAAAGGGAAGGGGGGTGGGGGCTGGGCCAAGACTTAACTGCTTTAGTGGATTAAACTAGCATGATCACTTAGGCTTTTAAAATATCTCTGTAGCTCAACGCTTATGTAATTTATACCAGTACTCAGATTTATGACCTTGTAGGACCTGTGTTGAATTCCTGATTTGTTTTACAAAGCCTATTTCCTCAACTCCTGTGGCATTTCCTGATGATTCCTCAAAATTTAGCAATCTGTGTACTGTCTTGTATTGTTTGCTGTTGTATGTGCTCTTTAAGAGTCTGAGTTGGTACATATTTCGTGGTCTTTCTGTTTTATTAATTGCACCTAAGAGAAACGGAGACCCCCAAACAGTGGCTCCAATACACAACACAGATTGTATTTTTGTAAGTTAATGAGAAGTTCAAAAAGAAGGCAGTTGTTGGTGTTAATTAGAGAGTACAAGGATATCAAGGCAGAAGTCTTTGGTGTTTTCTTAGCTTTTCTTAGGGTCATGCGATGGCTGTCGCAGGCCTAGCCAACATATCTATATTTTCAGGCAGCAGGAAGGAAAGAGGAAACCTATTTCAAGTAAAGCAGAACTTTCTCCCTACGTGTCATTGGAGAGAACAGTCACATGGCCACCCCAACTGTAAAGGAAGCTGAGATTTTGTTGTTGTTGTTGAGCAAATTGCCATCCTCGGACAAAACTGAGATCCTATCAGTGAAAAAGCAGGCGAGAGTGTATGCTAATTCGGTATTCAGCAGTCTGCCACACTACACCACAGTGTCTGTTCTTATTGACTTCATATTTGATCAAGAGAACACACATGTATATAATCTAATATTACTGGTGGTCAGTTGGCTGGTAGAAAAATAGAGCATCCCAGCTAGTCCAAATACTTGGTACTACAGCAGAAAAGAATGCAAATTCAGAATAGTTCTGCTCTTCTGGCCGCCCCAAGAGTGAAGATTTATTCATTCCCACCTAAATTGTCTGGATCTTCAATAGTTCTTGAGACCTGGCCACTGCCTTCACACATGTGTATCAGATGTGGAGGCTGGTCTCCCGAGTAAATGTGACAACTAGCTTAGCAGCTAGAGTCCTAACAGTACTTTCAAGGTATCAATAAAAGGCGACGTGGATTTCAAGGGAATAGGAGATGACGTTGGGTAATATTTGATGGATGTGGCGGTATTTGAAGGGTACCCATTCTGATTGGTTCAGTTTGAATAAAACGTTTTGTAAAATAAGGGAAATACATTAAATTCTTAACATTGGCAAAGACTATATCCAGGATCATCTTGAATCTCCAGATCTGCAAGTATGGAAATGTTTATTCCAGGCATGTGACTTTGTCCTTTGAAGTCGCACTTGTCATGTTTCCTGTGTATTACCCTCATTCAGCAAGTTAACCCCATGAAAAGTTTGGCTTCTTTTCTAGTAAGCCATTTTTAGGTTAGCTGGGACAGTTTTAGGAAGTTAACCTGAAATTAAAATGCCAAAATCAGAGGCAAGGAGCATTTATTTGAGATTTAAAATAATACCTAATCGGGAAAGCAGACCAAGTCTGTTGGGGTCAGAGGGCGATGGCAAAGGTGTTTCTGAGAAAGGGCGGGGGGTCAGTTACACCAACAGAAGAAAGGCATTTCTGTTTGTAGGTAAGCGAACATAGTGACACTAATTCTAAATAATGTTTTTAATTTTCAGTTCTGTAGTCATCGGGTAAGTCATAATAGCTGCTTTCTTGTTATCTGTGTTAGCAGTTCTTTGGGGAATAATGTTGCTTTAGGCCCAGTCCAAAGGTTATTTCGCCCGTTTCAATATTCCAGAGGTTTGAGGAGTAAGAACGCAAGGCAGTGCCTCTGAGATGGCAGCTCCAGTTCCTTTTTAAAGGGCCCTGTTTGCATACTTTCCCTACCGTTTTATGACTTGGTTTCTTTTTGTTGTGAATTCATTTACATAACAGATGGAGACATGCTTGAACTGGACCCTAGGATTTTCCTTTCTTTCTTTCTTTTTGGACACTAGGATTTTTAAGTTGTCTAAAAATTCTCCTTTCTGGCTAAAAGCCTGCATAGCCTTAAATGCTTTTACTTTCTTCATTTGCGTCGTTACCAATGGGAGCCATTGGTGCAAGGGGATAAACAGTATTTCCCCACACACACAGTAGGGCGATTTTTTACAATCTCTTAAGTGCTGACTTTATAAACCATGACAAAGATGGGCAACCCTTACATTTTGAAGTATAAGATCCCATGTGCTAGTATTGAAGTACACCAGTGGTTCTCAGTGCTCCTAGCCAGCATCAGCATCTTGTGGGAATTTGTAAGATAACACAAATTCTCTAGCTCTGCTCAAGATTTACTGAATCCAAAGCTGACCTGGGCGGGGCCCAGCTCTCTGCTTTAACCTGCCCTCTGGGTGATTCTGATGCTTGCTAAAGTTGGAGAGCCATTGGAGCAAAATGACAAATTTTACAAGTCACACAACTTCAGGAAAATTGCTGACAAATAGTCAAAAATGGGTCAGCCAAACAATTACTGTGTAAAGAGAAAAAGCTGATAATGGTTTAGAAAAATGGGCACTTCCGTTTCCTCAGTTGGAGGAAGTATACATTAGCTAAATAAATTATAGTGATTCCTAAATGATGGAGCATTTGAATAATAAGATATTGTACAGCCCGGCCAATGTGGTTTAGTAGTTGAGTGTCAGCCTATGAACCAAGAGGTCACCAGTTTGATTCCCGGTCAGGGCAACATGCCCCAGTAGGGGGCGTGCAGGAGGCAGCCAATCAATGATTCTCATCATTGATGTTTCCCAAACATCTCTCTCCCCCAAAAAGTAAATCTGCATGAATTAACATTTTTAAAGGCTCAAAAGATAGTAACTAGAGGAACAAAACAAAGTGTAGAACAGTTATGGTCCCTAAAGAGACAACACCCAAAGAATGACATATGGTTGTATGTCATTGGAAATTTGGGGGAAACCACACAAGAAGCTCTTTATAGTGTTTTCCTTTAACAACACAAGTTTATTAACATGTAATGTCGACATAAGCGTCCAAACCTGTAAAGAATTTTCATAAGACTTTTTTTGAGCCAAAACTGAATTAAGGGAGAATTGTAAAGAAAATTACATGAGAGTGGGAGAAAGTGAGGCAAGGATGAGATAACAAAATTATGTGCTCTCTAGCGGTGACTATGCTTCTTCGGAAGGTGCTTTAACTTAGATGCTTCAGGCAAAGAGAAACCTCTTACTAGGGAAGCTATAGGCCTGGGGTGTGGCTACCCACCATGGCCTCCCCAGTTAGGAATGTGTGATCAGATCATCCTGGGAGGTTATTTTCCATAGAGCCCCCCTATTTTGTCCACATATACATGGGGAGATACCTGTGGGGAAATGACTAACTCTCCTAGGTGGCTTAGAAGTATACCATCTACAGTTAAGACAAAAGAGAGAACAGTATGGGGGAGGCCTGTTATGGGGGAGGGGGGGTGAAAAGTACGGTGAAGTGAGTACAGTCCATATGCAGATGTAAGTCAGCGCGTCCCCACTGATAATGTGGAATCATTTCCATATAGCCCTCGTTGGTTTGCTTTTAAAATAATTCAGGCATCACAATAGGTAGAGTTATTGAGTTAAGAGGCATATAAATAACCTTGAGTCCTATTTTAACCCTTATTTTCCTTTAAAGTAGAGGTTATACTCTATATCTTTGGTATAATAATTAATTTGAAATCTGATTACCATGGTAGGTTTTCCCCCTTGAAACGGCCATCTGGGAAAGCTATGCAATGCCGTGTTTCGGTCAGCAGGTGGCAGAGTTCTCTCTTTGCCGTGAATGGCACAGGGCTGCATTTCTAAGTTAACCTTCTTGTTTACGCACTTTCGTTTACTCTCTTGGTGTTGCTTCAACCCATCTAGCTGTACAATATAAACCACCTGGCAAGGAGACACTTCTGAGATGTCCTAAATTAAACTACAGCTAGGGAGAAAGAGACCAAAAAGGGGTTCTCAGTTCACAGCTGCAGGGCCACACCAACAAAAGACTGCCCGCACTCCTGAGTGTACGTGGAATTTTGGATTAATTTTCAGGTGGCTCTTTCACGAATGTCTAAAAGAGAAAATAGCAGCCAGGTGCTGTCAAACCCCAGGAGCCTCTGCTTCTGGAATTTTCCAATCTCCTGCCCACAGCTAATCCAGTGAAGCAACACTCCTTCCTTACGGATCTATGTGCCTATCTCAGAACTAGCCCGCACTGTGCTTCATCTTCCTCCACCCCCTTTTTGTCCATGGGTAACGTGGATTATTTCAGAACAACTTACCTGTTGTATACAAACTCTTGCCAACGCCAGGATGGTGGCCAGGCTCGCCTTCGCCTCCCCCTCTCCCCAGCCATGCTGCTGGCGGTTTAGACGCCACGCCCCAGGACCTGCCTTCTTTTTCTTGCTACCAATGGCCTAATAAACCCTTCCTTTGAAAAAGACTTTCAGTGGTGGAAATTAAAATGGATGTTTTAATGTCATCCTTGCGTTCAAGTCAGTGCTGTTTATTATTTCCTTACATGTTGTTTGTCTTCCTCATTTTCAAGGTCCCAGTCATGACAAGATTGCTTAGAGGATTGCTTAAATTGTTTGGCAAGTTCCTGCAGATGAGTACGGTAGATGGAAGTAGACATAGCCACGTGTGGGTTCCCGTCCTCCCTGCCCCCGTTTTATCTGCTCGGCAGATTTATCTTGGCCCAGTCCTCTCCTTTGTCTCACACCAAGTGCCCCAGTTAGGGTCTGAGTTCAGAGTATTGTCATTTAAAAAAAAAAAAAATCATCCTATTCTTATACAGTTTCCCCCCAGCAACAACTTGTCAGTTTATCCAGATTTCTCTGTCAAACCATTAGGGCTCTAAGGGAATGAGACCCTGGATTGATTCGGGTAGAGGGAGACAGGAAAGTTAGAGAACCTCAGCATTATAGAATAACAAAGTGTTAGAAACTAGAAACCCACTGAGTTATCTTAAGAAAAAACTGGGCCACACTGGGATTAGGACTAGAAAACCATTAGAAGTGGATTCCCATTTTAATTTGGCCGTGTCCTATCATCCAGTAACCAGGAAACAGGAACTAAAATTTTGGGCCAACTACACCCCATGTGTTGACCTTATTTAATCCGTAAGACGCAGCCCAGCTGGCAGGTGCTGTAGTCTATGCATGTGCCTAGGAACTGGCCGGTCCCATCAGCCCGATTCCAGCTCTCTGAAGCTGGCTGGTGAAGCATGCTTCCCAGTTGGGATGAGAATTACTTCTCCAGTGAAGTGTTTTTGTGTTGCTCTCTTTAAACACTTGGTCTTTCCAAGCTAATGAAATACCTGACTCTCTTTTGTCTTTTGTGCATCCCCTCTAAGACACTTACAACAAAAACAGATCATGTGCTTCACGTTAGATTTCCAAAAAGTTACTCACGGGGTCCACACACATGGATTCCCAATCCTGTGACTCAGCTTTAGGGAAGTTCTAATAATTAAGGACTCAAAAAACTAACTAAACAACAAAATAAATAAATTAAGGGCTCATGAGTACCTGAATTAAGATCCAGCTTTTTGTAAGGAATCTGCATGTTTTATTTATGGATATTAAGCTCCATCGCCCCTTTGATTCTCTTTTTATTTCTGATGTAAGAATAAATAAATCTAGATAAGGAAAAAGAGGCTATCTGCAATTTTACCACCTTAAAAAAAAAAACAAAATAAAAGGAAAAAAAAACATTTTAATAAGTGTACTACTTTCTTTTCTACGTATATAAATATTAAGTATTATTTTTCTCAAAAGGAGATCATATGTTAACATTGTTTTTAACAAGATTATTCACTTAAATTAATTTGTTTCTCAGTAATAAATTTATATTTATTTTAATAACTATTATGTTACTTTAGGTTATGGTAGCATATATGGATATCACAACTTATTTTGTGTGGTTTTTTTGTTTGTTTGTTTGTTTGTTTGTTTGTTTTAACTTTTTATCACAACTTATTTAGCAAGTTTCTTCCTGGTGGGACATGGTTTTCGTTATGAGAAATGGTGGATCCACGAATAGTCTCACAGCAGCTGTGCGTGTCTGCGGCTGTTGGCCTGGCATTACTGGGTCAGGAGTGTGTGCACATCGGAGGAATGCGCCCCAGGTTACATTGGGAAGGCGGTACTCGCTTACATTTCCACCAGCCTGTGTTCAAGCAGCGCCCTGTTTTCCTGGGAACACGCATCACTTTTTTCTCATCTTTCCAACTGAGAGTTACTTCTAAGTATTTCAGTTACTTCTGAGGTTGAACTTTTTAAAAAGAATTGGCCACTTATTTTCTTCTTTCCTGAACCAGAGGAGTTCTTGTTGTTGATTTGCAAAGGCTCTTTAGAAGATGATTGTAACCACGGGAGTACTTTCCGGGTGTGTTCTGTTGCACTCCCGTTCTTGAGCAGTCTGAATGTAACCCTCCTTTTCAAGCCTTGACAGTGTGTCTTGGGAATGTTGTGCAGAGCTTCATTTGCACTTGGCTCCTCGTTGACACATGGTGACTTCATTCTGTAGCCAGATGGGAGGGGAATATAGCACGTTGTTTGAATGGTTTGTGTAAGTTACTCATTGGTTTACCCTCCCAGATATAGAATGAGGAAGGCAATTAAAGAAAAAAAAAAAGGCAGGTATGATTTTGTAGATAATTTTGTTTTATGGTCATAAGCATGACTTAACATATGCCATGTTCATTTCTTCCAAAGATGCAGTAGCATTATATACATTCACTTTCTTATATTTTGAGGCATGTAAGTTTCTTTTAAAATTTTATTTTTTAAAAAATATATTTTATTGATTTTTTACAGAGAGGAAGGGAGAGGGATAGAGAGTTAGAAACATCGATGAGAGAGAAACATCTATCAGCTGCCTCCTGCATACCTCCTACTGGGTATGTGCCCGCAACCAAGGTACATGCCCTTGACCGGAATCGAACCTGGGACCCTTCAGTCCGCAGGCTGATGCTCTATCCACTGAGCCAAACCGGTTAGGGCTAAAATTTTATTTTATTTTCTTATTTTTTAAAATATATTTTTGTTGATTTCAGAGAGGAAGGGAAAGGGAGAGAGAGAGAGAAACATCAATGATGAGAGGGAATCATTGATTGGCTGCCTTCTGCACGCCCCCTACTGAGATCGAGCCCACAACTGGGGCATGGGCCCTTGGCCGGAATCGAACCTGGGACCCTTCAGACTGCAGGCTGATGCTCTATTCACTGAGCCAAACCAGCTAGGGCGAAAAATCGATTTTAGAGAGGGAGAGAGACAGAGAAACATCTATGTGTGAGAGAAACATTGCGGTTGCCACCCATATATGTGGCCCATCCGGGCCCGAACCAGCAACCTAGGTATGTGCCATGACCAGGAATTGAACTGGGACGCTTCCATGCATGGGAGAACGCACAACCAACTGAGCCACACCAGCCACAGCGGAGCATGCAGTTTTAACTTAACAAATAATCTTTCTTTTCTTCTGGGTGTGTGATATAATCATTACAGAAAACACCAAGGAATACGAAGAAAATGCAGTCACCTGTGATCCTATCCTTCCTCTGTGACGCTTGTTGATTCTTAGAATATATTTGATATAAAAAAGTATATTCTTTGGGTTCTTTTAAAACCTATGAGCATTTTCAAAACCTTATGATTTTTATAACTTAAGTTATAACCCACTCCTCTTCCATATAATTCTTTGCTCTATTTTCTTACATCACCATCATCATCATCATCATCAGCAGCAGCATCATTAGTTCATACTCACCCAAGGATATTTTTTCCTTGATTTTTAGAGCGAGTGGAAGGAAGGGGGAGACACACACACACACACACACACACACACACACACACACACCTGATTGCCTTTCGCATGTGCACAGAATGGAGCCCAGGGTAGAACCTGCAACCCAGTTACATGCCCTTGACAGGGAATTGAACTCAGGACCCTTTGGTGTGCAAGCCAGCGCTCTATCCACTGAGCAACACTGGCCATGGCTTACCTTATTAGTTTTAAAATGAGTTTATCTAGCAAAAAAGGGGGTAGTAAGTTAAGTCTTATACTCTACATTTAAATGTATTGGATATACCATACCAATACTGAAAAAAAAAAGAGCTTAAATAGAATAACCTTTTGCCATTTTTAATATAACCCATATCAAAATAGCAATCCAAAACAATACTATTTCTTTTCAACAGACAGAATACCAACTGTGTGATGTGGGAAGAGTCCAAAATTAAACAAAGTTTTTCATCTTGTCCCATTCCAGGCACCAAGATTCAGATATAAAATGGAAACAATTCCAGTGCTAAGAACACAGGGCATGTGAGAAAAGGATAGCTAAGAAAGACTCCCTGCATTTACGATACTGTCTTACATCCAGTTTTCTTGAACTTGACCTACCTATTGCCACAATGGCATTTACTTCTGGAGTTTAGGTTCCAGAATTTATTGCTTTTAAATAAGAAAATAAAAATTACATAGACTACCTTCAAGAACTTTATTTGCAAAAAAAGAATTTTATTTGAGTTTCTGAAAATTAAGTTAGTCCGTCTTAGATTTCCGCAGAGCGTTTTTAAGAAATGCATTGAGATGAGAACGGTAGGTTTCCCGCAGTTTGTCCAGGTGCGTCAGTTCACACATGCAGCGATCAAGGTCACCAGCAGTCACCCAGACAGAAGACGTTTTGGGAATGATTTTCCATGAGAAAAACGTATGAGAAAAACTTGCTTTGTTGTCTATTTTCCCCACATGTAATACTTTATTGTTTCATCTTTGTTTTTGCTCCTTACACATTTGAAACCACATTCAAATAAGCATCTATAGCAGCTTGCTTTAATTTTGTTTTGAAGAGTCAGTGTTGAAGGTAGTTGACTGGTCTCCGAAGAGTTCCAATAGAGTATGTCAGAAACGTGCTTTTCTACCTAGACTGGTGTTTTGCTTATTTAAAAAGAACCAAACATCTTCCTATTCACATCATGCAGCAATGAGCAGGAGCAACTTTTGCAAGAGTCCATATAGAGTATTGATCTCACCTCCTACTGAATTGTCTTCCTTATATGGCTCTATTGTTTTGTTTGAAATAACTTCCTAGGGTGTCAGTCAAGTTCATATTGAAGTTTAAAAATACGTTGGAGGTAATGAACATCATAAACCGATGAACAGAAATAGATACAGAGACAAAGAAGCATCGGACAGACTGTCAAACTACAGCGGGAAGGCAGGGGAGGGTTGGGGGAGGGTAAGAGATCAACCGAAGGACTTGTATACATGCATGTAAGGATAACCAGTGAACACAGACACTGGTGGGGCGGGGGGAGGGCATGTGCCGGGAGGTAGGGGAGGCTGTGGGGAGGTCAATGGGGGAGAAAGGAGACATATGTACTATTTGTAATACTTTAAACCATTAAAAAAAAAAACACATTGGATGGTCGAACAATAATTGGATTATGGTAAACTGAATTACTAGTTAAATCTTAGATTGGATTATTGAGAAATAATACAGGTTTTACGTGGGGTTAGGAAATGATTTCTTTCACATATAACTTAATTAATGTGATAACTTTATTCCATTTACTTCCCTATCCCAAGATTAAAGGCAAAATGAATCAAGCAGTGAATAAGTAATTAAGGTTTAAATTGATAGATTTGATTTTCTCTGGGCTTTTTTGTTTTCCCATATTTTCAAAAATTGGAGAAAGGTTTTGCTGGCAGAATACGAAGTGATTGCTTACAGGTTTCTGAGTTGATTGAATAGTTGTCAGTATCTAAAAGGTAACTAGTTTCTCAGCGGTAGAGATGGGTAGCCCTTTCTCCTTTGATGAAAACAGTTTCAGGGTCACGAGGGGAGAAAAGCCTTCCAAACCTTTGCATCGTGTAGAAGCTCCTTGGGCGTATCAAGTTCAGGTCGAGTTTGCATTAGGAGGGGTACATGAGTGGTTTCTGCTTTTATGACAATGAGTAAAGAAACTCCAAGGCAACAGGCCCAGGAGATGAAAGTCCACTCTGCTTGCTTCCTTCTGGATCCTTTCTTTATATCCCTTCTAAAAAAAAAAAAAAGTACCTACAGCTGTTGGAAGCCAGGTTCATTTTCTTTTATTCAGTGTTTTGCCTGTATCCTTTTCTGTGGCACCGTTTCCAGACATTCTTACTTGTAAACATATCTAGCCCTCTCATGTAATGGTTATGTGTCTATTATTGCCTAGAAACAGCATATCATGTGGGGGGGGGGAGGGGAGAGTGTTCCAGCTCTTATACATAAGTTACCTAAGTAATAAGTGACTTAACACCTCTCCAAACCTTAGATTCCTTATCTACCAAAAAGGGGGAATTATTACCTTTCTCGTAAGGCTATGCTCATTAAAATAAGTGAGTTTGCATATAAAGGGCGAGTGCATGCTGCTGGGACTCTGGCACCCAGGGAGAGAAAGTGCTAGAAGAATGTTAGTCCCCGCTGGGGGACAGTCCAGCAGACATGCCGTCGCACCCCCCTGCATGTACACTTACGGGGTGCAGCTAGAAGGCAGCAGCCCCTGTAGGCAGGAGGCAGCTCACATGGCCCTGTTCTCACTCTCCTCTGACTGCAGGCGGAACCCCAGGACAGCCAGAGCCATGGTCCTCCCTTAGGGACCGAAATGGCCTCCTGATAAGATAGCAGCCATCTTTCTTGTCTGTCTTTGTTTCGTTTCAGAGTAAACTGGCTGAACTCCTTGTTTCTGTCCCTGTGTTAGAAACATTGTTTTAAAGAGTCTATCCATAGGACGTTGGCTGGTTCTGAAGGTGTTGTGTGTGTGTGTGTGTGTGTGTGTGTGTGTGTGTGTGTGTATTAACTTTCTTTTTTTTTATTATGGGCATGATTGGTGCTACCACTGCAGCATTTTTAAGAAGCCATTTTGTATTTCCCAAGGAGCTCGTTTATTTTATAAAGTTCAGAACATAGAAATGGCCTCTTCATCCCATCATTGTCTTACGTGTTCTGTTTTAGACTTCCTAAGCTCATATAGAGATTTCCGCCCCCAAACTGGACTCTTGCTGTAGATACTCTTGCGTTTTTAGTGGTAGTAGGTCAGGCACACCTCCGCACATCTGTCACTGTTGCCCTCACAGAGCGGTACTGTCCAGTGGTTCTCAGGCACAGGGTCTGAAGTCAGAGTGACCTGAGTTTGAATCCAGTTCTGCCACTTGCCAGCTACAAGCCGTAATTAGTCACCTGTAAAATGGGATAATAATAGCCCATACCTTCTAGGGTTATGAGTGTTAGATGAGATGAGGAATGTCAGGCGCTTAAGAAGTATCTGGCACATCATAAATGTACAATAAATTTTATCTATTTATAACAACTATTTTTAAGGATTGTATCACTTTACATTTTATGTGTATACCACAATTTATTCAGTTCTCCTGTATTAATGAACATTTAGATATTGGTCATTTAGGTGTTTTTTTAAAATATGTTTTTATTGATCTTAGGGAGAGAGAGAGAGAGAGAGATAACAATGATGTGAGAAAGAAACATCGATTGGTTGCCTTCCATAAACCTGCAACTTAGGTATGGGCCCTGATTGGGAATCAAACCCAAGACCTTTCGGCTCACCGGACGACACTCGACCAGCTGCGCCACACCGGCCAGGGCAGCCATTTAGGTTGGTTACGTTTTCAGGAATTATAAACAACTCTGCAGAGTACACCTTTGCAACTAGGTATTTGTGTACTCTGCCTTATTTCCACAGGACACAAAATTGGGGTGTCGGGGAATGCATATTTTGAAAGCTTCTCATGGTGTTTCTAAATGCTGGTGGGACTCTAACACCAGCACTCTTTGTTGTTGAAGATGATTTATCTTGTCATCTTTCAAAGTGATAGCTTCAAAATTCTTATCATTGTCAATTATGTTAATGTGTGGGGAGAGGTAAGTAACCATATTTACCCATTAATCCAGAAGTATTTTCAGAATGAATCACCTCATTGCCCTAGCACCCCCAATGCTAGAGTATGAGGTTTCCTCTTTGTGAATTGTCTCACCTTAGACAGCAGTGCCAAGTTTTTAACATTTGGCAGAGACCAAGTTTGGATAGTTTGTTAGTGGCCTTTTTTTTTTTAAAGCAGTGTAGTTAAATTTTTAGGGTTTTTAAAAAATATATTTTTATCAGAGAGGAAGCGGGGAGAGAGAGCGAGATAGAAACATCAGTGATGAGAGAGAATCATTGATCCGCTGCCTCCTGCAGGCCCCACGCTGGGGATTGAGCCCGCAGCCCTAGCATGTGCCCTGACCAGGAATCAAACTGTGATGTCCTGGTTCAGAGGTGGACGCTCAGCCACTGAGCCACGCCGGGTGATGGGGGAAGGAGGGTGTTTTTAACAGAGAATGCTAACTTCACGAAGTTTGATTGCTGAACTGTTGCGTGGTTTGATTTCTCTTGAGCGTGAAGAGGAGGCTGATATAAACGTGTATTTACAGCTGGTAGCTTAGCCCTGTCCGTCCTGATAAAGCTGCTCGGCGTCCGGGACATCGTAATCAGGCCCCGACACATGGCCTTCGCACAGAGCAGTCCACTGCTCAGGCTGAAGGCAAGCCCCATTCTCTTTAAAAGTTAAAAATTTACTGGGAAAAATTAATCAAACTTAACGAATGTTTCCTTCACAACAGTTAGCTTTTATTTCCTACAGGAAAGGAACTTTATAAAAAAAATTTTAACCATAAAAATTAGTTTTCACTATTTGTATTCAGATTTTTTTATTTTATTTTTTGCAAATCCATGCACGGTCTTATTCACATTTTCAAACAATGTAGGAGAATGTGAAGAAAAACATAAGCGATCCCTTTAAACCCCCCTGCCCTGCAGTAAAGACTCTTCATGTTCTTTTGACCATACATACATGCACCATGGCTTTTTTCTGTGTGTCTTTAATGAATGAGCTCATCTTTTAAAGACGGTCAAGCACACATCACAGACGTCGGCCGTTTTCCCCGGGTCTCACGCGGTGGCTTTAAGGAGTTTGCATTGTGCAGCCGCAGCACCAGCCACCTCTGGGAGTCCTCTCACCTTCCAGTGGGAACTGCCCACTGAGCAACGCCCACCCCCCTTCCCCCCTGCCCACCACGGCCTGATCTTTTTTTAACGTGTAATGAAATACAATATTCACCCAGAAAAACTCACAGGCCACAAGGACACGGACACCACCCCCCCCCCAAAGAAAAACCACCACGAGGAAGGAAGTATTTGTGCTCGTATCGAAGTTCCTTTTTTCTCTCTGCACAGCAAGTGGTGCTCTGATAGCCCACTGGCCGTCTCTGAACGGACACGTTATTTCAGGCCCCGGTGTCCTGTGGGCCCCTGACCAGCTCAGAGCCAGCCGGCCGGCCGGTCTGTCACCGGAGCATAACAAAGCGCCGTGGAGTAATGAGTCACAGGCCTGTTTTTGCATAGAGCGCAGCCTGGGCGTTGGGGCCCGCCCCTCAGCTGCACCTTGTGCTATATTAGGGCTGCTCAGACAGGAAGAATTTTCTTTCGCTGGTGTATCTGGTCCGGTTACCTTCGGGGTAAGTGTGTACAGTTCTTGTAGAGACTGTTGTTGAACTTGATCCTAGCTCTTAGTTGGTTTAGTGTCTGATTGAAAGTTTAGGCATTTAAAAACCTGAATTAAAGAAACTGAAAATAGAAGGATCCAGTAGAGTGCACAACTGTAATTTGCAAAGATCTGGATTTGTAAAACTTCGCATAGGTCTCAGAAATGTATAGGGTCTAATTTTAAGAGCTTCCTGTTTGACATGTAGGTGTTAAGAAAAAGCAAAGTGCCCTCAGAAATCTCTTTTTTTAAGGGGGGGAAAACATTATAAGGTCCGATTTTGTTGTTCACAAAAAAAAAAAAAAAGACTCAATTTTGCTGATAGTTACATGCTTTGTGTGTCTGGAATTGGGAACTGTTGATTATAGCTAGTAATAAAGATAATTAATTTTTATTTTGTGCCGCTGAGCTTTATCTAGGATATCATGGAACAGGATTATACTGGTATGTTTTATGAGTTGACAAAATCTGGATTACTCCCTTTAAGGCTTATAACAAATTGTATGTTGTCAATTAAGATTCACACATAAATATTACCATAAAAGGGTGAGCATTATGTAAACAAGTTGGATTTTTGTTGTAAAAAAGTGCAATGTAAACATTTTAATTTCCCTCATTTTTTGTAGTTTGTTTTTTTCAATGAGGAAAATTAGACAATGCAGCAGACCAGTTCTTAAAGCAGATTACTTGGTTTTTATTGGCAGCTTATATCCAAGCATCTCTGGATATTGCTTCCCACCTATGCTGTGGGTCTAGGACAAATTCAAGGACAGAAGAACTCAGAGTGCCTTAAGGGTAATCAGCACAAAGTACTTAATTTCTATGTGCCTTGGTTTAATTCTCTTGAAAAAAATGCTATTAGATATTAGGGCAGAGTTGGTGGGGAGGATGGATGAATAAATTCTAAACTCTGAAATTATGTATTTTCATAAGTATCCACTATATTCTGACTGGGAAGCCAAGTTTTACTGTTTAAGAAGATTGGTATAAATTGCCAATTTTTAAACAACTGGCCTTTGAAAATGATTTTTCCTCTTTCCTTTTATCTCCTTCTCTTCTCCCACCTTGGCTATTTAGTTTCATTTCTGTTTTATATCTGTATCGAGAAAGTTTCACTTTCCAATTTATATAATTTTTTTTTTTTTACTGCTGCCTTGAACATATCATTAGGGAGAATTATTTAAATGCCTCAAGAAACTGATTTATAATGCTATGGAAATCATGACCTTACAGTTTTATGTTTTCCCATGTGCTGATTACCTAAGAAAGTGCTGTTATTAAAAGCTCAAGCTTAGAACAAGTAATGCAGGTTGTTGGGAAGGAGGATCACACGGATTCACCATGGATGTGTAGCCCTGTTACTGACGCCCTGTCCAATCTATAGCAATGCGTGCCTTTCCTATGTAAGTAGTGTACAGTTTGCCATTCAGGATTTCATTACCTTACTGCTGTGTAGCGTGAATGATCCTTCAAGTATCAAAATTAAAGCAGAATCATAGCTTTTCCTGCTAATTATATGCAGGAGTTTCATCTTTTTCATTTCCCCATACGACTGAATCTCATGGGCCTTTAGAAGTATTCCACTTTCATTCAGATACTTGTCTAAAGGCCAGTAGCTATTTTTCATGTAGACATAGAACGTTTCGGTCACTGATTTGTCAATGTATTTTCAAGGTGAAGTTGATCATCTCAGCATGCAAGGCCACGATAGTGGACACTCCTGGTGACCAAGTCTGCTCCTCAAGTGCAGGTCCCACCTCTGGCTGTAGTCGTTAGCCCTGCCCTACATGTTCCTTGAAACGAACCCTGTGATAGTGGAGACCCGACCTTCCCACACAGCACGCAGGGCAGTTTCCAGCTCCCACATCAGCCCGCCCCCGTTTAAAGATTCCAGAGACTGAAAACTTCGGAACTTCCTTTGAAGGGAGTTCGGAGTTCAAGGCTGGTCTTTTCTATTTTTGAACGTGTCTTCCCCACTTGATGTGTTTTTTTCCAGCAACTCTCCTCCTGCAGCATCTGCGACAGATGACTGCTGGCAAAGGAAGCCAGGACTTTATATACCAAGTATAGGTTTACAAGCCTATTGGTTTAAAAATACCCTGCCCTCCTTCTCTAAGTCTTCTTTAGAATTGTGCCAGAACGCTGACATTTATGCCTTAGTCTTTACAGGTTTAGAATGATCGTGACCTCGGGCCGATGTTTGTGTTCGGGCCGCAGCAGCACCTCATGTGCGATTATTTTTGAGCAAGGATAAACTTTGGTCAGATTGCCGGTGAGGGTTAGGAAAAAGGAAACTCTGCAGTTGAAATTTGCATATCAAATGATCAAAAGTAATGTCCTCGTTATCAATAATATTGTCCTACTAAAGTGGGAAATTTAGCAATTGCAACTTTCTGATTACTCTTTGGTTTTGTGTGTTTTGTTAAATAAAATTTGAAGAGACCCTGAGAAAGACAACTACTCTTTCACCTATTAACACTGCCTTTTTTTTTTTTTAAACGAAGCCTGAATGCTCTAGAAAGAGCCATACTTGGGGGCTGGGGGAGGAGAGAAATTGGGCTGCTTGGCCACGTGTAACAAAGGGAGCTTAGATTCCCAGATATTAAAATGTATCCTGCACTGTTTGAATTGTTTTCTTTGGGCTTTTCCAATGTTTCACAGAGTATGTGGTATTTTTGTAAACTCTACTGTACTTTTCCACATTCTCCTTCCTCTTTTTCAAGCTAATAAAATGGTTTTATTAAAATAGTGCCTTCTAGAAATTTAAACTCCTTTTCAGATATTAAACATCAAAGAATAATCACGGGCACTTAATAGTGTATGCGTTGGTTTTATAGATAAAAACAGACTTGTAGGCAGCTCTAGGACATCTTTGTTTAAGCTAGGTGACTGACAGAAAGCAGATAGACCAAAGGTTACTTAAATTTGACTCCATGTTTAACTATGCCTACAATCATTTAAAGACAACTGACCTCCCCCCTCAAAAAATAAAAAAGACTACTAACCCCCAAACTACCATTATAATTAAATTTGGGGGTGGTGATCAAATGTTTTATGAGTTATATAGAGTGTATGTCTATGCAGATGGATACTACATTATTTTTCCACATGTGAAAAATTAGAGGTATCTAACTATTTGAAAATACTTTTTACTCAACTCCAAAATGCCATCAATTATACAATCAATTTATTAATAGCCTTTCTGAGAAGGGAGGGAAAATACTTTTTTATAAGACATTTCCCAGTTATATGCAGTTAAAATGGAAGAGGGGGAGGGGATAGGTTTCAGAATTTAAAGAATTTTTGTAGATCTGCTACCACACATTCTAATTATCAAGTACACCGATCTAATGTCCAACTTCTATTACTAGAGTTTAAGGAAAAGTCTGACTTTTTATCTGACTGTGTATAATGGTTCTCTTTACATTTTTTTCTATATTCCTTCATTGGTTTAGTAATAGTAAAGCATCATTTCCCCACAAACTTCAACCTCACATGTAGAGAAAATGTTGATAACATGTTCTTGTAGTAAAGCATTTTCTTGCAAATATCTACTTCACTTTAACTCTGTTCAAATCATCTTAACACCATAGTTCTTTTAGAAGGGCTGCGAATTCTCCATATAAAACTTTTAACCCTGGCCCTAGGTGGTTTGGCTCATTGGATAGAGCGTCGGCCTGCAGATTCAAGGATCCTGGGTTCGATTCCAGTCAAGGGCACGTGCCCAGGTTTCAGGCTCCATCCCCAGTGGGGGGCTTACAGGAGTCAGCTGATCAATGATTCTCTCTCATCATTGACGTTTCTATCTCTCTCTCCCTCTTCCTTCCTCTCTGAAATTAAAAAAGAAAAGAAAAAAGAGTATCTATAAATCTTTTAACCCCGAACTTTAAGAGAAAGAGTGAAATCTTTACTGAGGTCCATAGGAAAGAAAAAGGACGCCTTCAATAACTTGGTGTTTAAATCCAAAAGTACCATCTTAGTGTGTCATGAACATACAGGAGGAACCTGAAATGTATGTGTGTCACGTATGCCTTTTTTCTCTCTCTTTTACTGTGACCTCACCTGGGAAAATTCAGAAGATTGGATAACCAAGATATGACTAATCAAGATTCTGCAGTACATGTGAAAATGGTGGGTATTTAAATATTTCCAGCTCCACTTATTAATGGTGACTCTTCACCACCTTGACCTCTGCCTCTAACCCGATCATTCGTTACGGGACTGTAACTGGATGCAGATCTTTCCTCACAATGTTTGACTTACAGTAGTACCGCAAATATTTGTTGAATTGAATTCCAACTTACCTTTGACATATTTTTGGTTGAAATACAATGTGCATTTGAGTGTTTGTAGGCATATGAGATGGTTCCCCCATTCCTTTTTGCTAGATTTTCCTTGTTCAACAACACATGTAAATCATACATGTCAGTGAGTGTTGTAAATATGTAAGTAGCATTTTTTTAAAAAAATTCTTTATGCAGTGTGAGACATTTTATATTAGGCCTCTGAATTAAAAATGGCAAGCTTTCCTGGCTGGTTTAGCTCAGTGGATGGAGTGTCGGCCTGCAAACTCAAGGGTCCCAGGTTCCATTCTGGTCAAGGGCATGTACCTTGGTTGCGGGCACATCCCCAGTAGGGGCTGTGCAGGAGGCAGCTGATCGATGTTTCTCTCTCATCGATGTTTCTGGCTCTCTATCCCTCTCCCTTCCTCTCTGTAAAAAATCAATATATTTAAAAAAATAAAAATAAAAATGGCAAGCTTTTACATTAAAAACAAACTTCTTGCCCAGCCAGCGTGGCTCAGTGGTTGAGTGTCATCGACCTATGAAACTGGAGGTCACAGTTAGGTTCCTGGTCAGGGTACAGGCCCAGGTTGCAGGCTCAATCCCCCGTGTAGGGCGTGCAGGAGGCAGCCGATCAATGATTCTCTCTCATCATTGATGTTTCTATTTCTGTCTCCCTCGCCCTTCCTCTCTGAAATTAATAAAATATAAAAAACAAAAAAAACCTTCTTGGCCCTAGCTGGTTTGGCTTAGTGGATAGAACATTGGCCTAAAGGGTCTTGGGTTCCATTCCAGTCAAGAATGCCATACCTCGGTTGCAGGCTTGATCCCCAGCCTTCCTTGGGGCGCTTGCAGGAGGCAGCCAATCAGTGTGTCTCTCACATCAATGTTTCTCTCTCTCTGTCTCTGCCCCTCCCTTCCACTCATTCTAAAAATCAATGGAAAAATATCCTTGGTGGGGATTAACAAAAAGCAACAACAAACTCCTTGGACAATAATAGAGTTCATTGCATTACGGACATTAGGTTGAGGTAGGAAAAATATAGTCTTTGGGATCAGAACTGATTTCAAATCTTACCTCGATCCTCGAAAGCTGTGATACCCCCCGAATGAGGGCAACAATCTCAGCTTTAAGAAACAGGAATGAAACCACCAAATTCTTGTTGTTCTTATTCATATTTTTCCCCATCTTTATTGAGGTATAATTGACAAATAAAATTACAAGATATTTTAAGTATACAATGTATAATTTGACATATGTATGCATTGTGAAAGGATTCCTCTGTCTAACACATCCATTACTTTTCACATATTCACTGTTGTTTTTTGCTGGGGGTTTTTTTTGGTGAGAACATTGAAGTTCTACTCTTTCAGCAAATTTCACAGAAATATAAATTTCAACTATGTAATAGTTTATAGTTATAAACTACAGTCACCAGGTTTTGCATTAGATCCTTAGACCTTATGTTATAACTGAAATGTTCTTATTTATACTTGGTGAAAAAGTATGTGAAGTGCCTACTAGCACATAGTAAGCACTCTAAATGTTAATCTCCTATATTATGTTAGTGAGTGTTGTAACTATGTAAGTAGCATTTTTTAAAAAAAAATTATCTTTACTGTTGAAAGTATTACAGATGTCCGCTTTGTTTTATTTTTTCCCCATTGACTCCCTCCTCCCTGCACCCGCCCCTCCCAAGCCTTCACTACACTTGGGCTATGCATATATGCATATAGGTTAATGTCCCCCTCCCCCCAACTTTCCTCTGAAATTCATCAGTCTCTTCATGGTTCTACGTCTCTGGATCCATTTTGTTCATCAGTTTATTTTGTTCATTAGATTCCACATATGAGTGAGATAATGAGATACTTATAATAAACTCAAAATGGATAAAAGACTTAAATGTAAGCCGTGAAACCATAAAAACCCTAGAAGAAACCAGAGTTAGCAAAATCTCAGACATCTCTCGTAGCAATATGTTTACAGATACATCTCCTAGACCTAGGGCAAAGGCAACTAAGAAAAAAAGTAAACAAGTGGGACAACATCAAAATAAAAAGCTTCTGCACAGCAAAATAAAATATCAACAAAATGAAAAGGGAGCAGCACATTGTGTGGGAGAACATATTTGGCAATGATTGATACATCTAATAAAGGGTTAATATCTCTTTGTTTCTTGAGTTTGACTAAAGGTACATCAATTTTGTTATTCTTTTTAAAGAACCAGCTCTTGGTTTTATTGATATTTTATTTTTGTTTTGTTTTGTTTTTAGTCTCTATGTCATTTATTTCCACTCTGATCTTTATTATTTCCTTCCTTGTACTTTGGGCTTTTCTTGTTGTTCTCTTTTGAAATCTTTAAGTTTATGGTAGATAGTTTTTTAGAAGTTTTTCTTGTTTTTTGAGGTAGGCCTGTAGTGCTATGAACTTCCCTCTCAGGACTTGCACGGTGCCCCAAAGATTTTGGGTTGTTGTGTGTTCATTTTCATTTGTTTCCAGGAAGTTTTTTATTTCTTTCTTGATCTCTTTGGTAACCCAGTCATTGTTTAATAACATACTATTTAGCCTCCTCGTGTTTGAATGTTTTTATTGTAGTTGATTTCTAATTTCATGCCATTGTGATGTGAGAAGATGCTTGATATGATTTCAGTCTTCTTAAACTCGTAGAGACTTAGTTTGTGTCCTAACATGTAGTCTATCTTTGAAAATTTCCCATGAGCACTTGAAGAAGAATGTATATTCTGTAGTTTTGGGGGTGAAATGTTCTGTAAATGTCAGTTCCACCTGATCTACTCTATTGTTTAGGATCAGTGTTTCCTTGTTGATTTTTTTTGTCTAGGAGCTTTATCCAGTGATGTCAGTGTTTAAGTCCCCTACTATGATTGTATTGCTGCCCATCTCTCCTTTAAAATCCTCTAGAAGCCATATATATATATATATATATATATATATATATATATATATATACACACACACACACACATACACACACACAGATATATATATATATATATGTTTGGATGTTTCTGTATTTGGTACATATATGTTTACCAGAGTTATATCCTCTTGTTGTATTGATCCCTTTAGTACTATGACGTGGCCTTCATTGTCTCTTATTATGGCCTTCATTTTTTTTTAATACTTTCTTTTTATTGATTTCAGAAAGGCAAGGAGAGGGAGAGAGAGAAACATCAATGATGAGAGAGAATAATTGATTGGCTGCCTCCTGCACACCCCCTACTGGGGATCAAGCCCACAACCTGGGCATATACCCTGACCCGAAATTAAACTTTTGACTTCCTGGTTTATAGGTCGATGCTCAACCACTGAGCCACTCTGGCCAGGCATTATGACCTTCATTTTGAAGTCTATTTTGTCAGGTATGAGTATTGCTACCGCATTTTTTTTTCCCATTTCCATTTGCCTGGAAATTTTTTCCCCTTTCCTTCACCTTCATTCTGTGTGAGTTTTTTGTTCTGAGATGAGTTTCTTGTAGACAACATGTAGTTGGGTCACGTTTTCTTATTCATTCAGCTACTCTATGCCTTTTGATTGGCACATTAGGTTATTATTGATAGGTGCTTATTTGTTGCCATTCTTACTCTTTATGCCCGTGTTCTTCTCTTTCTCTCTGTTTCTTTTTCTTATACCAGTTCCTTTAGCATTTCTTGCAGTATTGATTTGGTGGTAACAAATTCTTTTAGCCTTTTTTGTCTGCAAAGCTCTTTTCTTTAAAAAAAAATTTATTGATTTCATAGAGGGAGGGAGACAGATTAGAAACATCAATGATGAGAGAGAATTATTGATCAGCTTCCAATCCCACTGGGGATTGAGCCCGAAACCCAGGCTTGTGGCCTGACCTCCTGGTTCTTAGGTTGACACTCAACCACTGAGCCACGCCGGTTGGGCAAACATGTGTCCCTTTTTGAAGCAAGTAACTTGTATGTAGCCAGCCCACAAAAAGACTATAGAAGGAAAAGAAGCCAAAGATGATGTATATTTATATATATTTTTCTATCAAGTTGATGTATACTTATATGTTTTTTATTATCATTACATTAATTTACACACTTTTTGCCTTGGGCTTGCTTTTCTAAAAATTTGATACAGCTTATAGGTTGAAAGCCCCTTAGGATGTCAGCCTGAACTTTTCATGGCCTGCCTCCACATCTCTCCCTCCAGACTTCACACACACACACACACACACACACACACACACACACAAACACACACACACACACACACACAATTTCCATGTCCACTTAGGTTTTAGACAAACAGAGCTATTTATCTTTCTCCCCCATTAGACCCTGTACTTTGATGCCTCCCCAATCTCAGCATATCCAAATCCTGCTTCTCTTTGAAAGCCTAGCTAAGCATAAATAATGTCTGTTCCATTTGTATTTTATCTGGATGTCTTAACAAGGCAGTAGTTATTACAATCCATATTATAGAATATGTATCTTAAGTGTAAGAAGTATATCTTATTAAAGCTTTGTGTCGCTTACAGACCTGTTTAACATAGTGCCTTAAGAAAATAAAAAGAAAACAAACCAACAAAAGAACAAGAACAACAAAAAACACATAGTGCCTTATACTTACTAACAATATGGTGAAGGAATGAAAGAAAGAATTTTGCCTACATGACCTTAATGTGGAGATAGGCCAAATACAGGGTGTCCCAAATATATACATATACACACTATAAAGGCAGTATTTATTTAAATATATTTGATTTTCAAAATATAATAGGATCTGCAGATATCAGTTATTAAAGTATATATACATTTTTTGGGATATCCTGTATGTGGGAGGGAGAGGAGATGGTTCTCACTAAAATTTAGTAATGCATAATCCTCCCATAAGTCATAGAATCATCTGTGTATGTGAGTAAATGTGCCAGTCTGAGTAGGCGTATTTCAATCTATACTTTTTATGTAGTTACATAAAAATCCTAGTGCCTACTCCTTTTTAAAATATATATATATATATATATATATTTTATTGATTTCAGAGAGGAAGGGAGAAGGGAAGATAGAAACATCAACGATGAGAGAGAATCATTGATCGGCTGCCTTTGCATGTCCCCTATTGGGGTGTGGGCCCTGACCAGGAATCGAACTGTGACCTCCTGGTTCATAGGTCAATACTCAACCACTGAGCCACACTGGCTGGGCAGTACTCACTCCTTTATACCAATGTAGTAATGAAGTCTTTTGCTTGTACCAAATATTAACATTAGAAAACAAAGAAAAAATACATCCCCTGAAAGCTTTGGACAGACATTCTTAAGTAATTTAACCTAATTTTTATGTAGGCTATTTTTAGAAAAATACAGATAAACATCACTAGGACAATTTTTTGAGTTAAACCATGCAGCTACTCATTTAGATCTTGTCATTTATATCTCAATAAATGTACCTGTAAGATAATATCAAATAATATTGCTATAGGGTTTTGAATAAACCTGTGTATCTTTGAAATCAACATCTTTAGAAATCACTGCTTTTTTAACCTGGAAGTAGACTAAATGTTTAATTTTTGGTTTTATCTGTGCAAACACAATACTGTGAAGATCAGCCAGAAGGAATGTATGTTAGGTTTTCTTAGTCATCTTGAGTTGATTCAGATCAGGCTCCAGTCAACCACCGTCCCCTGGTTCTTGTCAGGAAAGCCTTGCTCCTTCCCCTACCTTTTCCTTGTGGTCTTACTACAGGAATCTGCTTTCTTTGTTCACAACGATGGAAGTGTTTAGCCTCTTATTTATTTTCCATAAAATGGTATCGTAATCTAATCGAAAAGTCTTTGGACAAATCACAGTAGCTTGCCCTTCAGATGTGAAGCCTGGTGACTTTATGTGCCACCAAGCAGGTGCATTTTTGTCCAAGAATATGGGAGAAGAGATCTGAGGAGGTGACAGAAAGTATGATGAAATTCATACTCCTGCAGTGTGCTTCTTAACGTTCTGATAATCTCTGACACATTTCACACATATTTACTTAAAGTTCTATTTCTGGGGCCCGTTCTAAAATAGTTCAGTAAGCCCAGCCGGTGTGGCTCAGTGGTTGAGTGTTGACCTATGAACCAGGAGTTCAGGGTTCGATTCCCGGTCAGGGCACATGCCTAGGTTGTGGGCTGGAACCCCAGTGTGGGGCGTGCAGGAGGCAGCCGGTTAATGATTCTCTCTCTCCCTCTACCTTCCTCTCTCTGAAATTTAAAAAAAATATTAGAGTAAAATGCCCAATATCTGAGAAGTATTCGGTGATGTTGTATGTGTACTGCGGGGAGGTTGGAGTAGCGTTACCGTATAACCCAAGGCAGATATAATTATGATGCTTCTATTTCTCACACCTGTCACCCCCACCCTGTGGTGTTCTCTGGAGAAAGCAGCTGCCTTCTCACCTGTTGGCATCACGGTTGTTTCCCTGCAGGGGCACTCGGTGTCCGCTGCCCCTGTGTCCGTAAGTGCAGGGTGGTGTGTCTGCAGAGGCAGGGACTGGCTTTGAATAGGAACTATAGGAATTTGTTCATAGTTGTCTTTCAGGCCCGTGATTTCGCATACGACATTCTAGAAGTTGTTAGTTCTCCCGTCCATTCTCTGAAACCTGAGCATGTGACTTGCTCGAGGCAGGATGTCTTCCTCAGTTCAGAGACACTGAAGCAAAGGGTTTCCTTTTCTTGGAGAGAATACAGTCGGTGACCTATATCCCCTGTTGCTTTTCAAAGCAACGAGTTATTGAATCGAGCACAGGCTGCCTACGATGCATCTGTCCCCGAAGGCCGCGGCAGGAGCAGAAGGTCGTAGTTAGGAGATGAAGTGACTAGCGGAGATGTTTGTGAGGACGCTATGGGAGTGAGATTCCAAAACAGCAGCGGTTCCTAGAACTCAGCAGGGAATCGGTGTGAGCAGCGCTCATCATCCTGTTCCTGGAGTCTAGTAAGACTGTCTGGTCTGACACTGTGTGGACACATGGTCAGTCTTTGTTAAGCAAAGAATGGATTAATGAATTAAAAAAAAAAAGGAATCTAGGAACATGTGCCTGTTCATTTCTCTCATCTATTGAAAAATCACTATAAATAGTTAGAGCAGGCGTCCTCAAACTACGGCCCGCGGGCCACATGTGGGTGTTTTTGCCGTTTTGTTTTTTTACTTCAAAATAAGATATGTGCAGTGTGCATAGGAATTTGTTCATAGTTGTTTTTAAACTATAGTCCGGCCCTCCAATGGTCTGAGGGACAGTGAACTGGCCCCCTGTTTACAAAGTTTGAGGACCCCTGAGTTAGAGGACCTTCTTCAGTGGGTTGAAATCCTGTGGAGTCCAGTGAAAATGCAGGTGACCTGGTCCTACCTACACACGGCTCTTTAAAAGGCAGTGTATTGTGAGGCCAGGTGCTCCGTTCATGGAGAAAATGTTAATGTCAGCATGTCTCTTTCCTGTACACTTCTGCATCCATCTTGCAGCCTTTGGAAAACAGTTTAGCTGTTTCCCGATTTTTCTAATCTTGTCCTTTATGTAGAGATAGCATGGGACCTGAGAGACTTACCTGGTCAGGCTCTCTTGTCGCAAAGATCTAAGACCTAGCCCAGTGGTCGGCAAACTCATTAGTCAACAGAGCCAAATACCAACAGTACAACGATCGAAATTTCTTTTGAGAGCCAATTTTTTTAAACTTAAACTTCTTCTAACGCCACTTCTTCAAAATAGACTCACCCAGGCCGTGGTATTTTGTGGAAGAGCCACACTCAAGGGGCCAAAGAGCCGCATGTGGCTCGCGAGCCGCAGTTTGCCGACCACGGACCTAAGGGATTTTTTTTCATAACCGTGTCCGTTACACAGGTGAACTGTGTTAACATTGGTGAGAACACACCCAGAATGATAGAATATGAAATGGATATTGTCAGGTACAAGCCAGTATGGAACCTTGACTTGAGCGTCAATAATTGTCTTTTTACACTGTGGGCCGACTATTAAATGATCTGTACTTTCCTCTCCGGGTCTGCTTGTGCAGGCGCTATAAGAGCACCTGCTGGTGCTGAATTTACTCGGACCCCTTTCATTCTGTCTGCAATAGGGTAGGGAATAAACAAACATTTAGTGAGAAACACTAAAGCCTGCATAAACCATCCTGGTAGCAGCGTAAGCCCAGTTGGTCTTAGGCTTTTTAACTTGAAATAAATCTGTTGTAAAATTTTTGCCATGGACAATGAAGTTATTTGGAATATAGTACAATAAAAGAGAAAACATCTTGAAGCAACTTTCCCAATTAAATATATTATAATTATATGTACAAAGGTAGCCCTGGCCATTTTGGCTCAGTGGGTAGAGCATTGGCCTGCAGATTCAAGGGTCCCAGGTTCGATTCCACTCAAGGGCACATGCCTGGGGTTGCGGGCTTGGTCCCCAATAGGGGGCATGCAGGAGGCAGCTGATCAATGATTCCCTCTCATCATTGATGTTTCTCTTTCACTCTTCCTTTCCCTTCCTCTCTGAAATAAAAAAATATATTTTTTTTTAAAAAGGTAAATTTGTGGGAAATAATCATGTAATATTTGTTTCCTTTCTGCTAATAAAGCTTTGAAGATGTAAATGTGAATACAAATTAAATCGTAAACAGAAAGGTTCTTACAAGAAAACTCTTTTATCACAAAGTTCAAATATTCTCTATTCAGTTCTTGCATTCCATTTTGGTTAAGGAGTTCTGTTAATTTTCTTATAACTATCTATCCTATATAATAAAAGGCTAACATGCAAATTGTCCCCTCAACCAGGGGGCGGGGCCGGCCAGCCAGCCAACCGCCCGTGGCCCCGCCCTGGCCACCCCCACCACCGGATCAGGGGCAGGGCCAGCCTGCCCTCTGCGTCTCCTCCCCGCAATTGGCCCTTATCAGGGCGGGCCCACCGGACCCCACCCGTGCACAAATTCGTGCACTGAGCCTCTAGTGTAATAATATTCAGAAAACCCGATGCAAAAGTAAATTAGGAGAATGAGATAAACAGTGCATATACATGCATGTTTGCAATCAGAGATATGAAAATAATGAAAAATAAAGTGATTGTTTATCTTTGGGTAATAGAATTCCAAGCAATTTCTTTTTCTGTAACTTCTGTGATAAGCATGCATGACTTTTATAATTAGAAAAATTACACTGGTAATGTGTTAATTACCAATGTAGTTTTATCTTAATCTTCTAGATGGAAAATACTGATGTGCTTTGAAAAAATTTGTGTATAAATGATAATTTGATACCATGGTTTGCTTGTATTTATATAATGCCTCAATATCTTAAAACCTTTAAATAATATAAGCTGCTGCTTGATATCAAAGGAACCTGAGAAAAGAGAAATTAAAAAGTCAGTTACTTTCCTTTTATTTTAGATGCCAGAATTCCAGAAGAGTTCGGTTCGCATCAAGAACCCCACAAGAGTAGAAGAAATCATCTGTGGTCTCATCAAGGGGGGAGCTGTCAAACTTCAGGTGGGTAGCCATCACGAAGCCTTTATTGCTAGGCCTTTATTTCTTATGGTCAAGTGGACATATTCATCTCCTGTTTTGCTGAAATCTCAGCAAAGAAAGTTTAGATAGATGAGCTTTGCCTATCCTTTCAGAACGTAAAATCTGAAAGTTGGGTCTAGCGCTTGTCAAAAATACATAGAATGCCCTGTTGTAAACGAACAAAACCTAATAGTCTTGAAATAAATTTAGCTTTTCTTTAATATTAAGTACTAATTTAACTAATACTGTGCATAAGTATTCAACTATTTTAAGAATAATGTTAAATATGTACAGTTTCCAGTTGCCATTCCATCTTTTAATTAAATAAATCATAATAGTTCAAATTAAGTTGTCACTACGTGGGATAACTGATTTTTAAAAAGTTTTTTTAAGGGATGTTTTAAATGTAAACTAAATCAACAGTCTGGATAGTCAGTGAAAATAAATCTTTTCTTTTTCTTTCTTTTTTGAAAAAATATTTAACCCAATCTCCTAAATTGCAAGAGCTGGCAAACTGTACCAGGTATGATTCATTGATTGGTATAGTTTATTTACCTATATAGACAAGTTACATCTGGAATGTAACAGTGTCAGTGACTAAGCTTCATATAGTTTAAATGCTTTATTGCATTTTTGTACATTGACCCAGGGGGTTGAAATTGTGCAGTGTTTTATCTCTGTGGCCTGCAATTGCAAATTCCTATATTGATTCATCAGATTTCATGTGGTAACGCTTGGGCATGTAAGGTATTGCTTGTAGTTAATGTAATTCTCAGGGCTTGGTATATGAGCTGCGTTAGAAAACTCAGTGTAGAGGGAATAGCTTATAATGGGGGCGGGACACCGAGCACAGTCTTGTGCCTCTGACAAGCCTGCAGATACGTGTCTGGCCTTGCGGCTATGTTTTCATAATGGTTTTCCCCTTTCCTTACAGATAATAACAGACTTTGATATGACACTGAGTAGATTTTCCTACAAAGGAAAAAGATGTCCAACATGTCATAGTAAGTGTGGCCCTATTAACAAATTCAGGAAAGCAATCATTAATTTAAGATCCTTTTCTACCGATCATATTATCTATGAGATTGGGGGTTTTTATCTTCCTTTTGGACATTGAAAGTGAGGGGACTGCTTCCCCCCCACCCCCGAGATCAGATGAGATTGGGCAAGTTCAAGGTGGTATGGCCGTAGACCAGCTTTTTCTTATTATATGTTTAGGATTTATTTTTCCACCCCATGTTATATAAATGGCTATTTTCTGTACGGTTTTGGTTGCAAGAGGAATAAAGAAGTCTGAAATTTTTCTCTCCAAATGTGGTCTGTTCATTACTCAAGAAAAATTTAAATGAATTTTCAATTTTGGGTTAGAAACAGCATTTATTAATTAGTAACATGTTACTAAATGGTTGTTTCATTTATATTTAAATTAGTTAAAGAATACGTTATTAAATAAATACTAAGTTAAAATGTGTTGCTAAGATAAGACGCCTATTTTGTATTCTAAATGAGACAATTCAGTTTTTAAAATAATAATACTCGCCCAGCCGGCGTGGCTCAGTGGTTGAGCGTCAACCTATGAACCAGGAGGTCATAGTTTGATTCCCGGTCAGGGCACATGCCCAGGTTGTAAGCTTGATCCCCAGTAGGGAGTGTGCAGGAGGCAGCCAATCAATGATTCGCTCTCATCATTGGTGTTTCTCTCTCTCTTTCCCTCTCCCTTCCTCTCTGAAATCGATAAAAATATATTTTTAAAAATAAATAGGTAAATAAAATAAAAATACTCGCCCGGCTGGTATGGTTCAGTGGCTGAGCATCGACCTATGAACCAGGAGGTCACAGTTTGATTCCCAGTCAGGCCACATGTCCGGGTTGTGGGCTCAATCCCCAGTTGGCAGCGTGCAGGAGGCAGCCAATGAATGATTTTCTCTCATCATTGATGTTTCTATCTCTCTCTCCTGCTCCCTTTCTCTCTGAAATCAATAAAAATATATTTTTTAAAAAATACAAACTACACTGTGAAGTGAAAAAGAAAGCCGAATTCAAAAGTATAGGTCTGGTTTAATTGCTATCTAATTGATAATGCATAGAACTTTAAGACTGGAAGGAAATATAATTAAGTGTTAATTTATTATTAAGTGGTAAAATTGTAATTTTTGTTCTCGTTACAATCTGTATTTTCCAGATTTTCGCATTGTTAATGTTGTATTAAGAAAGAAAGTATATTTCAAAGGGGTATTCCCTGCTTCTCTTTAATGTTGTTAGAGGGACCAGTCACTATACAATTCACAGTGTTCGAAGACTTTGGATTATCTAGCTCAGTGGTGTACATGAGCAATCACGAAATCATGGATTTTAAAACCGTTAGCTTCTCTAGCAATGCCATGTGGATAGCACTACTCCAACAGCTGTAGTGAGCGTGCTAGCTGACTTGGCAGGTAAACTTACGAGAAAAGCAGTAAGGTATTCCCCTATGAGAGCACTGCTTTTCAGCCTCGTTTGCTTTTTCTCTTCAGATGTCATTGACAACTGTAAGCTGGTTTCAGATGAATGTCGGAAAAAGGTAAAAGCACTAACAATAATCAGTTACGAAAGCCTTCATTACCATTTTTGCCTGAGAATTTCTTCAGGTTCATTCACACAAACGAGAATGCATGCAAAGGGCTTGTAGCCATACCTGGCACATAGTAAACACTCAATAAATGTTAGGTTTACTCTTCGGATTATAGTACTCAACTTATTTTAAAGAAAAAATTACCAGTAACATTTTAATAACAACAAAACTTACACGAAAAAACTTTTAAATGATTACCAAAATATCCTGGTATCTTTACATTAACTGGAAAGTTAAACAAAACTACTTTGGTTTTAATGTAGGTTTTGCTCCTTTAAATTGATCAGGAAATTGCCTTAGTTCTCTGCTTTTCGGAGTAGGTGCCTGTCTGTATCTCTTTTAACAAAATAAGATTCCAAAGATGAATCAAATGTAATACTTTCATATGAGAATGAAAATGTTTTTGTAGTGATAGTTTGATTATTAGTTGGTTTCACTGAATTGCTGAGCTGAAAGTACTTAAAAAAAAGAAAGAAAGAAAGAAAGAAAAGCAGGCTTTTGCAGGTCTGTTTAGTTGCATGTAAACCAAAACCAACAAAGATCTTTTCAGTTGCTATATGTAATAGGTACTCAGGCTCCAATCTTTGCCATTTAAAGCAGTTCACGGAAAACACTTGTCTACATCGTTTTGCTTCCTGTAAAATTAAGCACTTAATGACAGCTCTGCAGCCTTCCTGATTCAGGCATTTGTTTCTTTCCAGTTACTGGAACTAAAGGAAAAATTTTATGCCATTGAAACTGACCCTCTTCTTACGGTAGAAGAGAAGTTCCCTTATATGGTAGAATGGTAAGTGTGTATTCACAACGGGAGGGTTCCAATATAACAACATGACCTAACAGTTACAACTAATGGTGTCTTATCCCCCTTGTACCATGGGCACATAGATTAATACATTGTCCAATGAGTTAGAGCAAGTGATTAAAGGTAACAAAACCAACTAATTCTCTAATCACTCTCACAGTCTAGAACCAGTTTTGTTCGGCTTTGTTTGTTTTTGAAGCTGAAGATCAGTAGGAATAAATTTAACATTCTTCACCTAAGCCTGAAACTCACAAGAATTTGTTTTCTCTGAAGTCTATGGATGAGATGTGGCTCAGTGTGTCACAAAAAAGGACTTGGGATTTAGATGGACACTGTGCTGAGCTGGAGCCAGTGGGGACAGTGCTGAGAACCGACTGGCCTCTGCTGCTGGTTGCATTCACGGAAGCGCGCCTTCACTCTAAGCAGGGCACGCTGCCAGCAGGGTGCTGCCTCCTGGGAGGACACTGTGGAGAAATGCTGGCACTCAGAGGGTCGGAGCAGCCACTAAGAGATGCCCGGACCCTGGAGGAGCCACTCCATTTGAGGAACATTTCAAAGAAGGGAACCTTGAGCGGTTTTAGAATCTTAAGAGACCAGAAACGATGTTGTTTATATCCATTATCCCATCACCTAACCGCGTGCCTTGCACACTTAATCAGTGTATATGATAGGCAGTGTTGAAAAGAGGTTCGGCTCGCTCAACATGCGGAACTGGAACCGGACGTGGAAGGCTCAGAACATGGATTTCAGCACGATGACAGGACTGTCTAGGAATTACTAGCAGAATGTTCTAGCAATGGTATAGCTTCCCGGGAGAATGAGCTCACTAGCAGGATGGGAGCCACCCAGAGAGGGGGTTTCACTGAAGAATATTATAAGGGGGATTTGTGGGTGTCAGGTGGAGAGGTTCTAAAGGCCTGTTACACTGAGGTGGTGTGATTACAGGTGCTTTTATGTGATTACAAAGCACCTATATGTGGATAAAACTTCCCAGAGCAAGGCAGCATCTTCAGTGCTTAGGCATTCCATGAAAATTCAGACCCCAGGCCGGTGAAAAATGGCTTTGCTCCAATTCTTCCTGGAATCAAAGAAATGATTATGCTTCCTAAGGTTGGAGCTCTTATCCGTAGACCGAGGAAAAGTTTATACCTAGAATCCTTTCATTGTCTTATTAACACACTTAAAGTAAGCCAGCGTTTGGGGAGAACTGGGAAATGCAGTGAGAACATGTGTATCATCTGTGTGTGTGTGTGTGTGTGTGTGTGTGTGTGTGTGTGTGTGTGTGTGATCTTTTGAGACACGCGAGGTATACGTTCATTAGTAATGAATGTAAAGATCTGAAATTAAAACCCAAAATAGCATGAATGAAATACTGCATTTTCACATACCGAAGAATGCTTTGTCACAAAGAGAATAGTATTAATTCGCTTTCATTGATTGTCTTTTTTCTTTGGGCATGAACTCCAGGTACACTAAATCACATCGCCTGCTTGTTGAACAGGCTATACCGAGAGCTAAACTTAAGGAAATTGTGGCAGAATCTGACGTTATGCTCAAGTAAGTTTCTTGGGTGTTTTTTGTTGTTAATTGTCTACAGACCTGACCTGTTACATGCCATATTCAAATGTGTATTAAAATATTTATTAAAATAATATATAATAATATTTGCCGAAACCGGTTTGGCTCAGTGGATAGAGCGTCGGCCTGTGGACTCAAGGGTCCCGGGTTCGATTCCGGTCAAGGGCATGTACCTTGGTTGTGGGCACATCCCCAGTAGGGGGTGTGCAGGAGGCAGCTGATCGATGTTTCTAACTCTATCCCTCTCTCTTCTTCTGTAAAAAATCAATAAAATATATATATTAAAAAATAATAATAATATATAATATCCCATATAAAAACATATCCAGAACATGCCCCTATCACATACTAAAAGTGGCGAGATAAGGAATTGAGAATGACACGTCAGATCATGGTGCAGGGAATGAAAGCCTGTGAGCGTGAAGCACTAATTTACATTTTCGTTCTCCAAATTTAAAATCTCAAGACTTACAAAGTTAGGAAAACAAGACCATTTTGAAGTGTTTTGTTTTTTTAGCAAAAATACTTTTCAAAGATATGAAATATAAAAAAGAATGTTTATAAGTCATATTGTACCCTGTTTTTAAAATTGACATAAATCTACTTTCTGAATTCTCCAAGTCCCTTGAAAACAATCTCTAGGAAAGGTGCCTATGTTTTAGCAAATAATACAAATATTTCTAATAGGTGAATTATTGGATATTAACATGTTAAAGCTTATTTTCAATTCTGCTTACTACCTCTTAAATTCTTCAACTCACTAGGCAAATATGATGCTTTTTCTTTTTCCTTTTCCTTTTTTTTTGATGATGCTACATTAAAGGTGATTTACTTCTGAGGAAAGCATTCAATTGTCAGAGTGTGAGGACTGCTGGTATTTCATTCCTTTGTTGGGCAGCTTATCCTAGAGCCATGGAGCGTGGAAAGGGAAGAGGAGATTTTAAGATGAAAATGTTACCTGTAGCTGCCACATCTTAGGCAGGAGAGAGGCCAGGTGGAAAGGGAATCCGGCTCGGTCCCTGCCGCTCTGCGTTCCCAGCAACGGGCAGGAGATGAGCAGAATGACAAGCAGCAGGTCTTGCAGCTCACCCCAAATGGGGTTTTCAAGCTAAGCTTTAATGATGTGCTGTTCACTAGTATCAATGCCGAACTGTAGGCTTCTCCATATCCAATGCGAGTCTAAAATCATCTCATCTTTACTATGAGAATTTACCAGAAGGAGGCTAAAAAGTTAACTGTTGTTTGAAAAACCTGTGCTAGTCTCAGACATCAGTAACAGTCCCCCTGGGCTTTGTTTTGAAATGAGAACTCAGTGAATCCTAGAAATAAGTGGCTTTTTAAACATCTAGGTGAAAAAGAGGTATGTCTTCGCTCCTAACAGTCATACCGTACTTCGCCTTGCAGGGAAGGCTATGAGAATTTCTTCGATAAGCTCCAACAACACAGCATCCCCGTGTTCATCTTCTCGGCGGGCATCGGAGACGTCCTGGAGGAGGTCATCCGCCAGGCTGGTGTTTACTATTCCAACGTCAAAGTAGTGTCCAACTTCATGGATTTTGATGACAATGTAAGAATATCAGGTCATTCCCTATCATTACTTTGAAAATCTGAAAATTTTCTAATCATGTAAACGCATTTGTTATTTATTATTTCACGTGTGCTCATTAAATTAGGCCAAGTTCATAGGCCACGATGGGCCTTATCATCTCTCACAGGGTTGTATCCATACCCATGTTTCAAACATAATAACTCTGCTTAAACTTTTGTTCACCAAGCTGTAGACTAATCTTAAAATTAGTAAAATTTCTAATGTAATGTAATCCAACAACTCTAAAGAATTAACATCCATGGATGGGAAAAAAGAAGTGGCTTAGAACTAACGAAATTTGAACTAGTTCTTCTAGTCAAGACAGTATAACATACATAAAATGGCACCTTTTGGTTAGGAACCAAATGAAAAGTAAAAAATGGGCTTTCAACTCATGTTGAACATTTAAAGCATCCCTAGAGAGTCACTTACTTCTCAGAGTCCTTCTTACCTATCATGAATGTGAAACTACGACAAGTAAAATTTGTAAAGCTATTATTTCAAAGGATTTATGTCTTTTGAATAGGGAGTGCTCAAAGGATTTAAAGGAGATCTAATTCATGTATTTAACAAACATGATGGTGCCTTGAAGAACACAGAGTATTTCAATCAACTGAAAGACAATAGCAACATCATTCTGCTGGGAGACTCCCAAGGAGACTTAAGAATGGCAGATGGAGTAGCTAATGTGGAACACATTCTGAAAATTGGATATCTAAATGATAAGGTAAGTATATAAATCTAATTTCCTTTTAAGAAAACACTAGGGTTGTCCTGGCCAGTGTGGCTCAGCTGGTTGGGTGTCGTCTCTTGCACCGGAAGGTTGCTGGTTCGATTCCCATCCAAGGGCACATGCCCAGGTTGTGGGCTCAATCCCCAAAAGGGGGAGTGCAGGAGGCAGCTGACCAATGTTTTGCTGTCACATCGATGTTTCTCTCTCCCTCCCTCTCTAAATATAAATCAATAAAAATGTTTTAAGAAGGAAAAACTAGGGTGAAACTTGTTAGGTAATTGCTATCCCAGGTTCCTGAGAAAGCCGTGCGTCCGGGTTGCCCTTGACCCCTTTCCTTTGGTGCTGAGTGAAGGAGCTGGTGTCCACTGTAGTGTTGGGAAGGAAGGTGTACGTTATAAAAGGCCTCTCTGGCCTCGCCTCCGTTGATGCCAATAGTACTCCCCGGTCAGGAGAATCCAAAATTTAGCCATGGCCAAATGTTCCTTGGGCACCTTATCCCCATTTGCGAACCATTGGAATAGAGAGAGTTCATTTAGGGAGAAAAGCCCCTAAGTGGAAAAAGTTCTGTCAATGAGCCTTAAGAATTGTTTTTGATTGATTCTAGAGAGAGGGGAAGGGAGAGAGAGAAACATCGATGAGAGAGAAACATCTACAGTGTTCTGCTGCCTCCTGCACGCCTCCCCTGTTGGGGATCGAGCCTGCAACCCATGCATGTGCCCTGACCGGGAATTGAACCCGTGACCTCTTGGTGCATGGGTTGACACTCAACCACTGAGCCACATCAACTGGGCAAACCTTAAGAAATTGAGTATTTCCTAAAAATAAGTAAGTAAATAAAATGAAAAATTAAAAAATTAAATAAAAAAAAGAATTTGAATATTGGAAAGTACTGCTTCATTTCAAATGTTTTATGAAAGTTAATTTAGTCTTTTATTAAATTCACTTTCATAAAACCTTTTTTTGCTCAACAGATTTAACCTAACAATGTGGTTCGTACTGAAATTCGTTGCTTCTCCCTGTATATTAATCTTTATGGTTTTCTTGTTGTTGTTGATTAGGTGGATGAGCTTTTAGACAAGTACATGGACTCTTATGATATTGTTCTAGTCAAAGAGGAATCCTTGGAGGTAGCCAACTCTATCTTACAGAAGATCCTGTATAAATGAGCTTTCTTCAAGGAGACGCCTGTCCTGTGGGTGCAATGGATACAAGAACCGCTCATGTGTTCGGCGTGCGAAAGACTTTTATTTATAACATATCCTTGCTCAGACATGCTGAATCCATCAACCGGAAGCTCCTTGATTCCTGCCTCTCTCAACACACTCCTCACCATATTTTTTAACGTTAAAAAAATCTTAAAGTCAAAATTTGAAAAAACTGCCTACATTTCCAAAGTGAATTTTGTAGTTTACTGTTAAGAAGTTTTTGAGGAGTCTTTTTACATGTGTGTGATTTTAAGTATTGACATTTTTGTAATTTGAGTGAATTATGCTGATGGTATCACCATCTTCTGAAATTGTGTTCGTTTTTTGGGGGGGTAAATTGAAACTTACAAGAACATACCAGCACATGGTGTTGGAAAAACTTGGTATCCACATGTCACTAATCATTATAAAATGTTCTATATTGATGCACTGATAATAAACATGAAATGAAAAGTCTTTTTAATTCTATTGGCAAGACTATCATTCGTTCATTCAACAAATACTTATTAAGGACCTGCGGGTTTATCTTGTATGTGTTTGATAACCTTGCAGTCAGGCCAACTTCCCTGCCAAAATGAAAAATTTTTTTCTGTCTTAAGTGATAATTTTGAAAAGCTGTATAGCCCTGGCCAGTGTGGTTCAGCTGGTTGCCACACTCAGGTCACTGGTTCAATTCCTGGTCAGGGCACATGTCCGGATTATGGGCTCGATCCCCAGTCAGGGGTGTGCAGGAGACAGCCGATGGATGGTTCTCTCTCATCGATAGTTCTCTCCCTTACCCTTCCTCTCTCTAAAATCAATAAAAACACATTTTTTTAAAAAGAGAAAAGAAAAGCTATATAAATTCCTAAGTAATCAGAGATCAAATGCACTAGGTTTTAACAAAATAGTGCAGACTGCTTATGCTTGCAACGTAGCCTCATGGTTTGTTTGTTTGTTTGGAGAGAAGAAGGGGGAAGAGAGAAACATCGACTTGTTGTTCCACTTATTTATGCATTCACTGGTTGATTCTTCTATGTGCCCTGACCGGGGATGGAACCTTGGTGCAACGGGACAGCACTAACCAACTGGGCTACGCAACCAGGGTGCCTCGTGATGTTTCGAGCACACAGGCCACATGCATGCTTAGATGTCAGATTCTCTAAGATACTCTAACCTCCCACTAACATCGATGACCTAGTTCATCTTTCGGGCCCAACGTTCAAAACCTGTGTCACAAGCCAGGTGGTCCCAAGGCAGAGACTGGCCATCTGTCCTATCAGGAGGTCCAAGCTGCCTCAAGGGGCAACACAGAAATGGAGTGTAAAACGTGATGAAGGAAAACGCTGCATGTGGCACCTCCACCCTCTGCTGGGGCCTTAATTAGTACTCACGGCCGTGGCGGGCAGAGCTTCACCCATAATCGAATGCAAATGTGAGCACGTGCTGCCGCAGCTTCACAAAGTGAGGCCAGCCACGCACACGGAGCCCCTGAGGTTGCTTCTGCAAAAAGTAAGCAACATTTGATTTTTAAAAACATACATGTATTTCCCCCTATACATGTGCCCATTATTCTCCATTTGCTCCTTTCTCTGCATCCAAAGCGGCTGATCGCTAACACCAGCCCCCGAGCTCCTTTCCTGTTTCGGACTGGGTTCAGCGACTGGGAGCCAGGGGCACGGCAGACACGCCCTCCCGTCTGCTGCAGCACCAGCCACAGCTCCGGGCGCGGCTCAGGCCCTGTCTACGCTCCCCTCGACCCTTCAGGTCCAGGGAGGAGCAGCCTCCTGCTGTTGCTGGCCACCAGCCGTCCTGGGTACCTTGACATCCTTAGTGGGTCCCGGAGTCCTGTCCACACCTCTACAAACAGTCCTGTCCTTGTCCTCTCTGCACAAGTCCCTAGGAGGGCGTTTCCCGCCAGGACCCTGAGCCTACACCCTCTAAACTCTCCCAAGTCACACCGCGCGGTCCTGTGAGTTCTTATCCAGGGGATCCTGACTGCACGGTATATTCCCACGGGATCCTCTCCGCCTTTCAAGAAAATACCACAAAGCCTGGTGAGAGAATTCAGCGTTTTATATACGAAAAGATGGGTTTTCCAACATTCAATTGAATGAGTGCATGGCGTTTTCATGGACTGCCTCAGAGCCACATCAGTACAAAACAGTTTAAATTAGTAACAGAAAGCCGTTTCAGAAGGAAAAGCGCGGATCACTTGGGGGGGGGGGGTGCCATCACCGGTGGGGAACAGAGGAGATAAGGCAGCAAGGTGCTCGCTGCACAACGTGGGGACGTGGGGACGGGCCGCCAGGGGCAGGGTCTTGTTAGCAGAGCGAGGCCGCGGGCACCGGGCCCTCCCTCTCCAGGAGGCAGAGGAGCAGCCTGCCCCTGCTTATGCTCCCCGGCTGGGAGGACACGGCCACCTGGGCCACGGGAGATGCTCTGCAGCTCGGCTTGGCCGCGGGCCCCGCACGCATCTCTCTGACCAAAGGACTCGGGCGCCACGGGGCGGAGTGACGGGGCGGACAGTGAAGCAGGTGGTCTCGCGTGGCAGACGCAGTCAAGTTCTCTACCCGGGGGCCTCCATGCCTTTTGTTTGGTCCCCAGTTTTCACCTCCAAGCTACCCAACCAGTCGGAGGACCACAAGGGCATGGGGCGATTAACTAGGAAAGCGTGTGTGTGTGTGTGTGTGTGTGTGTGTGTGTGTGTGGAGGTGGAGGCTGTGTGTGTGTGTGTGTGTGTGTGTGTGTGTATGAGGAGGTGGAGGCTGTGTGTGTGTGTGTGTGTATGAGGAGGTGGAGGCTGTGTGTGTGTGTGTGTGTGTAGGAGGAGGTGGAGGCTCTGTGTGTGTGTATGTGTGTGTGTGTGTGTATAGGAGGAGGTGGAGGCTGTGTGTGTGTGTGTGTGTGTAGGAGGAGGTGGAGGCTCTGTGTGTGTGTGTGTGTGTGTGTGTGTGTAGGAGGAGGTGGAGGCTGTGTGTGTGTGTGTGTGTGTGTGTGTGTGTAGGAGGAGGTGAAGGTGGAGGCTGGGCCAACCAGAAGGTACTGTACAGGCCGCTGAGAAGTTTCCGGGGCTTTCTGGAATCCCACTGGGCATGCCCTTTGCTTTTCCTGCCCGTCTGGACAACGCTTATAAGACACAAGCAAGTTAAAAAAATAATTGTCTTAATCCTCTTTACACAGATATCCTGGATTTTTTCTTCTGTTCCCTACGACACTATTTTCCCGTAATAACAAACTACCCGGAAGGCCCGCAGAACAATGGTTGGCAGCGCCGCCTTTTCAGCCCCCCACACAGCCCGTGCGGAGGCCCCGCGCCCCGATCTAGTCTAATCCCCTGGCGTTCGGCCTAAGACCCTCACGTGTGTATGGACCCAGCCTTGTGTGGCCTCCTGCACGTGCTGACAGTTCACCTGCGAGAGCCTCGGGCCCTCCGGCCGCTCCGCCGCCACGGGCTCGGCGTCACACGGGGCTGGTCAGGCTCACAGTTCATCGTGCTTGGCCTCCTGGTCTTTGAGTTTGAACTCCTCGGCCGTGACCTTGCCGTCTCCGTTGCGGTCCTGGTTGGTGAACATGTTCTTCACGATCATCTCGGCATCGAAGCCGGGCGCGAGCTTCCCTCTGCCGGAGGCCACCTGGGCGTGAATGTACTCGGAGAACTGGACAGGGAGGGGACAGGGAGGGACAGACTCAGACACCGCGGCCGGCGCCACGCCCGGGCCCACACAGAGCGGGCTTTGCATCCGAGCTAGCAAAACAGGAAATCCTCTGAGCTCCTCAGCCTGGGTTTCCCCTCCAGATGCAGGTGAGAAACCGCCGACTGAGTGATTCCAGCAGCCCCTAGGGTCCAGGCGGGCAACCCCAGTGGCTACTGGAGCTCCCCCTCCCCCTAAGCCAGCCCTTCATTCTTCACCAAGACGGACCCCTGACCACCCAGCCCCTGAAGACGTGTGTGTGTGTGTGTGTGTGTGTGTGTGTGTGTGTCATTCATTCACACAAGAAAAACGTCTCGTCTGCTGTGTCCTAGAGCTACATCAATACACACTAAGCTTCCTGCACCTGTAACTCGAGCACATTCTGGTAGGAAAGACACACAATTAAACATGAACATACAAAATAAGCTCCATATTAAGTAAGACGGGGGATGCTCTAGAAAAACAAACAGGTAGAGCCCAGTAAGGAAGATGCGGAGGGGGTTGAAGTATGAATTCGGGACCAGGGTCCCACCCAGGGATAAAGGGAGACTTGCGCAGAGGCCTGAAGGGCGCGAGGGAAGGTGCCGGTTGTCCAGGGCAAGAGCCTTCTGGGGCAGAGAGGAGAGCGGGTGCAAAGGCGGGTGGGTGCCTGCCCGGTGCTCACAGACCCGCCAGGGGAGAGGAGGTGGGGAGGAGGAGAGACTCCTGAGGAGAGACCGGTGAGGGGTTCTGGAAGCCGGGGAAAGAAGGTGGCGTGAGAAGGAGTCAGCTGCGTCGCGGTAAGAGAGTGAGGACCGACCACTGGACTCAGCAATACGAAAGACACCGGTCCCCTGGCAAGACCAGGTTCAGGGCTACTGTGAGCAAGCCAGGAGCCGGGGAGATGCTGATGGCGTGAGAAAGGGGAGAAGACTGGGGCGCTGTCCCTGCGTGAGCAGGCGTGGAGCGGGGGGAGTGGACTTCAGCAGGGTTGTGACGGGACAGGGGACTCTACTACCCAGCTCCACCAGGGTGTCCGGTTCAGGAGGCACAACACTGGATGCTCCAACAGGGGTGTGGATCCTGGCTCCACCACTGGGAGCTGGGTGACCTTGGGCAGGTCAGCGACCCTCTCTGGGCACAGCTGCGCCCTCTGAAAACCAGGGATGACTGCATGGCTGTCGGGAGGGCCAAGCAAGGTGACAGATGGGCAAACAGCACGCCGGGCACGCAGGGAGCGCCCAGGACCTGGACCCGCCCCAGACCAAGACCCTGCAATCAGTCCCTGCAGCTCTCCGTTCCCGCAAAGAGCTTCGATGGGAGAGTGCGTGGGGAAGCGCTCGGTGCCCCAGTGTGCAAGAGATGAACACAGGTGTCCCCCCCACGCTGGGAAGGCTCCGGGCCCAGGACGGCTCCCTGCAAAGGTCAGTTACCTCTTCCAGGAGGACTTCTCCGTTGCCGTCCTTGTCGATTTCTTCGAAGAGGTTGGAGGACACCTCGTCGTTCCATATGAACATGTACCCCTCAGGCAGGCCGGCCACCAGCTCCAGCAGCTCAATGTCAAACACCAGCACGGCACTGCCTGGCACTTCTCCGTCTGCCTCACCCACAGGGAGGGGAGGGTTAGCGCTGCAAGGCAGTGGCCAGGCCCCCCAGCCGCCCTCCTGCCCCACCCTGGGCTCCAGCCACCTCATGGCGGGCAGGCAGTTCTTGGAAAGCAAGCAAGTTCAGCATCAGCACATGGTTTTCCCAACGGGAGGCAGTGACTGCTAGTGAGTCACCAAGTCAGTTTAGAGGGTGTGACCAGCTTTTTTTTTTTTTTTTTTTAATATATTTTTATTGATTTCAGGGAGGAAGGGAGAGGGAGATAGAAACATCAATGGTGACAGAGAATCATTGATCAGCTGCCTCCTGCACGCCCCACACTGGGGATGGAGCCTGCAACCGGGGCATATGCTCTTTCCGGGAATTGAACTGTGACCTCCCGGTTCATAGGTCAACACTCAACCACTGAGCCACCCCGGCCGGGCCAGCATTTTTTTTTTTTTTTAAAGAAAGGAACAGAATAAAACAATTAGGGCACCTTGCACGTAGAAAGGATAAGTATCATTCCATGAAACTTGAGTTTCCATGTTATAGATAAACCTAAATGTACATGTCTATATGGGTAAACATAAATTGTTTGTTTACTTGTAACACAGGTTAGGAGCTAAAACACACTTCTTCCTGTGTGTCTTGGTGATTCAAAGGCTGTAGCAGAGACCACAGTGGGAGAGCTGAGTACATCTCCCATGTATCCAGAGCTGTAAGGACAGTAAGGGATGCCTTCGGATCGTGGTCCGAGATGACGGCAAACACAGACTCAGGAACCGCATCCGCAGCATGCCCCGGCTTTCTCAAGAGGACGTGGGGCATTCGCCTGGCGTCAACTCTGAATCCATGGGGGTCGTCACACAAAAATGCCAAATGCTTTTTAAAAAAAAATCCAACAGATTCTTTGGGTTCAAAATGGAAGCAGCAGGGTTGGGGGGCAGGGGGGAATAGGTGAGGGGAGCCCCGGCCAGGGGGGCTCAGTTGGTTGAGTGTCATCCCACGCCCCGAAAGGCCCCCAGTTCGATCCCCTGTCAGGGCACATACACAGGTTGTGGGTTCAATTCTTGGCTGGGGTGGGTACTGGAGGCAACCGAGAGATGTTTCTCTCTCTGGAATCAATAAAATTATATTTTAAAAAATTTTAATCTGAAAAAAAAAAAACAAACAACAAAACATGGCCACTCACCCACGCCGGCCTCCCCGTAGCCCAGGTGCGGCGGGATGATCACCGTCCGCTTCTCTCCGACGCACATCTCCCGGAGCCCCATGTCCATGCCCAGCACCACCTGGCCAGACCCCAGCACGATATTGTACGTTTTGCCTAAATTCCACCTGGAAACGAGACAGAAGCGCCCCCGGTTAGGTCGTCAACCCATTGGCACCTGAGTGTTCATCACGTCCCTGGCACATCTCACCACCGCCAGCGGCACAGACCCCCGTCTGGTCACGAGGAAACAGACAACCCCACACGGAGGGACACTTTGCAGGAATAAACAGACAAAAATAAAAACACCTAAATCATCTCCAAAAGCGTCCGGATGACAATCAGAGGAAGGCTGAGGACGTGTTCAGGGTGAGAACATCTTGGAACGGGGTCCTCTGGCTAGGAAAGACCTTAGGGGAACATTTAGCGACACCTCAGTGGGGTCTGAAGGTGAAAAGGCGGTGATCTAGCAACGTCGCCTTCCTGATCGGGGTGTATGCACTGAGCCATGCGGGGGAAGGCGCCCGGGTTTAGGAAAAGCACACTGGAATTCTCAGGGTGACGGGGCCTCGTGGTGGCAATGCTCCAGGGGTCCTCCCCGCGGCTCTTAGAGTTTTTAGTTAAGTTTCGGTCCATGTTCCAGTCAGAAATTCCCAAGGGAATGTAGTGAACACCCTGCACTGTGGCTTCAGCAAGGCCTGAGTGTGAACCCTGGTTTGGCCACTGCATTTGACCCTGGGAAGAGTGATCTCAGTGTCCTCCTCTACGAGGTGGAGGTAGTAGTCGCTGTCGCACAGGGACGTCCTCCATACAAAGAGTATGTTATGCTTGGCCCGGTGGAGAGGAAGCATGAAGATCTCAATAAACAGATGGCCTCGAGGGTCTTGGGTCTGTAACCCTCTTTGACGCCAGAAAAATAACTCTGAGTTTAAAGTGGGCCATGGTTTTTTGTTGTTGTTTTTAAATATATTTTTAGCCCTAACCGGTTTGGCTCAGTGGATAGAGCATCGGCCTGTGGACTGAAGGGTCCCGGGTTCGATTCCGGTCAAGGGCATGTACCTTGTTTGTGGGCACATCCCCAGTGGGGAGTGTGCAGGAGGCAGCTGATCGATGTTTCTCTCTCATCGATGTTTCTAACTTTCTATCCCTCTCCCTTCCTCTCTGTAAAAAATCAATAAAATATTTTAGATAAATAAATATATTTTTATTGATTTTCAGAGAGAGACAGGGAGAAGAGGAGAGAGAGCATGGATGTGAGAGGGAATCACTGATCGCTGCATCCTGCATGCCCCTACCAGGGGATCTAGGCTGCAGCCCGGGCCTGACGGGGAACTGAACCAGCAACCATCCGGTGCATGGACGATGCCCCACCAACCAAGCCACACCGGCCAGGGCCGGGCCGTGGTTTCCATGACCTGTGATACCCATGGTCCCTGGGTGATCCAGATAAATAAAAGCCGGCGCTCTCGCCTCCATCACTACTGAAAATCAATGTATTTCCAAACCGACGGCAATCCTATCACCTCCTAAGGGCAAACAGGGGCGCGTGCTTCAATGCGAGGAGAGCTCCCCCGCACCTTGGAGGCCCTTTGGTGCCCCTCGCCAGCTGGTGACAACAAGGAGGGTCCGTCCCTTGGGGTCACATCCCCTTCCCGGGTTCCCAGCCTCCCCTGCAGGCTCTTGCCCGCCTCCAGCTGGTTCCCAGGGCCCGGCTGGTTCTCTGGGGCCAGGAAGCCAAAACAGGGTTTGCACTCGTCCTACCTGGGCCGACGCAGAGGCCAGCCAGCTGGCACAGGCAGCCCTGGCCCGGGGCCGGCGGGAGGGCGTCCTGTCCGCCCCACACAATCCCCCCTTTGTCAGCAGCACAGAGGCGCCTTCTTCCTGCTCTTCTCCGGGGACCGGCGGGCCCTCCCCGGGGACCACGGGGCTGCGAGGCCTCAGGGATCGTTCCGGAGCTCAATGAGTCACCACACGGCGAACCCCAGTCTTCCTCCAGGAGGCCAGTGAGAACTCGCAGGGAAAAACCTCGCAGCGAGCAACGTGCTTTCCTGCTCCTGCCTGAGAACGCCGCCCGCCCTTTCTCCTCGGCTCATCCTTGTGTGTATTTCCTTATTTTCCTCCAGCGTTTCTCTGACATTCTCCTCATTCCTTCGGTGCCTTCCCAGCTTCTGAACGCTTCCTGCCTCCTGCTGCAGCCGCCCTCGCCCGCTCCCCACCCGCATTCCCCTCCGCCCCCTCCACAGCCTACTCACTGCCTCCTGTTTGCAGGGCTCCCCGGGCGAGGCGGGACCAGGCCCCGCCTTCCAGAAGGCCCCCCCCTCCCGCCCCCACCCCCCATCGCACACACAGGTGGGCAGATGCCGCCCCACTCCCCTTCGCCCCTTCATTCTGAAACGTGCACCCCTGAGAGCCCAGCAAGGATGCTGCCCTGGGTGTGGATTTACACAGAACACAAAGGCCCTGAGTCTCTGATCAGAGGAAGGAGCTGCGCGTGGCTCCCGGAAGCTCTGGGAGGAGGCTGTCAGCCCCCCAAACACACCTCAGACGGCGCTCGCCCTCCCCACGGCAGAAGTTCGCCCTGAACCCACTGGGACGGAATCCCTGGCTCATTTCCTACCCTCAGGTCCCCCTCCCGGGCCAGAGGAGCACCAGCAAAAATGTGAACGTTAGCAGGAGCCGTGACAGCCGCCACTGGCCCTGGAGATCTCAGGGAGCGCTCACAGGCCTAAAGCACTTCATCCCCGAACCACAAGCCCCTCTCCTCCCCTCCCCTCCCCTCCCCTCCCCTCCCCTCTCCTCCCCTCCGCAGGCTTCTAACACCAGTGCAAGGAGGTGTGCTTACGTTGGGTCCACGTCAGCCTTCGCCCCAGAAGCTAGTGCCTCTTTCAGGGACTCCATAACGCCCATCCCCCCACGCTTTAGCATCTCTGTGACCGGGACACATGCTACAACGGGCAGCAGGTCATTCTCTCAGGGAAGCATTTTTACTTTCCTAGCGTTTCCTCAAATGATGCTTCTGATCAACACATTCTGGATGCGATCAAGCACGCTAACTGCCCCAGGACATAGGATCCCACCGCAGCGGAGAGAATCCTCTGGACGGTCTGTCCCTCGGGCTCGCCCTCCCGGCTGGCTCCCCCAGCCACGCTGTCCCCGGAAGCCGGAAGCAGAGGAACTGGGGGGAAGGAGAAGACCCTCCCCACCCACAAGAAGTGCAGCACCAATATTTATACGAAGCCCTTCCTTCTCCCCAAGACCCAGCGGGCAGCTAAGCCGGGCTCAGCGCAAACACGGATGCGCCGAGATAGAAAGCAGGGCTGGCCCTGGCCGTGCGGCTCAGCTGGCTGAACGGCCGTCCTGTGCTCAGAGAGGTTTCGGGTTCGATTCCCAGTCAGGGCACATGCCCAGTTTCTGGCTCGAGCCCCAGTAGGGGGGTGCAGGAGCCAGCAGATCCATCACTCGATATCTCTGTCTCTCTCCCTCCCTCACTTCCTCTCCCTTTCTCTCTCTCCTAAATCAATAAAAACCTATTTTTTTAAAAGGCTGAAAATGTCTTTCCCCAAGAAGAGAACATTGCATTAGCTCACAGACGCATCTGAAGACTCGATGCATCAGAACCAAAGCTCCTTTAGCCTCCCTGACACCAGTTCATGCGGCTGATTCCCTGGATGTTTCCAGAGTCATCTCAGCCCCTTAACCTTTACAGAACGCCCCCTGAGCTACGCTCTGGACTCCGTAAGGAACACAAGCAAGAATAAACACCTTGGTGTCCCTGGGGTGTTCAGACCAGCCACCAGGACAGAAAGGACAATAAAAGGCAGGGAATGCAGAACGCCGTTAGGAGACTCCAAAGGGAGCCGCTGACTCTTCCTAAGAAGTGAGGACAGACTGAGGACAGGGCAGAGCTGACTGACCAGAGGCAGGGGCATGCAGGGCGCCCGGGGGGCGGGAGCCGGGCCCCAGCACAAGACAAGCCGGGGTGAGGCAGACAGACGGACAGAGACGGCCTGGCTCCCGTCTGCGGGTTAATGTGCAAAGGCAGCAGTTAAAAGCCGAGATGTGTTTTTCAGAAAGACGGCGTCTCAGGAGCAGGGGGAAGCCATGCACAGGGAACTCTGAGAAGGACACATCCGAGCAGCGATGTGGGCGTGAGCCGCGCAGGGGGGAGACCATGGAGATGACAGTCCTCGGCCAGGATCTGATGAGAAGAAAAGGAGGATCCTCCAGCCCCCCCCACCTCGCCTCCCCCCCTGCAATCCCCAGGGCCCTCACGTGGAATCCAGCAGGGTCCCATCCAGAAGCGAGGCGTTGTAGTGATACTTGAGGTAATCCCCCTTCTTACTCAGCACCGAGCAGTCGGGGGGCTTGTAGTGGGACGTGACGCTGATGGAGTCCGAAGGGTTGTGGAAGTCGATCACGTGGATGTCAAACACCAGCACGGCCGAGCCCGGGATATTCCCTGAAGGACAGACACGGGAAATGAATGAGGAAACCCTCCAAGCACCACCTCCCCCCCCCCCCCCCCCCATCACCTAGGATGTCCTCACCCGCTCACCGGCGTCCCATAGGGGCACGGGGACTCAGGTATGAAACCCTAGAGAACCCTGGAAGAAGGAAGCTGGAAGGGCCTCACGTTACAGATGGGGAAACTGAGGCACGGATTGCCCCCCCCCCCCCCGGGTCAGGCAGCCAGGTGGGAGCACAGTTTGGACTCTCAGTTCCAGATGATGAGCTCCTGTCCCAGGGCACCCTGCGCCTGAGAGATTCCTGGCTGAGCTCAGCACAGCTGGGCCAGGAAGGCGCCCGCCCCGCTCCGCCCAGAGGCCAGAAGCGAGATGAGAAAATCAGCTGAGGCGGGAGAGCCACTGCGCAAGAGAAAGACCAACGGCAAGTTCCTGGGGGAGCCCGGGGCCCACCCCGCCCGCACCCCGCCCGCACCCTGCTCCTGCTGCAGCACAGCCAACGCCCCCGAGTGCCTTCACTTTGCACCCTATTTGCTTCTTCTGCACAGAACCATTCACAAAATTTTATCTTCCATTATCTCTGCTTTGAAAACATTACCTCTGAATAATGTTTTCGTTCACAAAAGTATTTTGCACAGATATTATCGTGTTCAGTCTGTGCAGCAACCTGGTGGGGAAACGGCTGTGAGAAAATGCGATGCCAGGGAGGAGCCTGCGACCCCCACGGAGAGCCCAGCGTTTCCCACAAGCACTGACCGAGGTTCCTGCGTGCCCGCCCTGGGGTGGGGGCGAGGAAACCACACACTTTCTCCGTGTCCTGACACCCTCCGGGGTCCGTCCCTCAGGGATGAGCATTGGGTGCCAATCAAGAGAGGACAGTCCTAGCTGGTTTGGCTCAGTGGATAGAGCGTCGGCCTGCGGACTGAAGGGTCCCAGGTTCGATTCCGGCCAAGGCACATGCCTGGGTTGCTGGCTCGATCCCCAGTAGGGGGTGTGCAGGAGGCAGCCAATCAATGATTCTCTCTCATCATTGATGTTTCTATCTCTCTCCCTTTCTCTCTGAAATCAATAAAATATATGAGAGAGAGAGAGAGAGAGAGAGAGAGAGAGAGAGAGAGAGAGAGAGAGAGAAAACAGAGGTGGACTCTGCACAAAAGCACCTGGGGTGTCACGGGTCAGGGCGCCCCGCCCCCACAGCAACTTGGGGTGCAGCAGCCTCAGGCCCAGAGAATTTACCAGCCTTCCCTGCGTCCCAGAACCTTATGTGATTCTCAGACAGAAAGCCAAAGGGAGAAAAAGCATTTAAGCAAATGTCTCCCCATCAATACGTTCTTTTTAGAGAAAGGAAGGATCAGTCCTGAGAGCATAATTACACAGACATAAACACTCAGAAGTAGTTTTCTATTTCTGCAGGCATTTGGCTAGAGGTAGAAGGTTACATGATACAAAACAACGGGCATCAAGACACTCGGCAGCCGAAACCGGTTTGGCTCAGTGGATAGAGCGTCGGCCTGCGAACTGAAAGGTCCTGGGTTCGATTCCGGTCAAGGGCATGTACCTTGGTTGCGGGCACATCCCCAGTGGGGGAGTGCAGGAGGCGGCTGATCGATGTTTCTCTCTCATCCATGTTTCTAACTCTCTCTCTCTTCCTTCCTCTCTGTAAAAAATCAATAAAATATATTTAAAAAAAAAAAAAAAGACACTCGGCAAACAAGCGAGGCCTGTTGGATGTGGCTCGAGCTGTGACCTGTGGTGGCTGCATCAATGGGGGATTTAAGTCAGGAAGGAAGAGAATGCTTCGCCAGGGTACAACCAACCTGAGGAAATTCCAAAGACCCGTAGGCACAGGGGTACTCAGAAAAGGGTAATAGCATAAATATAGACAGCCTGCCAAGCCAGCCATAATCCCATCAGCAAAAATAAAATAAAATCAGAATAAATGCCACATCAACTATTCCTAAGCAAGCTAGCCAAAATGGCATATGAGGGGAAAAAAACACATAATTAAGAAAGGCAATATGGCTTGGAATACTATGCAGCCATTAAAAATACCTGTTGATATAGAGAATTTTCACAACAAATTAGACGGAAAGAGAAATGACAAAGTTATATGTACAGATGATCCCATTTTTGTCGGTATTTGTGTAGGTGGATGTGTGTTTCCTTTTATCTACATAGATTCACATAGTCATAGACTAAGCAATACAGAAGCGTCACTGGGGCTGGTGGACACACAGTGCCATATACAGATGACGTATTACAGAACTGTACACCTGAAACCTACACAATTTTATTAACCAATGTCACCCCAATAAATTCTACTTTTAAAAAGCATAGAGGAGTATTCACTTCCTGGTTGTATTAGCTTCCTATTGCTGCTGCAACAAATTACTACAAACTTGGCGACTTCATGTCCTTGCCTTTCCCAGCTTCTCAAGGTCACGGCCATTCCCTGCCTATGGCCCCTTCTCCCATCTTCTAAGGCAGCAGCTTAGCGTTTTCTCCTCTTTCTGACCTTCTGCTTTCCTCTTACAAAGACTCTTTTTAAAAAAATACATTTTGTTATTGATTTCAGAAAGAAAGGGAGAGGGAGAGAGAGAAACATCAATGATGAGAAAGAACCATTGATTGGCTGCTTCCTGCACGTGCCCCACTGGAGACCAAGCCCACAACCAGGGGAGTCCAAGTGGGACCTGCTGGTTCACAGGCTGACGCTCAACCGAGCCACGCTGGCCAGGCGCAAAGGCTCTTGTAAGTACCTCAGGGCTGCCTGGGTGACCCAGGATAACCTCCCCATCTCAAGGTCTTCCCTCAGTCACATCTGCAAAGGCCGTTCTGCCATGAAAGTAACATTCACGGGTCCTGGGGACCGGGCACGGGCATCTTTTGGGGCCACTCTTTTGCTTAGCACATTCTAGCGTTCATTCCTGGGCGGTGGGATTATGGGAGGTTTTTGTTTTCTCAATCCGTGTTTTCTTTTTCTAGGGTGGACATGTATTCGTTGTGTCCTTTTTAGGAGGGAGTTTATGATGAGAGGAACAAAACTGTTCTAAAACTGGATTAGGGCGATGGTTGCACAACTGACTACATTTACTAAAAGTCATTGAATTGGATCCTTAAAATGGTGAACTTTATGGCATGTCAATTATACCTCAAATAAAGCTGTGAGAAAGCAAAAAGTGGGTTTTGCCATGGACTCTCAAATGGCTTCACAACCACAAAAAACGTAATTTATAGACAGAGAGAAAATAAATATAGTGAGATGTGACAAGTGGGGAGACGAAGAGGAGTTCACTACGTAGTTGTTTGCCTCTGGAGTAGACTCACGGTTTTTCCGAAGGAAATGGATAACCAATGGGCAGGGAGGACGCGGGGAAACGGCAGAGCACCCCCAGAAAGGACAGCTGTCTGGGCCCTCACGTCTAGTTGCACTTGAGTTTCGACACTGCGCTCATGAAGGCCGGGTGGCTTGGAACTGCCTGCAGGCAGCCGGCACTCACCTCTTCCATCCTCCCCGTACCCCAGGTGAGGGGGGACCACAATCCTCCGCTTCTCTCCGATGCAAACTCCCAGCAAACCTTCATCCATCCCAGCAATCACGTAGCCCTGCCCGATGTACGTGTCGAAGGTGCGGTTCCGTGAGTAGCTAGAAAAGAACACAGAGAGTTCCTCGCAAGGGGACACGACAGCTGTGACATCCGTCAGTGCGGTGCGGCCGCAGGAGGCAGAGGCCGCCAGTCCCCGAATACTGTGACCTTGTTTTTTAAAAGATGTATGGTTTTATTGATTTCAGAGAATGAAAGGGAGAGGGAGACAGAGATAGAAACATCGATGAGAGAGAAACATGGATGGCTGCCTTCTACATGCCCCCCTACTGGAGATCGAGCCCCCAACCCAGGCCTGTGCCTGACCGGGAACTGAACCAGCAACTTCCTGGTGCGTGCGAGGGTGAGCTAACCTAGCTGGGCAAGTACAGGGACCCTTAGAATCCGAGGACACAGCCAGGAAAGGGCTCCTCTGTCCACACCCAGCGTCCAGGCTGCCCTGTGGGCAGGGGCGCCTCAGAAACAAGCCCTCCAGCCTTCTGGTCACCTTACGAATGGGACACAGCAACGAGGAGCAACCACAGGAATGCAGCTAACGGAACTGAGACACACGCTTGGCAACCCCGTCAGGCTGATGAAAAAAGCATCCAGGGGAGCCCTTATCAGGAGCTCAGCGTGCGTCCAAGGACAAGGTCCAGTTTCGAACGAGGACACCTGCACAGGAGGGACAGGAATACTGGGACGGCCAGAGAAGCAGCGTGTGCACCGAGAGCAACCGAACTCGGCGTCTCCACCACCGCCCGGTGCCTTCTCCCTGCTGGGTCCCCGCGCACCACGCTGCCGTCTGGTGAGGACTTGGGTTTCCCAAGTGCCACTGGCAGGCGGCCCAAGCATTCCGCTCCGCGGAGATCCAGGCTCTGGGTGAGCTGCCAACTGAGGTCAAGAATCATGAGTTTGGTGAGAACAAGAAGCAATTTCTTGAAGCCCGACGATTCCAGAATAAAATCATAAAATTGCGTCTGCCACGTCTACTACCCAACTCTGAGCCACAGGGATCTGCAGCCGTTCTCCACCCCCACCTGGGGCAGAAGGGGCAGAAAGCCTGTCCTGGAAGAGCCGTCTGTCCCACCATCCCCTCACTGAGCACAGCCCCGGGGTGACTGCCTCAGAGAAGGTGGGGAGAGCTGGGAGGGTCCTCCTTCTCAGCACCCTCAGAGACCACAAAGCCAAGGGGCGTGAAGAAATGGTAGTAACAGTCCTGGCCGGTGTGGCTCAGTTGGTTGAGCACTGTCCCATGCACCAAGAGTTTGCTGGTTCAATTCCTGGTCAGGGCATATGCCCGGGTTGTGAGCTCGATCCCCCTGGTCGGGGTGCGTGCATATGGGAGGCAGCTGATTGATGTTTCTCTCACACATCTGTTTCTCTCTCTCTCTCTCTCTCTCTCTCTCTCTCTCTCTCTCTCTCTCTCCTCTCTCTCTCTCTCTCTCTCTCTCTCTCTCTCTCTCTCTCTCTCTTTCTCTCTTTCCCCCTCCCCTCTTTCTTTCTAAAAATCAATAAAAACATATCCTGGGGTGAGGATTTTAAAAAAATAAAAAATACTGTTTTGAAGGTGCCGGATATAGCAAGCTCTCATTCCTATAAAAAATTAAAATAGGGGAATATGTATTTCAATGGACATGTATGGATGACCGATGAAATTCATAAAATCGCTTCCCTTTGAAGAGGGGCACTGGGTGTCAAGGACAAGGATAGGAGGACAATTCCGCATTGTATACACTTTTATACTTTGGGGATTTTGAACTATGTCAAGGTATCATTAGTAGAAATAATAATGTTGAAAAGAGAAAAAGAATACCATCTATCATACAAATGAGAAAGCTGTAAGAGTTTAAGGTGTGACACTGGCCCAGGAAGAGTTAGACCAATGGAAAAGGATAAAAATTCTAGACAAAGACCCAAAAGCATATTTTAAGAATTTGGTACGTAATAAAAGCCAGATATTTGATGAGCGAGGAAAAAAACAGCTCTTCAATAAAGAGTGTTGGAAGCACTAGCTAACCATCTGGAAAAAACTAGTTCGATGCTCACTGTCACACTGAATACAACCAGTTCCAGATGGATTGAATATTTAAGCATGAATGCATTCATAAGAGTGGAGAGGGACTGTGGAAGGTTATTAATATTTACCCTGGTAGTGAGAAGGGGCTGATGGAAAATTATTATATTCCATTATATACCTTTGCATTGTTTCCCTTATATAATAAAGTAGGGACTGGTGGTACAACATCTCGTAATGCGTACGTGGCTTTCATTTTGAACCATGACTGTTACTTTTTCCCCCAAAACAAAGAAAACCAAAAATGAAAAATTTAGAAGAAGAGACCCTAGGAGCAGGAAGAAAGGATTATTCAAATAAAATAATACCATATAACAATTCTGCTGAATGTTTCTGGCTGACTAAAGAAACTCAGGGACGGGGAGACTGCGGTCACGATTGTTTGCTCTACAGGAGTGGTTCCCAAACAGCACAGGCCATTGAAGGAGCAAGACACGCCTCACACAGGCATGCCCCAGCCATCGCACACCTGCGGCGGAGCCTTCAAAACCAAACACGACTCTGCATCACAACAGAGGCTGGGCCATTAGCCTCTTGGGCCGCAGGACAGCAGCTGAATGCACCCAGCCAGTCCCTGCAGTACAAGGAAAGCCTGTCACGTTTGGCAAGCGCTTTTATCGCCCTTATGTCTTTAACCGTCTCCGTGAGAAAGGTGCTCGTCACAGGTAAAAACCTGACGCTGAGGGAGGTCAAATGCTGTCCGCAGCTAGTGCACGGGGACTGGAACCCAGGTGTCCTGCCACCAAGTCTGTTCTCTGCCCAGCCTACTGCCTGGGCCTCCCTCTGGCCACGTCCCCTCTGGGGCCCCACGGCTGAGGGTGTGCTTGGATAGCTAAGCACAGGTGAGGGGGTTGGTGGGCGTCGAAGGGGAGCCTCTCCTCTTTCCCTGCAGATCCCGGTCCCACAGGCCCCCAGGGGACAGGTCTACCAGCCTCTGAAGGACGTCAGTTCAGCAAACAGCAACCTGCGTCGGAGCTGAAAACACTGACTCCGAGGCAGCGCTGACAGGGCGGCATGCGGACCCCGGTCCTCACCTGGAGTCGAAGAGGGTGCCGTCCAGGAGCGTGCCGTTGTAATGGTACCGGAGGAAGTCCCCGCTCTGGCTGCGGCGCTCACAGTTTTCAGGGACCACCTTGTTCTCGACGGAAATGCCGTCCTTGGGGTTGTGCAGGTCCAATAAGGCAACATCGAACACCAGTGATGCCTGCCCAGGAATGTCCTTCCCTGGAGCGGGATGCAGGAAGGTCAGGAAATCAGGTCACAAGAACTGCCCCTCAACACCCCGTGTGTGGGTGTAACTCATCCTTTGACGTTTTCAAGCAAAGCAAACAAATGTTCTTCCTCATCTTGGTTCCCCCTGGGGTCTCGCCGTGGGCCGGCAGGTACCATTTGAAGCCAGACTCCCTCAGAAAAAGGAGCAAAGTGATATTAATGACACAAAAGACTACTCCGACCACGTTGTCTCTGCTTGTGCTGGCAAATCAAGGCGCCACGTGGGTACCGCCACATGCAAACTCCAAGACATACCTCTGTGGGTGTGTTTGTGTAGAAATGCAAGTGTCAGACATTTAAAGGCCCACATTCCAAAGCGGGGGTCTGCTTCTACCTAGACGTGTTCTTTGGAATCCACGGCCAGTTGTGTTTTTTTAAAGAGACAATATGCAAAATTAAATCCTCTGGGTGACTCCAAAACAAGGTGTAGATAAAACTAAAGTTAGCTGAGGTCACAGAAAAAGAGACACCCACACCTAACATACAAAGAGCCCTCGAGTCGTTTCGATCTCGCTTCTGGATGGCACTGCCTCTCTTGGATCTTCCTGGCAGCGAGGAGTCACTGAATATCAGCAACGTGATCACCCACACGGTGAGCTTACTGAGCACCAGCTCGTCCCGCAGACATCAGCAGCCACCAACCACGACCTCTAAACCCAGTACTTTGGGATGGAAGTAAGTTCACTGACGAACCGACCTCAGCCCTCTGACTTGCCACGGTCCCACCATGCGGAGGAGGAGGCCTGGGCCAGTGAGCCGCCCGGTGCACCAGCCAAGCCTGTGCTCCCTCCACTGGCTCTGGGTCCTTCCCTCAGGGGGATGATGAAATCGGCTGAAACAGCCTGCTGAGTCAGCCTCCGGAATGCAAGGTGTGGCCCATCCCCAGGGTGTGTGTGTGTGTGTGTGTGTGTGTGTGTGTGTATGTATGCAATAGGATATGTTTCTTTTTTCTTCTTTTTTTAAAAATTGATTTCAGAGAGGAAGGGAAAGGGAGAGAGAGATAGAAACATCAATGATGAGAGAGAATCATTGATTGGCTGCCTCCTGCATACCCCCTACTGGGGATCGAGCTTGCAACCTGGGCATGTGCCCTTGTGACCAGAATGGAATCTGGGACCCTTCAGTCCACAGGCTGATGCTCTATTCATTGAGCCAAGCTGGCCAGGGCAGGATATGTATCTTTTCTACTTTTCAGAATCTTTTAATTTAAGAGAAAAAAAGAAAACTTTAAAAGTCACCCCAGGGCTTAAATTTTTCTAGCATTATCACGTACTAACTATTTGTTGTCTTTTTTTTAAACAACTTTATTGAGATATAATTCCCATACAATTCACCTATTCAAAGTGAAACCTAGACAGCTGAGTACAGTATTAAAGTATAAAGTTTTTAAAGAGTTATTACCTTTTACTTTAAATATTTACATTATTAATTCTTTAAAATAAATAAGTAAAATTCCTCATATTTAGCTAGGCATTTAATTTTATTATGTATGTCGGGTGCATGTGGATGATGTCAAAAGAATTTGGGAGCCAAGGCGAATGAATGTCCACAGGCAAGGATGAGAGAACCGGAGCATCGGTAAGATTAGACTGTCTAGCCCTGACCGGTTTGGCTCAGTGGATAGAGCATCGGCCTGCGGACTGAAGGGTCCCAGGTTCGATTCCGGTCAAGGGCATGTACCTTGGTTGCGGGCACATCCCCAGTAGGGGGTGTGCAGGAGGCAGCTGATCGATGTTTCTCTCTCATCGATGTTTCTGACTCTCTATCCCTCTCCCTTCCTCTCTGTAAAAAAAAAAAAAAAAATCAATAAAATATGTTAAAAAAAATAGACTGCCTAGTTCGAATCTCATTTCACTGGTGGGAAAAGCATAGGCTAGGGAGTGGTTGGCGCCCCAGTTGTAGCTTATGAGGCAGTGGCAGACGGCGTCCTTGTGGACGCCCATGACCGTGAACACGTGGAGGCTCCTGCCACTCAGTCATCAGAGAGCAGATGAGCTGGACCAGCACGGCCCCACACGACTCTGCAGAGACGGAAATGCTGCATCTGCACCGTCCAGGACGGGAGCGCTCGGCCGTGCACCAGCAAAGAGTCACAAGTAGCGAATGGCTACCACATTGGACCGTGCAAGTCTAGACCCACAGGTCTGGGGATTTCGTGTAGCGAGTTGCATGAACCACTGCAGTGAAAATCAGGACGGCCCTGGCCAGTGCGGCTCAGTTGGTTTGAGTGTTGTCTGTGCACCAAAAGGTTGCCGGTTCAATCCCCAGCCAGGGCACATGCTCAGGTTTCGGGCTCGATCTCTGGTCGGGGGCATGCAGAAAGCAGCTGATGGATGTTTCTCTCACATCATTGTTTTTCTCTCTCTCTCCCCCCTCCTCTTTCTCTAAAAGGACAAACGAGAGTGCCTTGAGAGGGAGAAGGACTCACCATCTCCGTCTTCTCCGTAGGCCAGGAAAGGAGGAATGGTGATGATGCGCTTCTCCCCCACACACATCCCCAGCAGCCCTTTGTCCATCCCAGGAATCAGCCAGCCGATCCCCACGTAGGTGTCATACGTTTTCATGCGATTATGACTGCAAACCAACGAGAAAGGGGAGAAGGCCATACCGTAAGGACATTGCTAACTCACCCCCAGGAGGGTTTTTGTTACCCACATCTCCGCTGAACAATGAACCCATCCCCATCCCGGGAGACGAGCAGATCTGGATCTTTGCTCCTAACCACAGAGCACACGTCCTAGAATTTATAAAAAGCATGTAACTAAGCCACCGCGATTCACAAAATTAGGCTTGTTCGTCTGTCTAGCCAAACACACCTACAGTGAGGGGATAGGCTCACTCCCCCAGCTTAGCTCCTTCTGCCCACACTTCTCCAAGCTTCATAGCCATGCAGCCTTCCCCTCCTCCTTCCGTGGAAAAACTACAAAAATGGACCAAAAAATGCATGAACTCCTTGGTCATAGGGCCCTTCACTTAATGAGACCTGAAAAAATACTGTTAATTTAGATAAATCCTGTTCATAGGCTTTTCTAAGAAGTTAACGCTGGTGAATGCTGGGAAGAGTCCGTTTTCTAGCTCCTCCACGGGTATGAAAAGCAGGTGAGATGGAGGGACTCCGGGCATTTCACCGATACGAGCATGGATGTGGGGCTTACCTGGAATCGAACAGTGTCCCGTCCAAGAACGTGCCGTTGTAGTGATACCTAACGAAATCGGACACCTGGATGGTCCGAGGGCAGCGCGGGGGCTTGAAGTAAGTGTGAACCTGGACCTGATCTTCCGAATTCCAGATATCCATGAGAAGCACGTCAAAATGCAGCACTGAGTCTGGGGGTATCACACCGGCTGGAAATTAAAGAAAATTCACACTGAGGAGCTGCCGTCGAGGGCTCAAGGGGCCTCCAATTCCAAACTGAGCCCCCATGTCCTCCAAATGAAATAGGAAGAAAACAGAAAATAAAACGTTCCTCTCAGCAAGGGTAACATTCACTGCACCTGTGTTAACAACACCTTCCTTCATATCTAGAAGAAATGACCCTAAGAGAAAATTTAGCTCTGTGTACGTGTGCGTGTGCGTGTGCATGTGTGCGTGCGTGTGTGTGTGTGTGTGTGTGTGTGTGTTCGCTGTTTCTTAACTTCCCCCCAAACCTAAAGCTTCCGAGGATTCTCCCATCGGCCTGACGGAACAGCCTGCAAATGTCCGGTTGTTTCTGCAGATGTGTTGACAAACACGGGACGGAAACTTACCAACGCCTTCACTCCCGTAAGCAAGCTTGGGGGGGATCTTCACAAAGCGCCTCTCGTTCACGCACATCCCGACCAGAGCTTGGTCCATCCCTGCGATCAGCTGTCCTTTCCCCACAAACACGTTGAACGTGGAGTCTCTGTCATAGCTGGCGACCCAAAAGGTAGGGAGAGAAAGGACAGTATAAATAACGTTTCCCTTAGTGAAACCCACCTTAGTGAACGAGGACCCGTGGACGGAGTGAGGTCACTGCAAAGCAGAACACCTGCGGAGGAGTTACTGGAAACTGTTCTTACAGCGCTGGAGTTTTTTAAATTCCTGTGAATACTGCCAGCAAATCTAGTTAGATAGCATCAGCATAACCCCCCCCCCCATATATATAATATATATATATATACATATACATATATCATCTATTTGGAAAAATAACTTCCAATTCTACTAAAATTAGTTTGCTCCATTCCTCTTTCTTTCTTTCTTTCTTTCTTTCTTTCTTTCTTTCTTTCTTTCTTTCTTTCTTTCTTTCTTTCTTTCTTTCTTTCTTTCTTTCTCCCTTCCTTCCTTCCTTCCTTCCTTCCTTCCTTCCTTCCTTCCTTTTCTTTCTTTCTTTCTCCCTTCCTTCCTTCCTTCCTTCCTTCCTTTCCTTCCTTCCTTCCTTCCTTCCTTCCTTCCTTCCTTCCTTCCTTCCTTCCTTCCTTCCTTCCTTCCTTTTTTTTTTCTGCAGTAAAAACACACTTAGGGCACTGAAACAAGGGCAGGCATAGAAGGAGCAGCAGGAGAGCCCAGGCTGGGCTGCTCTGGCTCGCTGGGAAGTCAGAGACAAGGAGCCTTGGAGACAGGTTCAGGGGGTGGGTCCGGGATAAGCTGCCGCTGCCCACTGCTCCCCTGGTTGCAAGTCTCATGGGGTCCCTTAGAGCTTGGGGAATACATGCCTGTGGGGGAAAGAAAGGGGGAGAGAATGGCATGGACATGCTCCCTGGAGGGAGAGCACCCAGTTTACCCCATTTCTGTGTGATTGGTACCTAAAAACATCATCCTAGCCCGCCCGGCGTGGCTCAGTGGTTGAGCATCAACCTATAAACCAGGAAGGAAGTCACGGTCAAATTCCCGGTCAGGGCACATGCCTGGGTTACAGGCTCGATCTCCAGTAGGGGGTGTGTAGGAAGCAGCCAATTGATGATTTTCTATCTCTCTATCCATCTCCCTTCCTCTGTCTCTAAAAGTCAATAAAAACATTAAAAAACAAAAAACAAAAAAATACATACAATAAAGGTTGTATGGCCATTTTAAAATACCAGATTAAAAAAGCAATAAAAATTAATAAAAATAAAAATAACAGATTTCTGTTATGGGGATGTAATGTACAGCATGAGTCTATAGTTAATAATTTGCATATTATATTTCATATTTGTAAGCTGCTAAGAGTGTAGGTCTTAAAATTTCCCATCAAAAGAAAAAAAAATTTGTAACTACGGATGGTGACAGATGTTAACTAGACTGTGGTGATCATTTTGCAATACATACAAATATCTAATCATTATGTCGTACACCTGAAACTAACATGTCATATGTCAATTATACCTCAATTGAAAATTTGAAAAACAAAACACAACAACAACAAACAGATTTCTATTCACTGGAAGAGAGGATACACTCATTAAGAGAAAAGTGCAGGTTACAGAGCCACGGTATAAAACAATCCCGTTATGGATTTACATATATAGATGCACATGAAAAAATCTACAAGGCGATACATGAAAATAATAAAATAATGATAATCTATGGGTAGGAGATTAGAAGTGATTTGTTTTCCCTTTAATTCTCTCTTAATTTTCAAAATGATCATGTAATATTTGTGTAATAAAACATTGAGAGCGGTTGGAATTTACCTCATTAGGGTACACTGCCCTCCATTTGGTACATTACTTCCACCTCTTCTTCCTTTTCTCTAAAAAAGGCGGGGACAACAGCACATCCTCCTCCCACAGGCAGGGCAGCTTCCTCACGCCCCACCCCCACTTCCCTTTGTCCTCAGTTTGATGGCTCATTTAATAGTCTTCCTTTCTCCAAGGTCAGTGAATAGAACACAAAATTCCAAGTTCAGGCCAACAAGCCAGAGGACAAAAGAACGGGTCAGCTTTGGGCACTGGGCGGCTTTACACCTTAACCCTCAATCTCTGGAGAACCAACTGCCGCTCCCTGGAATGCCAGCTCTGAATTCCACGTGGCCATGGCCAGGCCAGAACCACCATGCCCTGAACCACCATCTAACTGGTGGGTTTATGTTACCAACGACCAGAACTCGAGGCTTCAAAGACTCCCCAGGCCTAGAACATGCACAAATAGCAACAATGTGGCTGAAAACTACTTTATAACTATGTTTTCCATCCACAGCACTTGAATATAGTTCCCACATATATATATATATATGTGCATTCTTTAAAAAAAGGCCAGGTGCATGAAATTCATGCATGGGGGGGGGGGGGCGCGGATCCCCTCAGCCCAGCCTGCACCCTCTCCAATCCAGGACCCCTCAGGTGATGTCTGACTGCAAATTTAGGCCCAATCCCCGGGATCGGGCCTAAACCGGCAGTCGGACATCCCTCTCACAATCTGGGACCACTGGCTCCTAACTGCTCACCTGCCTGCCTGCCTGATCACCCCTAACTGCCAGCCTGATGGCCCCTAACTTCCCCCTCTGCCGGCCTGGTCGCCCCTCACTGCCCCTCTCTGCTGGCCTGATCGCCTCTCACTGCCCCCCTGCCGGCCTGGTCGCCCCACGCAGCCTGCTGTTAGGTCATTACTGTGAGAGCGTCCTGACCAATTTGCATATTACCCTTTTATTAGTATAGATATCATTTTTTAAAATTGATTTCAGAGAGGAAGGGAGAGGGAGCGATAGAAACATTAGTGATGAGAGAGTCATTGATCAGCTGCCTCCTGCATGCCCTCTACTGGGAATTGAGCCTGCAATAGTGGTACGTGCCCTGACCAGGAATCGAACCAATGACCTCCTTGTTCATAGGTTGACACTCAACCACCAAGCCACACTGGCAGGGCTATCGTTTCTAACTTTAATGAGAATCTACACTAATAAAAGAGAAATGTGCAATTGACCATCCTTCCGCTACACCCACCAGCCAATCAGAGAGAGTATGCAAATTAACCCAACAAAGATGGAGGTTAATTTGCATACACAGGCGTGGAGTGAAGACTGAAGGCAGCATAGAAGGAAGCCAAGCGCTGCAGAAGGGAGCGAAGCTGCGGAGAAGCAGGCGGGGTGACGGAGAAGGGAGGGAAGCAGGCGGAGCGGTGGAGAACCCCTATTCCTCCAGCCGCAGGAAGCCCTATTCTTGCAGGAATCTTCCTGCAACGGGCCTCTAGTGTTTAATAATTACTATTTAGAGAGTGTTTCTGATGTGAGGCACAGAGGCAAACTCAGTTTTGCCATATACTCCTCATTGGATCCTCATACAACACTTTAAGGTGGATGCTGATACCTGGGCTCCTTGGAGGTGAAAACATTTCCCAAACTCACATGGTTAGCCGAGTGGGGAAAAAAAAGCTAGAACCCAGGACTGTTCAATTCTTACCTTTCAGGCACAGGGCCTCCCTAGACGATGTATAAAAACTGCTACTGCCTCGCAGCATTAATTTCTTCATTTGAGGACCCCGTAAACGAAGTGCTAAAAACAGAAAACACCCTTCCAAAAGAAAATGGACATACTCAAGAAAGGAACGGTGCAAGGCAGGCCAGTCTTATTTACTGCTGAAAACCCTGGCCATCTGGAAAAATAAAGTTGTTCTGTGCACATTTGTGCTGATCAGTACAACTGGCACACGTTCCTGGGCAGCACCCAGCCTGGCGCTGGTCATGAAAATGAAGCTCGGGAATGAGCAGTTACACAACCGGGCCCAGCATCTGGCTGATTGACACCTTTAGCAGACATCCCAGGCCGAGTGCTGCGGGGAACAGATGATACACCCCAGTAGGCAGTTCCCGGGAAGTTTAACAAAAGCGGCTGTGTGCAAAAGTGTGTGTGTGTGTGCAGGGTGCAGAGAAATGGCAGGGAGGTGCAGTACCCAAGGGGACCAGTAGGGAGTACTGCTGTCACAGATGGGCCTGAGGGATTCAGGGACAGGGATGGTAGCTCAAAGCACCGGACAGAAGCTAAGCTGGGACCTTAGGTCTGGGGACACCACCCACCATGACTCTACAGACAGGGAGCCTGGGAAATAAATATCTCATCTTTATTCACCTCCCGCCCTCTGTTCTTTTGCTGATGCCCCATTGGCTGAACCCAACCAAAAGCCAAATGACAAGGAGGTCACTGATATAACCCCCTGTATCGCTGGAATGGGGAAAGTGGACCTAGAAAGGCAAGTGGAAATCACCCAGCACCTCCAACACTCCCCTTTCCTCTCCACCGGCTTATTTTTCTCCCCTGCTCATTCTCTGCTGCAGACCCTTCCATTGCTGCCCCTGACACTTGTATCTCCCCTGCCCCGAGCAGGGGAGGGGGGGTTGGGGGGAGGTGGGTGGGGGGTGGGGGGTGGGATGGGAAGTGCTTGCGGTACTCTCCAATGATGCTATTCAAAATTATCAGCCCCAAACCCACTAAGACTGGAGACATCATGTAAAACCATCATATGCACCTCACTCAACTGTATACCCACAAGCACACACCACCTTGCAGCCTGTTCCTCGGGAGAAATGACTATCCCTGGCTGTATTCTTAAAGCACAAATACCGTGGCTCTATTGGTAAGTGTAGGTTTCAATCTGCAATGAGGATGAACCATGAGAAGAACATAAGGCAAACTGAACACATTCCCTCTCTTGGGTCCCCAAAGCCCATTCCGTCCCCAAACTCCCAAGCTCCTCTCTCTTTTTTTTAAATGTTTGCTTTTATTTCATATATATATACATATATATATATATATATATATATATATATATATATATATATATATTGATTTCAGAGAGAAAAGGAGAGGGAGAGAGAGAGAGAAACATCAATGATGAGAGAATCATTGATCGGCTGTCTCCTGCATGCCCCCTACTGGGGATTGAGCCTGAAACCTGGACATGTGCCCTTGACCTGATGGACACGTGCCCTTGACTGGAATCGAAGCTGGGACCCTTCAGTCCGCAGGCAGACACTCTATCCACTGAGCCAAACCGGCTAGGGCTCAAGCTCCTCTTTTTAAACGAGGACTTAGAAAACCAGGAAGGAGTTCCCTGATGTCAAGAGATGGCAAGTACATTTTGGAAGGTGGAAAGGGACTGGGTGAGCAGGAACTGACCTAGAAATGAAGAAACAGAATCCCGATGTACAGAAAGGGGGTGTGGCCAAGGGTGGGTGCCCTGAGCCTCTCAGAGCCTGCAGGTGGAAGGCAGCAGGCAGAAGGAAGCCTGGAGCTGTGTCAGAGCATCCCACCCAACAGGGCACGTAGTAGGCGCACAATAATATTTACTGGACGTCTGGACTCTAAGGCCTGCAGGCTGCGAATGAAATGACCAGATGCTTGGTTTGCCTGCTAAAGATAACAGGAACTGGTAAACTTCAGTCCCCCAAGGAAATCGGAGCAAACAAAAGAGATCATGCCCCTCTGGAGGGACAAGGAGTGCTAGGAATACTACAAAAATCCTAAAAGCTGAATCAGGACTGGCTGACCAGGTGCTCTGAGACCCGGAGAGCGAGAGCCGGAGTCCCATGGACACCTGCAGGCGGAAAGCTGGGGTCCTCTCCTTGGGTCTGGAGCAGCAGCCACGGGGGCGAATTAACAAGCCCACAGAGGCTCCGCATAAAACCAAGCCAGGTCCAAGCCAGGTCCAAGGGCTGAAGGGCTGGACCTCTTGGCAACTGCAAGTGCCCATAAGCTGAACCATCACCAGCTGCTCCCAAGCGCCAGGCAGAGATGCGGGCAGAAAGCTCTGTGGAAAGCAAGGCCCTTTCAGGTTTATGACTCTGGCTGGGGTGACAGCCATCATTCCCCTCTGGGCACAAGCTCCAAATCAGCAGCCGAAGCCCAAAACACCTCAGATTTCTCCTCCCTCACGATCTCTGAGCCGGAATAGCAGAGTCATCCCTAACACTCCATAAAATCCCAAAGGAAAGGGGGCCCCAGAGAAAAACCTCACATTAGTAAAGCACCTACTGTGTGCCCTGCCCCTTCCACTCCTCTGTCCACACTGCAGCCACAGGGACCTTTGTAAAACACAAATCTGGTCCCTCATTCCCCTGATTAAAACTCTCCAATAAAAAAAAAAAAAAAAGAAAGAAAGCAAACTCTCCAATGGCTTTCCACTGTCCTTAGTCAAAGTCCATACTCCATATCCAAGCAGGCAACATCCCTCTACAGCTGGCCCAGCCCTCCCTTCTGGCCTCCTCTCACCTCTCTTTGTCCTCCCCTCGGCCACTCCCACGTTCCTACTCCCAGCTCAGGCCACAATGAACAGACTGAATGTCCCCCCAACACAGTGCTCCCACCTCCAGATCTCAACTATGCTCCTCCCTTTACCGGCCACACCCTCTTCTCCCTACAACCCTCACCCCTCAGCATCTCCCAGTAAACTGTAACCCTCCTCAGGTCTCAGCCCTGAAATCCCAGGACTCCATCCTGAACCCCACCCCAACATGGCATGTGGTTAAGCCTTCTGTGTGCTTCCATAGTTCCTTGCTTTTCTCCCATCCTATATACGGTAGCCCATAGGCTCTGGCACTAAAATGCCTTGGTTCAAAGCCCCACTCCACCACTTAGTAGCTAGCGACCTTCGGCAAATTACTTGAACTTCCTGGGCTTCGGTTTCTTCATTCGTAATGAGGTATCTACCTCACTGTCTTGTAAGTTAAGTGAATTCATCTGAGATGAAATGAATTAATGTATGAAAAAACTACATGTGAACTCTATGTGAGAAACAGAAGTGTGTGCTATTATTGTTTCTTTTTAAAAAAATATATTTTATTGATTTTTTACAGAGAGGAAGGGAGAGGGATAGAGAGTTAGAAACATTGATGAGAGCCCTGACCGGTTTGGCTCAGTGGATAGAGCGTCGGCCTGCAGAATGAAGGGTCCTGGGTTCGATTCCGGTCAAGGGCATGTACCTTGGTTGCGGGCGCATCCCCAGTGGGGGGTGTGCAGGAGGCAGCTGGTTGATGTTTCTCTCTCATCGATGTTTCTAACTCTCTATCCCTCTCCCTTCCTCTCTGTAAAAACATCAATCTTACCTTATAATAGACAAATATGCAAATTGACTGCACCTTCGCTACGCCCAAGCCACGCCCACCAACCAAGCCACGCCCACCAGTCACGCCCACCAGGAAACCGTTGCAGGGACGTTGGGGTGTGGTGGAGCCCGCACGGATCGCAGGCAACGACCAGGGGGTCGGCTCCTACGATCCGTAGCAGAGACGCTGGGTGCGGCCGAGCCCAACGCCAGGAAAGCCGCCCGAGGCTTTCCCGGCCTTGGGCACCAGCGGGGAGCCTGCACGGATCGCAGGAAACCACTGGGGGTCGGCTCCTTCGATCCTTAGCAGGGATGTTGGGTGCGGCCGAGCCCAAGGCCACCGCCCGGGGCCAAGCCCCGACCCTGAAAGAAGGCAGAAGGCGGTGGCCACAGCCAAGGCCTGGGTCCCTGGTGCCGGCAGAAAACTGGTGCAGGCAGCCAGGTGAATGAAGGTCTATTGCATGAATCTTCGTGCAAACGGGCTACTAGTAAAATATATTTAAAAAGAAACATCGATGAGAGAGAAACATCAATCAGCTGCTTCCTGCACACCCCCTACTGGGGATGCGCCCACAACCAAGGTACATGCCCTTGACCGGAATCGAACCCGGGATCCTTCAGTCCGCAGGCCGACACTCTACCCACTGAGCCAAACCGGGCAGGGCGCTATTATTCTTTGTGTACCACTTCACTATGTAATTGCTGAACTGCCAGTGGTAGGGGAGGGGCAGGGGGGGGCAGTCCCTTCAGGGGCAGACTCTGCATCCAAGTTTGCTGAGTGGACGGTAGCCCCTCTGTGCTCTTCCCACTGTCCCACACCGCCTCAAAGTGGTTGCCATGCCTACAGGGTAGAAAGTATCAGACAACTGGTTCCAGCGGGAATTATTAAATAACACCAGTGTAAGCAGGAAATTTTTCCTATTTCTAACTGAAGCAGCAAATGAAAGAGGACACACAAATGGTCAATAAACACATGAGACGATGCTCAGCATCATCAGCCTGAGGGAAATACCACTGAAAACCACAATGAGATACCGCTTCACACCCACCAATAATCAAGTGCCTATAATTAAAAACACAATTATAGGTGCTGGGAGAATGTGGAGCAGTTAGAACCCCCACGCACTGCTGGTGGGAATGTAAAACAGCGCAGTCAACTGTTGGAAAATGCGGTTCCTCAAAAAGTTAAATAGAGTTACCTTACGGTCCAGCAATTGCACTCCTGGGGCTGTATCGTTATTCCACATTTTGTTTTCCCATTATCAACTGGTGGGCATTTGGGTTGATAGTACTTTTTGGCTATTATGAATGATGATGTGTGAACATGCATGCACAAAGTTTTGTGTGGACATATGTTTTCATTTCTTTTTTGGAGTGATGAAAATGTCCTGGAATTGGATAGCTGTGATGTTTGCACAACTGCGACTATACTAGAAACCACTGAACTGTACATTTTGAGTGAACTGTTTGGTATGTGAATTCTATCTCCCGAACAAAGGAAGTGATTGAAACAACAGTGAGCCGAGCGTGTGTAAGCACTTGCTAAGGGCCTCATAGCACGCTAAGCAGCTTCTGTAGATTCACCCATTGTCTGCAATTTCAGAAGAAAGAAAAAAAGCAAGAGAAGGTAAGAGTATGCTTACAAAGACCAGTTCAGGAAGGAGCCTGCCCGGCCTGGGCACAGAGCGGATGCTCCGTGGAAAGAAAGGCCCATCCTGAACCCTACCCCAACATGAGAGCAAATCACCAGTTAGTTCTCTCTGCCTAGTCCAGTGATTCACTGAGATGTAACAAAGCCTTGGAGGGCAGGGCCTGGAGCTGGAGCCGAAGAGGCCTGTTCACTCTGGACGTGGATGGTCCGAGGGGTCAGTCTGACGCCACTTAAACAAGTGTCTTAGCCTCAGTGGCCTCATGACCTCACGGGCCTGATGAGGGGGGTAACAGTTCCAACCTCAGGGAACTGCTGTAAGAATGAAGTGAGCGCGTTCTGTGGAGAGCACTTGGAACTACCCTGCACGTTGTAGTGTCTCCACGCTCTCTGCGGCCGCTCTCCTGGGCTGGAGCATCCCGGCCTAGGAGAGGGGCCTGCGGGAAGGCACAGAAGGGGGCGGCCGGCGCACAGCCACAGGGACCCCGGGGTCGGGCCGACCCGCGGAGTGCCGCTCTCCCAAGGGTTTCGCGCGTGTAAATGAACTGGGCGAAGAGCGGGGGGGGGGGGGGGGGGCGTGACTTGTCCCAGCTCTGCTGCGCAAGGTCGTGTGGAAGATTCCCGCCCGGATCAGAAGACGTGGGGAGCCCCAGGGCCGGGAGGGCCGGAGGGTCGGGGAGCTGTGGGGTAGGAGGAGGGAGAGGGAGGAGCGCGGGGTGCGCGGGGCGGAGCTGGGGGAGGTCCGTCGGGAGGGAAAGGCCTGTCCGGAGAGAGGGAAGCGGGACAGCCCGCGGGGCGCGGTACCTGGAGTCGAACTTCTGGCCGTCGGGGAAGGTGCCCACGTAGTGGTAGCGCACGAAGTCGCCGCTGCGCACGGTGCGCGGGCACTCGTCGGGCACGAAGCACCGTTCGATCTGCAGCTCCGGGTCGGAGCCCAGGCCCAGGCCGGCCACGGGCGCCGCCTGCCCGGTCACCCAGAGCAGCAGCAGGAGCAGCGGCGGCGGCGGGGGTCGCCAGCCTCGGGCCCTGAGCGCCATCGGGGGCGGCGAGGAGAGGAGCGGGGGTCGGGCGCGGAGACGGCGGGGGCGCGCGCGGAGCTCGGGCAGCGCGCGTGGCGGGCCTGGGAGCAGCGGCGTTTGCAAACGTGGAAATGAATCCCGGCCCTCCCCGGGCCGCAGCCGCCACCCCCTCGGCCCCGGCCCCCGCCCCCGGCCACATCCGAGCGAGGGGCGGAGCTGCGGCCGCGCGCGGGGCGGGTCCGCTGCGCCCCTGCGCCGCCGCCCAGGCGGCCCTGCCCTGCCCCGCGAGCCCGCGGCCCGCCCCGGGGAGAGGACCGTCCCCGGGGGGGAAATGGTGCGCTCCTCCGGCCTGGGCTCTGGGCCAGGGCTGGGAGAGAAGAGCATTGAATGCCTCAGCAGACCCGCTGGTCCCCGCCTGTCCCCGGAGACTCCGGATTTAGAACCACGAGAGGCTCCTACGTGGCCGCGGGTCCAATTACCCTTTGCTGCTTCGGAGGAGAGAAACAGATTTTTTTTAAAACCTAGTTACAAGGATGGCGTCTCCACTGAAAAAGACTGGAAGTCTCCAGTCTTCGGGATTAGAGAGAGGGAGGCATGCGTTGCCAGACTCCCTGGACAGTTGTCCAGGTGAAAGTTTTCAGTTGCCAACGGTGGATGTTCCCCAGGCCATCGAGGTGTACTGTGAGCTGACTTTATAGCAAGCATCCCCCATGGCCTCAAACACGTGACTAAGCCAGGTAGGGCTTCACAGTACTCAGATGCGGCAAGAAATTCATCGGAGCCGGTTTGGCTCAGTGGATAGAACCTCAGTCTGTGGACTGAAGGGTCCCAGTTCGATTCCGGTCAAGGGCATGTACCTTGGTTGCAGGCACATCCCGGCAGGAGGCAGCTGGTCGATGTTTCTCTCTCATCGATGTTTCCAGCTCTCTACCCCTCTCCCTTCCTCTCTGTAAAAAATCAATAAAATATATTTTAAAAAAAAAAAAAAAGAAATTCATCAGAGTAGTTAAAGGCATTGAGCTTAGAGTCGATTGTCCTCATTAGAACCTGGCGCCAATGAGAGCAAATCACCATTTTCCAATTCATTTTGGAAGTGTAAACCAATGGTTGTGAGTGCCAGTTCAAAGCGAATAGCCATTCCCAATGAGAAGTGCCCGTGAAAAAAAAGGAGACTTTATTCAGTGCAAACAGCTCAGTTGGGATACAGAGTGGCCCTGAGCACAGCACAGCACAGCTGTGGGACAGCTCAGTCGTGTCCCAGCTCAATGATGAACAGCACAGCTGTGAGACACGTTCCGGGGCCAGGCAGCCCTCAGTCCGTGAGGCCCCTCTCCAGCTAGACAGGCTGCCCCGCTCCACTTCGGTGGCCTGGCTCAGACGGCAGGAACACAATGCAGGCTAGCGGTTCAGTTCTGGCTTCTCCCTGAAGTTCAGTTTGCATGAGAGGCCTCTGGGTAGAAAAGGCCCCGTTTTTTAAAATTTGAGCTCAGCGAGCCAGTGGGAGCCCTACTTAGTAGGTATCTTCTTTCTCGGGGTCCACAGAAGCAAGCAATTCTGATATCAAAATGTGGCAAAGATAGCGAGAGAGAGAGAAACTGGGCACCAATCTAATATATACATACATATGCAAAACTACTAAATAAAATGTGAGCAAATGGAAATCAACAAGTTATCAAAAGAATAATACATATAACATGTGGACTATCTAAGCGACCTTTTATCCTCTGCAAAATGAAGATAAAACACGATAATTACAAGATTATTATAGATCTTATGAGATCCCAGGATCTAATGAGAAACCTCATGTAGCAGTAATGTTCACTGTTCCTGAGGTGAGTGAACTGTTAGAGCTTATTCAATGGAAATCGAAAACCTATTCATATAATTCACCCTATGAACACTGTTAGTCTGTGTGGCCTGGGTAAAGCTGATTTCACCCCTGGGAGTTAAGGTGGGCATGTGACCCAGGCTGGGCCAGTCAGAGTACTGCTTCTCTCCGAACACAGAGATTGTTTCCATAGCAGCTGCATGACCCTTGCTAAGCCAAGGCGTCTAGTACATGGAAGTCCTATTGGAACTGAGAACAGCTTCTCCCAGGGGCTGCTAAGCTGTTGGCCACCTTTGCCCCAACAGTGGGAGAAGCTATGTGAGAATGAAGCTGAGAGAAAGAGAAATGGCTGACTCGTAACATTTCAGCACCTAGATCAGGCCATTCCTGAAGTTCTGCCCCATGACATCACATAAATGTGAGAAAATAAATTCCTTTAAAAAACCAAGCAGGTTTATTTGGGTTTTGGTATGCTGTTTTCAAGAGTCGATTAATGCTTGCTAAAATGGAATTATCAATCCCTGAGTCTTCTTCCTGAGAGATGAAATCATTGAGTTAAGCAAATATTTGCATCAGTCAAGACTTTCTTCTTTTATGTATATAAAGTGTGATACTGCCGAAACCGGTTTGGCTCAGTGGATAGAGCGTCGGCCTGCGGACTGAAGGGTCCCAGGTTCGATTCCGGTCAAGGGCATGTACCTTGGTTGTGGGCACATCCCCAGTAGGGGGTGTGCAAGAGGCAGCTGATCGAGATTTCTCTCTCATCGATGTTTCTAACTCTCTATCCCTCTCTCTTCCTCTCTGTAAAAAATCAATAAAATATATTTTTTTAAAAAGTGTGACACTAGATAATTTCATTGATCAAAACCCTTTCAATTGCAAGTGTGAGAAGAACAACTTCACTGGTTTTGCATAGAAGTATATCCTAAAGTTTTCAGCTTGTTTGCTTGCTATAATGTTTGGTATCTTCTTTTCGTTTCTTGTACTTTAGGGGCATATCTCGACCAGCAAAGTCTTCCCAGGAGAGGAGGAACTATTGGCCCAGGTCACGTGCATCTACAACTGGATTGGTTCGCACACCGATTCTTCCCTCTCAAAGGGAAGCCTGATTTCCAAGTTCTGGGACACATCCGTGTAACACTGTATGGCTGTTCATCGTCTTTTGTGTGTTTATTTGGACTTCCTGTAATAACTATGAAAGAGCTCCCCAGGTATTTTAGGTATTGATTATATTAAATGCCATGTTTGAGGGAAATGTCCTCTATACTATTTTTTTTAAAATATGGAATGCTTCACGAATTTGCGTGTCATCCTTCGTAGTTTATCTCATTACATGTAAGTTGCTATAACTTCATGTAGCAGATAACACTTTTAAAGCACAATCTAGTTAAGCACCTAACACTTTTGCATCCTGGCTCCACCATTTACTAGTTCTGCATCCTTGAGCGTGTCACTTAACTTCCTGGGCCTCCTCCAGTCTACAAAATTAGTGTAATACATAAAGGTAATAACAGAAGTTAAGTTTGTAAAGATTAAATCATATCTTCTTAAGGGCTTGGCTCAATGACCAGTACATAAAAGCACTCAATATGTATTAGGTTTTCGTTTTCAGCTCCCAAAGCTTGTCTAAGTTCAATATGCACTGTTTTAACCAGGGATCGCACATTCTAAAGTGGGGGGGGAGGGTGGGGGGAGGCAGGGAAGGGCTCCCAACCGCCGCCACCCTCAGCCCTCAGACGCCGCCAGGGGGCGCGCTCCGACCTCCGGCGCCAACCGGCCAGGCTGCGGCGCTCGGAGCGAGGACAGAGTGCCGCGCCGCAGGGAGGCGGGGACCGGCGGCCTCGGCGGGGACACCGGGCTCGGCCCGCGGCCTCGGGGCGGCGCAGGAGGGGGCGCTGCGGGACCGGGCGGGCGGGCGGGCGGGGCGCGGAGGAAGTGCCGTCTTCGCCGCCGCCTGAGCCGCGCGGGCCGCGATGTCGTCCCGGCCGGGGCGCGGCGACCCGGAGCCCGGGGGCGCGCGGCGGGCGCGGGAGCCGCCGGAGCAGGAGCTGCAGCGCCGCCGGGAGCAGAAGCGGCGGCGACACGACGCGCAGCAGCTGCAGCAGCTCAAGCACCTGGAGTCCTTGTGAGTCCCCGGCGCCCGGGCTCCTGCGGGCGCGGGAGGTGGGGACCTCGGAGACCCGCGAGCGGGCGGGCGGCCCGGCTACCGGCTGCCGTTACCGGTCCCGGGCGGGAGGGGGTCGGTGCCCGGCGCCCCGGGGCCGCCTGGGCCGGGAGGGAGGGAGGCGGCCCCGCCCCCAGGCTCCGGCGCTCCCGCGGGTGCCGGGAAGGAGGGGCGGGGGGCGGGGTGCTGCCCGCGCGGGAGCCGCGGTTGGCCACGCGCCGCGCCGTCGGAGTTGGGCTGGGGCTCCAGGTGGCGCGCACTCTGCATCTGGGGCTGAATGAATGAATGAATGAATGAACGCGCGGGAAGTGCGCCTTGGTCCCGGTCCTTTCGCGGCGTTCGGGTCCGAGGGCCACTCGGAACCCGGTCACCTCTTTCCTCCTGTTCCTAACGGGAGAGAAGACGCAGTCCTGCAGCGCCAGTGGGAGGAGTAACCGTGGGTGAGGGGCTGGTCCCGGAGGACTGGGAAGGGGGCTGTCAGGGGGGGAGAGTGCAGACCCGCTCTCGAGGCCTGAGGCCTTTTACCGGGATGGAGGGTGGAGGCCACAGAGGCCGATTCCAGCTCCACAGAAGGAATTGGGACGAGAGACTCCCATCCTTGCAGGTGAGGCTGGCCGCACTGAGCCCAGGGAACCCCTGGGAGGAGGGGGGGAGGGTGGAAAGGGAGAAACATCGGGTGGGAGGTTGGATGAATGACCTTCCGGCTCTTTCCTGTCATTCTGCCATTCTGTAATTAGCTTTCATTCTTAAAGTTTGGTGTTCACTGAGTTATTTAATAAATTGTTCTGTTTCAAGGCGTGGTGGAGACCGGGTGTAAGCTGACAGAGTCCTTGCACCCGAAGGGACCGACAAGAATTAGTCCCTTCCCACGCAGTGTCCCCTAACTTGTGTTGATGGCACATTCCTATTGTCAGCAGATGAGTAGCATAAGAGAGACCTTTCATAGCTTATCAAAAGTCTGTAAATATTTACCGAGAATTTGGCCTCCTGCTTTATCTTAGAGATTAAGAAGAACAGAGAGTACATTGCTCTTTGTTGACCCCCCCATTCAGTATTTGTGTATAAAAGGCATTGCGCAGTCAATAAAGTTAGCTACAGTCGGCCGATGACCTACCTGCAGTCCTCCCGACCCCGCTCTCCTGTCTGTCTTTCTTTTCTCAATTCCCACCTCCCTACCTCAGCCCGGTTCAACCATCAGGCTGGTCCTTGACAAAGGCGCTACGGCAGTCATGTAAGGAAAGGTCTTCAAAGGGTTACAAAGCTTTATATTGACCCTCCTGGGAGCTTTGACACAAAATGCATCGCTTTGCTGGAGCCTGGCCTGCTCTGCATAATATGTTTATTTATTTTTTAAAAATATATTTTATTGATTTTTTACAGAGAGGAAGGGAGAGGGATAGAGAATCAGAAACATCGATGGGAGAGAAACATCCATCAGCTGCCTCCTGCACACCTCCTACTGGGGATGTGCCCGCAACCAGGGTACATGCCCTTGACCGGAATCGAACCTGGGACCCCCTCAGTCCACAGGCTGACACTCTATCCACTGAGCCAAACCGATTAGGGCTGCATAACACGTTTAATATGTCCTCAGTGTGGCCCTGGAGCTGAATGTCACCTCAGCAGGACGGTGGTTGCAGGACAGGGGCCTTGCTTTGCGGGCACCCACAGTCCCGGCCCCTCAGGGCCCTCTGTGATGCTCTGTGTCTGCCAAATTAACGATTCCTCGCCCCATGCACAATTGGGAAGATTCGTCTTCTGACTCCACAGAGCAAGTTGTTACAGTGTGAATGAATTCACAGCTGGCTGCTCAGATGGGACGGAAGGCTGGGCCTCCACCAACTTTTGTTAATATTAAGAATTAACGGCAAAGACACATGTAGATTCTTGACTGTCAGGGGGCAGAAGCCAGCCATACATTAACATGGTCCCGTTTCCAAATCTGTTCTGTTTCGTAGTTAAGTGTGACTTGGAGAATTTTTCTTTTTTAACATGTTAAAATCACGGATTGTTTAGCCGTAGGAAACACCATCAACGACCGTCCCGGAAACTGAGAAAACAGCTGTGAAATGGACTTTTGAGGCAATGCCCTTGCTAATCGCAGATTTCCAATGTGCGGTTCCATCACCCTTCTTTTCCATTTGGCAACAACAGTGACATGTTTTTTCGGGGAGTTTGGATTTCAGTTTGATCGGCCATATGTGGTTGTTTGTGCAACTCCTGTGGCTCAAAGGATGTATTGTCGGAGTTACGGTCTGTGCTCCAGGCTCCCGTCGGTCCCTGTGCGTGAGGCGTACCATTCATGTTTCTCGTGAATGGTTGCAGGTGAACTGTATCCTTGTCCCAATGTGTGCAGATTCCAGTGCTGTTGCTGAGGAAGTTCCGGCTAGGACATGCCACCCCTTTGTGTTAGAAAAGAGTTTAAGCATTTGCTTTGGACAGCACTGTGCCACACCTCAGCGGCTCGGTCTATTCATGCCCAGTTGCTCGCTGGGTAATATGGTGGGGCAGGTCCTCCTCTGTGCACTAGAAGAGCTCTGGCTTTGGGCATGTGCCATCCAGCAGGCTGTTGTATGTTTGGTCCAGACCTCGGCCTTTGTGATGCTAGTGATCCTGTCCTGAGCTGCCTCTCGAGGCCGCTGAGAACATCCACTTGTCTTCAACAGGAGGGGTGGAAGCCAGCTTTGTGGCGTGCCTTTCACTTGTGTGCTGTGACAGGCTTACACATGAGCAAACTGAGGCTCTGGGGATTGAGTAACTTGCCCAAAGTACACAGCAGTGAGAATGAATCAGAATTCAAAACGGAAGTTTTTATCGCCAGTGCCCATGGGGTTTCCACTCTGCCTTGCTTCACATTCACACTGGTTTAGGACTGGAAAATGCTCCTGGGGGAATTGGGGGTCTTTTACTCCAAGAAAACAGCATCTCCTTTTATTGGGATAGTTATATGTTTGTTTATTCCAGAGAGGAAGGAAGAGAGAGAGAGAGAAACATCAATGATCAATGATGAGAGAATCATTGATCGGCTGCCTCCTGCACTCTCCCTACTGGGGACCGAGCCTGCAACCCAGGCTTGTGCCCTGACTGGGAATCGAACAGTGGCGTGACCTCCTGGTTCACAGGTCGATGCTCAACCACCAAGCCATGCTGCTGGCCGGGTACATTGTCACTTCTGAGAGCAGTTTACATTTTATGTGGGTCTTTTTGTGTGTAATTAGGAATTTTTTATTTGTTTCTTGGATTTTATTTATATAAATCTGTACCCACACCATGCACCTTCATTTCTGACATGTCTCTTTTTTTCTTTTTCAATTATAGTTGACATACAATATTATATTAGTTTCAGTTGCACAGCATAGTGATTAGACATTTATATACCTTACGAAGTGATCCCCCTAATGAGTCCAGTACACATCAGACACCATAGCTCGTTATTACAATACTGGAGGCCCGGTGCATGGATTCATGCACGGGTGGGGTTCCTTGGCCTGGCCTGCGGGAATCAGGCCGAAACTGGCTCTACGACATCTCCCGAGGGGTCCTGGATTGCGAGAGGGCGATCCTCAGGTGATGCACCCCGGAATCAGGGGCCTCCTCTCTGGGTCCTGGGTGTGGGTGAAGCAGATTCGGGGCCCAACAGTGCCCCAGCAGAAACCTAACCCACGGCCAGTTCCGCGAGGAATCGGGCGCCCTCCTCCCTCCTCTCTGGGTCCGGGGTGCGGGTGAAACAGTCCCTATGTTTGTGCCTGTAGTTTATCCCTTCTGGTACCTAGCACCATGCTTGGCACAAAAATTGTGGACTCGCTACTTCTGCAAGGAGTGAGTTTCTATGTTGAACCTTCACTATTACCTGAAGATCAAGTGTAGTATTGCCTATTGTACCAAGTTTGTTAGGGCTAGCGTGGGGATTTTGATTCTAAAATGCTTATGGTAATAATGTTGAGTTTTAAATTCAGCCTATATAATCCTGCATCAGATAATTGCACATTTTTGGCTTCGTTTTTCTTATTTCAAGATACCTTTGGGTTTTTTTTCAGAAATGTATTAACTTAGGCTTATACCACCATAGCTGTAAAGAAGATATCATTGATTTTCATTTCTTTTTTTTTTAACATATTTTATTGATTTTTTACAGAGAGGAAGGGAGAGGGATAGAGAGCTAGAAACATCGATGAGAGAGAAACATCGACCAGCTGCCTCCTGCACACCCCCTACCGGGGATATGCCTGCAACCAAGGTACATGCCCTTGACTGGAATCGAACCTGGGACCCTTGAGTCCGCAGGCTGACGCTCTATCCACTGAGCCAAACCGGTTTCGGCGATTTTGTTTTTCTTTTATAATTGAAAAGCATGTTGTGGTTTAGCATATGTGCATATAAATGTGAATAGAATGAAAAACAAAGGTTTCTCCCACTTATGATGCTTAGTTCCCTCCCTAGAGGCCAGCATGCACCCAGTTTCTTAGGACCCTCTCAGAGCTGATCTGCATGCTGTATATGTACAGGGGCCTGTGAGAACCATACCCACCAATAGAAGCCTGTCAGAGACTCTGTTTTGTTTTGCTTCCTACTCCCCCCCCCCCTTTTTTTTTAACTTTCATGGACATTGTCCCATATCAACATCTAGTTCACTCTTTCAACATTCATTAATGTTTTGCTGGTGATAAACGCAATGCGTTTCATTATCGAAAACTTGGAAAATGTAGTTGCTCCCATATTTCCATGTTTCTGGAGTCAAAACAAAGCTTTAAACCAGCCACAATGTCCAGGTCTCCTTAGTAAAATGTCCCTTGAGGAGGCATTGAACGGGCCTGGATGTCTGGTTTCCTGTATCTTTCTCTCATTCAATATATAAATATATATACTGAAGGGATAACATATCTAGATATTTATCCCTTAGGTATTCAAATGTAAAGCCAAACACCCACACTGGTTGCTTAATAGCCAATAGTGAGTAAATACTTAAAAGTCAACATGAGCAATGGGCCAGCTTTTCCGGATTTGGAAACCAGAACCCTTTGGGGCGGCTCCCGCAGAGTTCACGTGAAAGTTCAAGTGCCCTGGGAGCGTAATGCGCAGGCGCAGCTGTGTGCTCAGGGCCCGGGGGTCTGAGAGCTCCACAGGTGAAAGCGAAGGTGTGCTCCCCAGTCAATCCCGTAGGTAATCCTGCAGCTTTACTTACTGAATGCTGCCCGTGGTCCAGGCATCATGCAGGGGTCCTGCACCCGGACCCAGTGGGTCCATGCGGGCAGAGAGGGCGGGCAGAGAGCTGAGGAGCCGGAGGCAGCCGGCTTGGGCAGCTTGGGCTCACCCTGGCAGAGGCGGTGGGAGGACCTTGAGTTGGGACGTTCAGGGAGATGGGAGGGGGAGCCTCTGAGACAGGTCACCTTCCAACCCTTCCCTCCAGAGTTGCTCTTCCCCGTGCTGACTCCAGCCCCTGAGAGCGGATCACTCAGCCCCCCTCCCTGAGCCTCTTCCACGGTGGGTAGGTGCAGTGATGCTGGGTGAGCAACCTGACAACGATAATGACAGTTTGGAACCACAATTAACTCACGTTTTCCCTGTAATCTCTTGCTTTCCCTTCTTCCAAAAAGAAAACCATTGTGCTAAGACGGCAGGCGAGTTACAGTTTCAGTGAATTCGAGTTCTACGTCTCAGCAGGATGTGGGAGAACATCAGTTTATTCATATGTGATCTCGAGTGCTGGGCATGTTCTATTAACTGCTTTAGACATAACGTACTTCCAGGTTTTTATTACAAACGGCCTTTTTAGTTTAGCCTACAGCTGCTTTTTGCTCGCTATGTTCCTGTTGACGTGGTGGTGATGGTTTGTTTTGTTTTTCTCTCTAGTTACGAAAAACCTCCTCCTGGGCTCATCAAGGTCAGTGTGAAGCGTGTCCTGTCGGCTCTTCTCTCAGACATAAGTCACTCAGGGCTCAGACTCCTCTGGTGATCACCTTCCTTCCTGCAGGTGCCAGGCAGACCCTGGGCTTTGTCACAGCCTGTGCCTTCGTGGCAATTTACTCAGCGGGTGTCTGTTCCCCAAGAAACCCAGGCGGGCCCACGCCTGTCCCCCGGCCATCGCGCCCCTTCTCTCTCCCGCCAAGCTCTGCTGCCTGGTGCTGACTCTCTCGCCTGGCACTGGGTCCTCGAATGTCATCAGCTCAGAGAATGGGAGACTCTGGGGAGACCTGGCGCTCCCCCAGCCCCAGCCCCCTGGCCAGTGTCTGTTTCTCTGGGGGAGTGAGGCTTAGAGGAGTGGGTAAAAGCCAAAGCAACCTTTTCTGTTCAAAGATTTAAACTTTCAATTAAAAAAAAAGATGTAAGTCCGGCCAGCATGGCTCAGTAGTTGAGCGTCAGCCTCTGAACCAGGAGGTCACGGTTCGATTCCCAATCAGGGCACATGCCCAGCTTGCCAGCTTGATCCCCAGTGTGGGGCGTGCAGGAGGCAGCCAATCCATGATTCTCTCTCATTATTGGTGTTTCTATCTCTCTCTCCTTCTCCCTTCCTCTCTGAAATCAGAAAAAAAGATATTTTTTTTTTAAATGGAGGGAAACCGGGGGGCATCTGTACAATAAAAACAATAAAAATAAATTTACAAAATAGAAATAGAAAAATATTTTAAAAATTTTACTATAAATTTAATATTCATGAAAATAGGGGTGGAGGAAGCTCCTTAAGTATAACTGCAGTTATTCAGCAGTGAAATGCATATCAGAGAGAGAGCATGTGTGTGACTAGAAAACATGCCATTTTATTATTCCAGGTAGCCTTGTTTAATTCTTAATGCTGTGCTCATTCCACAAAGAGTTTTCCCTTTTTTTAAAAAAAATGTTGATTTTAGAGGTGGGGAAGAGAAACATCGATTTGTTGTTTCACTTATTGGGATATTCATTGGTTGATTCTTGTATGTGCCCTGACTGGGGTTTGGACCTGTAACTTCGGCATATCAGGATGATACTCTAACAACTGAGCTACCCAGCAGGGCGAGGTGAAACCTTTTTTTTTTTTTATCTTGGAATCTAACATACATTAGGATTTCGAGCTTGCGGATCACTCCTGTAGGAAGGACAGATTTCCATCCGAGAACAGCCACTTGGTTTTTGTGACGTAGTTCTTCCGCACATCCATTCCCACCTTTTCTGTCAGGTCTCATTTGTGACTCCTGTCCTTGAAAGGTAACTCAGGATGACCTCGGGAGCTCCCGCTGAGAAAGCCAGGCCGTGCTGTGTTCTGAGGCAGGTGGGGGTTCGGTGCTTTCTGGCCACATTGTTTACACGCCGTTTCCCTTTGCAGGAAGATGAGACTAAGCCGGAAGACTGTATACCAGACGTGCCCGGCAATGAGCACGCCAGGGAGTTCCTGGCTCACGCGCCAACCAAGGGGCTTTGGATGCCCCTGGGGAAGGAGGTCAAAGTGATGCAGTGTGAGTGCGAGTGCGTCCGGGGCTCCCGATGCACGCAGGTTACACCCCGGTTCACAAGGCGTGTTTTTCTTTCATTTACCGTGTCCTCTCAGCGCTGCAGAGTCCTGGCATGGCCTCTGCTCTGCAGAGTGACTCACACGTGTCAGGAAGTGGTCCCAGGTGAGAGGCGGAGCCGCGATGTGCTCCGGCTGCCGGCTCCACGTGCCGTGGCCTTTCCCCGGGCCGGGCTGCCTTTGGCGGACACTCGCTGGTGGTGTTCCGGCAGCAGAAGGACCTTCCGTGGTGGGAACGCCGGGGGCAGGTCCCTCTGGGTCTTGCCTCAGTTAGCCCCCCCATCCGTTGGTGGTACGGCTTCTCCAGGCTGCCTGAGGAGCTACAGGCCACAGGGGGGGGGGGGGGGACAAGCAGAGCTCAGCATGCACACCCCTCCCCACCAGGGCAGCAGCACCTCCATCCGGCGCAAGGCGGCATTTGAAGAAAGGGTGCTGAAGCCTTTTTATGTATTTTTAGTTTTCTGAAGTTTATTCATTCAGTATTATTGTTTTGTCATTTGGGGTTATTTCCAGCAATTTGCTGTTTGGTATATATATATATTTTAGTAGATTTTAGAGAGAGAGGAGGAAGGGAGAAGAAACATCGATGGGCTGCCTCCCGCACACCCACTCCTGGGGATCCAGCCCACAGCCCAGGCGTGTGCCCTCATCAGGAATCGAGCCAGTGCCCTCTTGGTTCATGGGTCAATAGTCAACCACTGAGCCACGCCAGAGCTGGCCTTCGTTGCTTTTATTTATTTATTTATTTTTAAATATATTTTATTGATATTTTTACAGAAAGGAAGGGAGAGGGTTAGAGAGCTAGAAACATCGGATGAGAGAGAAACATCGATCAGCCGCCTCCTGCACACCCCCTACTGGGGATGTGCCCACAACCAAGGTACATGCCCCTGTCCGGAATCGAACCCGGGACCCCTCAGTCCGCAGGCCGACGCTCTATCCCCTGAGCCAAACCGGCCAGGGCCTTAGTTGCTGTTAAAAGAAGAAGCAAAACCAGAGAGCTTGTTCTCCCTCCCACTGCGTGAGGACACAGCTGCCCGCAGCCAGGAGAGCACCCTCGTCAGAAACCCACCCTGCTGGCCCCCAGATCGCGGGCTTCCCGCCTTCAGCTGTGAGCAAACAAGCGCCCGCGTCTTGTTGTGGCCGGAGCTGACCCGAGACCCCGCCACCCGCGGCTTCCCGCAGCCTCTTCCTGTGCCGGAGCTCCTGCGTCCTGGGCGTTGCGTCATCCTCGTGGTTGTTACCTTCTCTTGTTCCGGTGGAGTGCACCCTCCCACAGCTTCCTTTGCAATGGGCTTACAGGAGATGCCATTTTCAAGGCCTTCATTTACTGGAAAATCCTTATTTTACAGATATTTTTAATTTGCCAGTGTATAGAAGTCTGGGTTAAAAATCAATTTTCCTGAAATTATATGTAGAAAAACCTAATGATGCTGCAAAAAAAAATCACGCTGTATGATTTCACTGGTGTGAGGTACTTAGGGTAATCCCATTCATAGCGACAGAAAATAGAATAGTGATTGCTCCCTATTCACCGGGTGGGGGCGGGGAATGGGGAGTTGTTGTTTAACGAGAATATAGCGTTTCCGTTTTACAAAGGAAAGAGTCATGGAGAGGGAGAGTGTGATGGTAAATGCTACGTATATGGGCCAACCTCACTTTATCGCATTTCACAGGTGTTGCGTTCTTTACCTACTGAAGGCAAGACACTCCGCCAGCAAAAACATTCCAATTCACTCTATTGCAACACTTACTTTATTGTTAGGGTCTGGAGCCGAACCCATAATATCTCCCAAGGTCTGCCTGTATTTTTACCACAAGTTTTTAAAAATTTAGAAAAGTTCAGCCCTAGCCGGTCTGGCTCAGTGGATAGAGCGTGGGCCTGCAGACCAAAGGGTTCTGGGTTCGATTCCAGTCAAGGGCATGTACCTCCATTGCAGGCTCCTCCCCTGCCCGGGCCCTGGTCGGGGCGTGTGCAGGAGGCAACCAATCGATGTGTTTCTCTCACACTGATATTTCTCTGTCTTTCCCTTTTTCTTTCACTCTCTCTCTAAAAATCAATGGAAAAATATCCTCAGGTGAGGATTAACAAAGTAAAACAAACAAAACAATTTAGAACAGTTCAGAGTAGTAAGTGGAACCCCATTATAGGTTTGAACTACGTGGGTCCACTGACACACAGATTTTTTCCCCCAGTAAGTATTATAAATGTATTTTCTCTTATGATTTTCTTAATAACGTTTTCTTTTCTCTAGCTTACTTTGTTGTAAGAATTCAGTACATAATACATATAGCATACAAAATATGTATTATCAGTAAGGCTCCCAGTGAACAGTAGGCTTTTTTAAAAAATATATTTGTATTGGTTTCAGAGAGGAAGGGAGAGGGAGAGATAGAAACATCAATGATGAGAGGGAATCATTGATCGGCTGCCTCCTCCTGGGGATCGAGCCCACAACCCGGGCATGTGCCCTTGATCGGAATCAAACCTGGGACCCTTCAGTCCACAGGCCGATGCTCTATCCACTGAGCCAAACCAGCTAGGGCCACAGTAGACAATTTTAAGTTTTGGGGGAGTCAGAAGATACATGTGGATTTTCAGCTGAGGTTAGGGCTTTATAAGGGTTTCAAAATCCCAGGCTTCCCACTTCAGTGGGAGCAAGGCTGCTGCTTGCTTTCAAGACTTATAGAAGGGGCGAGAGACCTAGTTAAAATGCCAGAAATCCTGCTGTTCTTCGCCAAGGCCCACTGCTCTTTGTTGAATTAATGCTCCTCAGGTCGTGGCAGGCCCCTGGTTAATTCCCAGGGTTGCAGAGAAGTTGATTTGGGCAAATTTGCAACTCCCGTCAGTGCTTTTATGGAAGAACAAATGTATAGAGATTGTCACTTGGCCATTCTTGACATACTTCCTAGGGTTTCACTTCTGAAAAGAATTTCCTTCATTGTCCTTTGGATGACTTTTTAGGAAGGGAATGAAAGCGGGATGAATGTGTTCGGTCTGTCATCTGTGCCCAGAAGTCTACAGCTTTTTTTAAAAAATTGATTTGAGAGATAGAAACATTGATTTTATTGTTCCACTTATTTACGCATTCATTGGTTGCTTCTTGTATGTGTTCTGACCAGGGACTGAATCTGCAACCTGAGCGTCTTAGGATGGTGCTCTAACCAACTGAGCTATCCTGCCAGGGCCTAGAGTCTTTGTTTTTGTTTTGTTTTGTTTTTTGAAGTTTTTTAAGTTTGAAAATTACTGCTCCGTTTGATGAGGTTGTTAGTTGCATTTCACTTACCATTTTATAGTTATTTGCTTTGTAAGTGTGTTTGGGTTGGGATCAGAGCCAGTTCTACCAAGAAGCAATTGAAGTTTAAGCTTCAGGAACCCCAGTTGTGCCTTTCGGGGGGCCTGCAAGGATCCCATTGGTACGCTGATAAGGTCAGACACTTTGTAAAATTTGCCAAGGCAAGATTTTTTTTTTTTTTTCCTGAAGCGCCCACTGCCTCCAGGCCCCACAGAACTTGAACTTGTTCCAGACATGTACACTATACATACTTTCATTCTTTTTTTATTGGTTGTAGCGTTACCTAGAACAGTGGTTTTTAAACTTTAATATGTCTACAAATCACCAATAAGTCTTTTGAAATTCAAGTATGTGTCAGTATTTCTGGAGTGGGCTGATTACTATGCATTCCCAGCAATCTCACATGTCACCAATTTTCTAGACTCCTAATGGTTCATTCACTGATTGCATATGCTTTTAGATTGGAGTCTAATGAAGAAACGCCTTAATGTGATCCACTGATTATCTCCATTAGATGAAACTGTGTTGTCTTACAGAGATATTTCCCCTTTCTTTGTTCTCAGGTTGGCGCTGTAAACGGTACGGTCACCGAACAGGCGACAAAGAATGCCCTTTCTTTATCAAAGGCAACCAAAAGCTAGAGCAGTTCAGAGTAGTAAGTAGAACCCCACCATGTGAACTTACCTTTATTAGAAACTAGAGGCTCGGTGCATGAAAATATATCATCTCTTATAACTCACTTTAAAAAAAAAATTATATCTCTTAGTCATCGATACACATAGACCAAAGAGAATTACCTCAGTATTTCTACCTTGTATAGTAGTTTGTGATTCTGCCAGAGTTTATTTACTTATAAAAGATATTTAAATTATATCCTATATGTATTTTTTCAATCCTATATTTTTTAATCTTTTTTCTTTTTAAAAAATTATTATTATTATTTTTCAATCCTGTGTTTTTCTAATTGGAAAATCCTTTTCACAGCGTCAGTGAGTTAGCAGTCAGTGATGGTGACCCTCAGGAAGAATTAGAACATGTTAAAAAACTAGCAAACTGGAAAAAAATAGCTGGTTTTAGTAACATAGAGATTTAATATTTATTTAATGCTTCACGAAGTCTTACCCAACGTGAACCTTCTCTAACCCTCCAGGCACATGAAGATCCCATGTATGACATCATCCGAGAGAATAAAAGACATGAGAAGGATATAAGGTGAGGTTGTCCTGATGATAACAAGACCCTCTTGAAGTTTTAAATTGTGTTAAGTTGGAAACAACTATTCCTATTTGAGGAGTAGTGTAACAGAGGTGGTGCCTTCATTGCGCAGTACTTGGAGGTCAGGAGCAGTCACTGAAAAGGCCGGTGTTCCGGCAATGAGCAGGCAGCCTGCTCCCCTTGGGTTAGCTTATAATGCAGTGGGCATGGCCCAGCCCGCTGACCCATGGGTGGTTGATGTTGGCAGCCCTCTTCGTGGTGTGTGGTTCTACTGTTTGATGGGTTCTCTCTCATATGATTTAGTTTATCTTCTGTGTCTTCAGGGACCTGAGCTATTGTTAAACATGAATAATGACAGTGAAAAAACAGGAGGTCTTTATTTTTTTCAAATTTGTGGTCTTGAGTTATAATTGTTGAGAGGGTAGATTAGCTAGTATGAACTTGAGCAATGGGGGATGATTTAGGAAAGGCTGTATCTGTTAGGAGTTATAATAGGAGGGACTAGAGAAATACCCCGGCACACCTCCTTGGGGCATGTGCACTCTAATCTCCTTTTTAAGTGAATTTTATTTCTCCTTAACGCTAAGGGACCCCACAAGACTTGCAACCAGGGGAGCAGTGGGGAGTGACAGCGCATCCCTGGCTAACCCCTGATGAACAGGGTCCCCGAGGCCCCTTTCTCTGACTGCCTAGTGAGCGAAAGCATGTTTCACTGTCCCCAGCTTTAATAAACGTACTATCAAAAAATAACAATAAAAACTTAAAAAGGAAAAATGGGGAAATATTTAGGGCAATGAAAAGGATACAGAATGACTGTACACTGGTAAATAGGCGTGGATGTAAACAGCCCTGTAAAATAGGCGTGGGTGTGGACAGGAATGGGAAACATGCAAAAATAAAAAATAGGTACTGTGCAGAATGAGGTGATTATCTGTGACTTTTTTTACCCTCACTACTAATCTTATATTTGAAAGAATTCTTGGACGTTGTAATGGTTCCTGGTTCTCTGACCGGTCTTCTGTGTAGGATCCAGCAGTTAAAGCAGTTGCTGGAGGACTCCACCTCAGATGACGAGGGGAGCAGCTCCAGCTCCTCGGACTGTAAGGAGAGACACAAGAAGAGGAGGAAGAAAGAAAAGCACAAGAAAAAGAAGAAAGAGAAGAAAAGGAAGAAGAAACGAAAGCATAAGTCTTCCAAGTCAAGTGAGAGCTCGGCCTCGGACTGACAGCCGCCCGGCTTGTCCGTGTTCTCGGCTCAGAATCACACACTGCGGCCGAGAACAGAGGGCCTGGAGTCGGAGAGGGGACACCCAGGAGCACATCTGGTGTCACACACACGAGTGACTTCGCACCCACCTTCCAGGGAAGCTGTGACCCCCGAGAGGGACTGTGTCTTCCCCGGTGCCAGCTCTGGACGGCGCCGACTTCGGCAGGACAGGCCCTCCCAGTCCTCCCCCTGCTGGTCACTGGGGCCTGCGACGCCTGGGAAGTCGGGGTGGCCGGACGACAGCGCCTCTGAGGACACTCCTCCAGGGCTGCCACCTCCACAGCGAGGCCACTGAACTCCCAGACTTCAGGCTCCACTCTTGTCTGTTGTTGAAGATAATAAAAGCTCATTATTTATTTTTCAAATGTATTTATTAATATTTTATTTCTGAACAATACTTGCATGGTTTTCAAATTTCAAAGGTACGTAAGGTTTAATTATGAATCTTAAGTAAATGTGGGTTTTCTTTTGTTTGTTTTTTAACATAAATGCTAGTATACCATCCACTTTGTTTTCATTTTTTATTTTTTCACTCAACAGTGTGAAGTATGTTGGGCCTCGCTGCTCACAAAATCCTGTGTTCATAAACCCTGGCACGGTGGGTTGAGTTTTTTTGGGGGGTGGCAATGGGTAATTGGGTGTTCTGTAATAACAGTGAAAAAATCATGTACTTAACTTGCTTAGCTCTCATTGCCACCATCCCATGATTATGATTATGCCCAGAACAATTGATTCAGAGAAATGATAAGGATTTAGGGATGTCTATTCTGGGTCAAGCATCCACATCCCAGAATTCCCCGTCGTCCTGTTGGCTAAGCACAGCCCTCCTGGGAACTTCTAGTTTAGACTGTGGGCAGCCGAGGCAGCTCTGCAGCCTGGGGTGGTGTCTGCAGCTAGGGGAGGGCGTCTGTTCTTTGGTGAGCCAAGGTGGAGCCACATCTTGCTCAGGGACAAGTGTACCTCCCTCTCCAGCTTCAGGAGCTGCTGTCATCACTCGGGGTCCCTGGAACTCACCATTCCCCTGGAGGTTGGATTCCCGCATCTTTTGTAAAGAGTAACCGAGGCAGGGCAGCCTGGCTCCCTCCCCAGCTCTCTTCAGTAACTGCTCCTAGACTTGGCCTTGGAAAGTTTATCTCAGCGACACGATTGGCCCCGATTGGAATGGCCAGAGCTTGTTATTTCTGGAAACCCTAAGGCCAGTTAATGCAGCCATGCCGCACGCTTACCCCGAGCATCCTAGCTCAGCATGCAGCAGGAAATTCTCCTGCCAGGAATTTTCTTCATTCCAATGGTATGCCATTTATGTTAAACATGTACCTTCTGTTTGCCTTTTAGCAGCTCATCTGAAAAAAATGCATTGCTATCACTTTGTACCATCTACTTACACCATCTTGAGAGGTTCTTGGTTACTCCAGGGAGTGAAAAATAGAGGACGTTTTCACCACAGGGTAACTTAGAGGCAACACCGCTGGACCCATCTGTGTGTATTGCCATACTGTCCAGATTACCACCCAAAGATCCTTTCTGCAAGGCACCCCATGCTCTCCCACACCTGTCCTGTTCTTTCAAACAACTTTGGGACAGAATTACATGTAAATCACATGTGAACATTTTGGCACCTCGTCAGACTTAACCTGTAAAACTTATTGGGAGAAGGTTGGTTCCACAAATGGACCATCCAGGTCCCAGGTTCTGAATATCAACTTTTGTTTGCTTCCTCTTCCTTTGTCTCTAGGAGTGTTCACTGGTGGGAAGACTATGTGGTACTAGAACCAACCCTTGGGCGCATCTATCAGTGTTGTTTTCAGGGACCTACAATGTGCCTGGTCATAAAAATGAGCAAGGCGTACTCTCTCTTCTCAGGGAAGGACCTGTTCGTGGAGATGTCCTCATCTATTTCTTCTGTCCTCAACTCCACCATCATGTTCTCCTTATCTAAAGGTCCCTGGAGATTATAAGACAGGATACATGGTAGAAGTATATGCAAATGACCCAACCCTATTGGTGGTGTTATCAGTGATGTGGCCACTTGGGGAAGGGGAGAAAATGTGCCAGATTCACACAGCCATATGCAATTCAGTTTGTTTTCCTGTTTTACAACCTATTCCAAAGGCTTTATAATGTGACACATACTTAATGTGGTTGTTGGTATCACAGCTTTATTAGTTCAAATCAAGAGAGATATCAGTGTTCTAAGCTGAATATCATGCCCTTGCAATATTTAGCTGTTCTTTGTAGCTGGAACTCAGAAATTGGTTTCCTATGAAATAACAACAGAATCGTACATTCCCTTAAACCAGTTGTATAACAAACTCAAGATACCTTATACAGAGAATCATTATCAGTATCTTTTTCATCTTTGGGCTAAAGCTGAAGGTCTTGACTTTGCTTCAGTTCCCATGGGGCTGCACGACGTCATCTGGCATGGCTTTACCATAAACCAGGTCAAACGAACACAGTTTTGGGTTTTTTTAAAGCTTCCCAGAACCGTATTACACGGGATCCTTTGCCCTCTCCCGCCCTCATTTTCTCTTTCTCAAATGCATAGTTTCTTTGAGGTGCATTTCCATACAGAACCTCCTTTCACGAGCTCTTACCATGTAGCTCCCTCTTCTGGGCAACAGAAGACAAAGCTCATCTGTTTCTGCAGGAATGTTGTCAGTTTCCACGTCAATATTAGCAGCAGATATTGGTCACCTATGTCATGGCTGTTGCCTTCTAAGTGTAAGTCTTGTTTTTCACTCAAGTTCTCAGCCTGTTGAAGTTCAGTCTGAGTCTCTATTGTTTTCATTTTCCCCATAACCACTATAGTGCCAGAACTGTGCCTGATGATAACACATAGGAAATATAGGTTTGTGGTTAAGTGTAGTGGACAATGGGGACTGAGATACGAAGAAGCCAGATATTCACTGAGCACCACTGAACATGGAAAATGCAAACTTCCATTTCTAAAACCCAGAAAGAAAATATGGTAGTCATTTTGTCCCCCGCAGCCAGTCACAACATTCAGGCAATATGCACCTGTATGGCACACCATGGAGTTGCTAACGAATGGCCCCCAGTTCCCCCCTGGATGTCCCAGGATTCAGCAAATGAAGGGGCATGAGTGGAACAGTGGGGCCCCAAACCCTTCAGCACTAGAGTAGGTATCTGTTCTGACTGGCTGATCCCCACCTACATCAGCTGCAGCACATTATGAATGTCACCCCACTTCCTCTTTAACCCGAGGTGTTGTCAGACTTATTACATCCCCCCCCCCCCCGCAATGTGATAGTTATAAATGGCATCTCATTGCAAAATATAGGCTCCCTAGGAATTATAATTTTGTCTTTCTTCCCTGATGATCCCTTAGAGCTACAATTGTACTGGTCCCATTGTAGGGATTCAAATATCTGTGGAGTGAATGAATGAATGAATGAATGACCGCCAGTGAGGCTGAGCATCCTTGGTGTGTTTATTACTTGACCAACATGGTAAAGATGAGGCTCAGGGTGTGAAAACATAGACTGTCTTTACACGTGTGTCTAACATTTCAATGTGACATCAGTGCGTCAACTCAGGGGAAAGTCGAAATCGGTCTTAACGAGAGACACGGACTGTCAAATTGTCAAAACGAGGGTGACACTGACCACCCAAGCACCAGAAAAGGCCCTGGGCCTGAGAATTCAAAGATGTCAGCCCACTCCCCTTCCAACCAGTAGGATTGGGACTTCGCGTACATGGGCAGATGACTTAACCTCCCTGAACCTCAGGTGCCCTCATCTTAAAATAGAGATGATGGTGATAATACCCATTTGGAATTCTGAGCAGAGAACACACAGTTCACTAACTGGACCTTACCACCAAAATAGCAGCCACCATCTAACCTCAGATACCCCCACACACAAAATGCCGCGCGAACGCAGCACAAAACCTCCTTACCTAAGAGGTCAGTTGGAGCCCTAGCCGGTTTGGCTCAGTAGATAGCGCGTTGGCCTGTGGATTGAAGGGTCCCGGATTCGATTCCGGTCAAGGGCACATGCTTGGGTTTCAGGCTCAATTCCCAGTGTGTGTGTGTGTGTGTGTGTGTGTGTGTGTGTGTGTGCAGGAGGCCGCCAATCAATGGTTCTCTTTCATCATTGGTGTTTCTAACTTTCTCTCCCTCTTCCTTCCTCTCTGAAATCAATTTAAAAAATATTAAAAGAAAAAAGAGGTCAGTTGGAATCTACAGGGCAGACCATTCCGTTTCACCCTTGACAGCTTTCAGCATTGCCCCCAGCCCCAAACCCAGTCCGCTGGTATTTCGAAGGCATTCTCATTCCACTCCTGCTCCCTGGTTGGTCATCTACCTACCAACCCTCTCAACTGTACCGCCTAGCAGCCCTGTTTGGCTACACAGGAGCCACCAGATCCCTCATCCTATTCACTGAATAGTCCTTGAACCGTGCTCCCTCCTGAGGACTCTCCCAAGGACAGCTGCCCTCACGGGAGAGTCTTCATTCTCCCCCCCTCCATGCACTTCAGGGCTGGGGCGTGGCCACTAGCTTGTGGCAGATCCAAGTTTTATGGGGACTGAATATTAGAAAACTTAGGGGACTCTCTTTAAGAAAAAACATTATAAAATTGTGAACACAAACATCTCGTGATGTTTCTATCTCTCACCTTGCTGGACACTCTGGCACATTCATTGAAGGCCTGGGATCCCGTTAAATGACTACAATCTGAAGGAGGCAGTGACTCATGCAAAACCCCACCTTTTTAGATATTTTCCTTCCTCAACATCCAAGACCTTCTTCACTCCCAGAGCCCTTCAGCAAACCACGACCATGGCTACCTGGTGGACCTTGCTATAATTTACGACGGCTCCAACTCTGAAATTGCGGACTTCACATTTCCATTCTCTGACCACACCCACTCTGCTTGCTCCTTGACTCTCATGTAGAAGACCTCCATTACTTTTTCTCCATTTGATCAGCTCCTGACATTATTCCTCTTCCTGGCTATAGGGAGAGGTACGGCGCCTAGGGCACACAATTTAAGGAGGCTCTTTTTATAAAAAACAATTTATTTATTGATTTCAGAGACAAAAGGAGAGGGAAAGATAGAAACATCAATAATGAGAATCATTGATCAGCTGCCTCCCGAAGGCCCCCTACAGGGGGCAGAGCCAGCAACCCGGGCATGTGCCCTCATGGGGAATCGAACCATGACCTCTTCGGCTCATGCTCAACCACTGAGGCATGCCAGCCGGGGCAAGGAGGTCATGTAGATGCAGGAAAACCATTTGTTAAAACTCAACAATTATATTTTTTTCCATCTTCCTTATAATAAAGCAGATTCCTTAATAGATTTTTCTCATTAAACAATCCTTATATTCTTGAGATACACTCAACTCAGGATTGATATGCTTTAATAAACATTGCAGGGTTCCATTTGCTGGTACTTCATTTAGGATTTTGGAATCTGAGACTATAAATGGAATTGCTTTATAATTTCCAGTATCCATATTGTCTTTTCTTAGGTTCATATAATCAGTTGGCCTCATATAAGCGATTAAATAACTTGCCTTTTTTTTTCTGTTCCCTAGAGCAATTTGCATAAGATTATCTAAAACTAGTTAAAATGAATGTTAAAAATATTTTTATTTTCCTGAGAAAAAAATAAACATAGGTGGCTGAAGCCATTCCTTTCTCCATCTTCCAGTGTGAACGCTAAAACTGCTACAACCATCTTGCAACCATGAGGGAAATGTCAAGAGAATCATAGAAATTGTGGCTCTGTTGTTCTTAAGCTGTTGAATCAAAAAGAGTAACTGCCTACCTACGGACTGGTTACATGACCAAATAGACCCTTATTTGTTTAAGCCATTGCAGTAGAGTTTTGTGGGGGGGTTTTTTACTTGCAGCCAAATGCATTTCTAATGGTAGTTATTAAGCCACCTTTGTAGTCCTCTCTTTCTCTTTAATCTTCACAATTAGCTTTACTGATCTTACTATGTAATCACTCTATTTTCCCTCAACTTGTGTATTATATCTAACTAGTTTCTGATCCATCCTTCACAATCTTCACTAAATAAGTTTAGGCTCTCCCAACCCGTCTGGACTATTTTAACAGTCTCCTAACTAGTATCCCAGCTTCCAGTCAGAAATACACCATGCTTCAGAATTTCTAAAATCTTATCAAGATATTCTTTAAAATCTTAAATGGCTCTTCTACAGGATGAAACACACTTCTTATCATAGGCATTGTGTGTGTGTGTGTGTGTGTGTGTTTTTTCACCTTCCTGTTTATTTTTAAATATATTTTTATTGATTTCAGAGAGGAAGAGAGGAGAGACTGAAACATCAACGATGTAAGAGAATCACTGATGGGCTTCCTCCTGCACATCCCACACTGGGGATCCAGCCTGCAACCCTGGCATGTGTCCAGACCGGGAATCAAACCCTGACCTCCTGGTTCACAGGTCGAGGCTCAACAACTGAAGGATGCTGGCCAGGCCCACCTTCCTACTTAGACTTTGCATCTCCAGGGTCTAGTTTGGCACAAAACAGGTTCTCAAATATTTGTTAAATGGCTGAATATTTTTCATGGTTTCTTTGTTGTTTAATATTAAAACATTTAAACATTTAATCAGACTAAGCAGAGTGACAGCATATTGGGCACTCAATGAAGATGTGTTGAATGAATCTAGTTTCTAAATCCTACGGGAAAATCCTTTATCAGTAGTAGTCCCAAATGCTCACATTTTGGTGTGCACTCAGTTGATCTAGCCTACCCTGCAGGAAGAGGCTCTCCAAGAACGTACGTGTATGCTTTCAGGGGATAATTAGTCGTGTGGGTTCTGCAGATAGCGCTTGTGCCAGGAGTGAAGTTATGAAAGTAGGTGGCGGCTGTGTGGGCATTTCTGACAATTTCAGATCCGTAAATAACTTGCATCCAATGCGAGAACTGTGCCAAGTTCATCTAACCAGTGTGGGCCACTGCCTTCGGCTGCTACTAAGGCTTGGCTTTGCAAAGCTGAAGGTGCTGCTTTGAACTTGCTGGGGACAAGGGAGCGGGCCAGGTGGCAGTCCGCATTGCGGCACAAAACCGTCTGGAAGCTTCCCAGGCAGACAGACTCCCCTCCGCACCCCGACGGTCCCCTCCCAGGCTGCTCAGCCTAGTGCCTTGGCCTGAGAGCAGGACAGGAAACCGTTCTGGAGGAGATCGGGAAAACGAACGCGCTCTGGGAAGCGGAGGGCGTGTTGGGGAGAGAAGGGGCTGCAGAGACAAAGCCCCCGGGCAGCCGCCCAGCCTCCCCCGCAGCCTCCCGGTCTGGTGATGTCGGGTCCCCATTCCCCGACCCATCCTGCAGATTTCTGTATTTCAAGGGGGTGGAAAACGGCCCCCGGCGTAAACTGGGCTGCCTCGCTTCCCGGATTTCCTAGCAGCAAAGCCCTCGGGCCTCTCCTTCCACCAGGGGAACCTCAAGGCGCCCGCCGCCGGAACCCCAGTCGGACCCAGCCCGGCGCGTCCGGGGGGGCGGGGGCCGCAAACCCCCGCCGCGCACGCGCCCTCCGCTGACCTTTCCCGGGAAAGCCCTTCCCGGCGCTTCCCCGTCGCCGCGCGCCGCCCCCGCCCTTCCTGCTATTTCCGCTTCCCTTTTCGCGCCTGCGCGGACCGGATTGTTTTGGCTTTCCGGTAGGATCCAGCCCAGGGAGCGGGCGGGGGAGCTGGGGTCGGGCGGGGGCGGGGGCGGGGGGCTCGGGAACCCGGGAAACTGCAAAACTGCCGCCTGAGCCGATGGCGCGCGCGCGCTGCGAGGAGGAAGCCCTGGCGAGGCTGGCCCGCGGCCCGGCCCGCGCGTTCCCGGGCGGCGACGGGGGCCGCCGAGGGTGAGAGCGCCGCAGGGGCGGGGCGGGGCGGGGCGGGGCGGGGCGGGGCGGCGCGGCGAGCCGGGCGTCTGGCGGCCCCGGCTGACGAGGCGGCGCGGGCGGGCGGGCGGGCCTCGCGGCTCCCGGGGGAGGAGTCAGACGGTGGTCGGGCCCCAGCAGCGCGCGGCGGCGTCCGCAGAGGACGCGGGTTTCCGCGCAGCACGGGCCGGCCGAGGGAGGGCTCGTGAGGGAGCCGGAAGGCAGAGGAGGCGGCGGCGGCGGCCCCAGCCTTCCTGGGCGGGAGGCGAAGGCCAGACCCCGGCCCGGGCTCCGGCCGCCGGAGGACCACGCCCCCGCCCCGCCGCGCCCTAGGGGCCCAGGGACTTCGGAGCCGCCGGCCACACCGGGTCCCGACCGTCGCGACCGAGGAACGCGGGTGAGCAGGCGTCGCCGGCGCCAGGAGAGGGGGACGGGCAGGGGGCGCCCGCCACGGCCTCTGGAGGAACCGGGGGAGGAGGGCTGTGGCGGGACGGGGTCGGCCCTTTGTGGCTGGGCGGGCGGGCGCGCGGGCGGGCGCGCGGGCGGGGGGCGGCGGCGGCATCTTTCAAACCCGAGACGTTTCCGCCGCGGCGGGGGAGGGGCGAGGGGCGGACGCCGCCCTCCGCTCCCCGCTCCCCGCTCCCCGCTCCCCTAGGCGGCCCCTGTGCTGCGGGGCTCCCGGCGGGGCGCGGGGCCGGGGTGCGGGCGCGGCTGCGGGGGCGTTTCCGGCGCGGCCCTCGCCCGCTCTCGCCCAAATGAAGCCGTTTCCCTGAGCGGCTGGCGGCGAGTTCCCGAGGCGGCGGGCCGGAGCAGGGCCAGCCCTTCCGTGCCGGCTCCCCTGCTCGGTGCATCCGTGGCCACCGACAGCCGTCCGGGCGAACAGAGGTCCCTTTGTGACCCGCCAATGGTTTTTTGGGAAGAAAGCAGAAGCTGCCCTTTGAAACGGAACATTGTGGACGTGTTTACTTTAGCCTGAAATCGGTCACTTATTTGAAACGCGACCACCGCCCTCTCCCTCTCCATTGAGAAACCGTGGCGCAGAAGCCGGCCCATGCGTTGATGAGTGGTTACTTGGAGTTTGTTTCTTTTTATTTGCTGGGTTAGCAGTCCAAGAGATCTTCATGGCCAGCTCAAGCGGGGAGGAATAGGCGCTCCATGGACTGCGGATCTCGAATTGTCCGCTGCCGCGACGGGCCCTCCAAGTGAAAGGAGAAAAACAATCCAAAAGGAAAAAGTGACTCGGACCAGGGTCGGTTGGTGTGAAATGTCTACATCACCCAGCCCTATGGGAACGCAGGCTGCAGGGCCGGTCACGTGCTGCTCCTATAGGAATCTGTAGGTCTGGCGTCCGGAAACAAAACCCTATCAGCCGTGTGGTCTGGTGAAGAAATTGCATTTTCTTCTAATTAGCAGGGTGCTGGTTTGTTTTTTTCTTTTCCTCTGAGTTGTGATCTTATTTCAGTAACCTTTTAGTAAGGGCTTTTTTTCCCCTGACGTTGTTTCAGGACGTTTTCTGTGACCTAAAAAGTAAATTGAAAAGTAAATCCGGGCCGTCGTTTTCCAGTCGCGATGGTGTGGAATTTTGTTTTTCTTTCCATCTGGCTGCTCCCTGATGTGAAGCTGGCTTCTTCGCTTTGACCTCTTGTGGGTCTGGTGCTTGTTGAAGGCCTTTTCGGCGGGGCCCCGGAGTCCTCCAGAGGCTGCCGCTGGTCAGTACGCTGGTCAGTCAACGCGCCAGCGCTCGGGCAGTGCTGGGGAGCATGCGCCATCGGCCACACTGTCACACGGTGCTCTTCTCCCCGTACGGTTCGGTAGGAAGAGTTTTGCACGCTATAACTCTTCTACCCTTTTTGCTCTCATAAGAAGCAATACCATAAAATGTTAGCTTCGGTTATTTACGGGGGCTGTAGGGAGACAGGTGGGGTAGAGGTGTCATCGTACTTAAGTCTGCACTCTTCCAAGGTTTTCTTTCTGTTGATTAATGGAAATAATGAGGCATTTCATACCATCCAGACATTGCGGAACAATGAATGTGTTCAAGGTGGATGGTCAGTTCCTGGAAACTGGAATGCAACTTTATTGCACACATTTAGAAAAGAGTTGTTTTTCTCCTTGCCCACATTCCTAAGACCAGGAAAAAAAGATTGATCCTGCTGTCAAAAAGTATAGGAGTGAAAATGCCAAAGTCCTTCATTATATATCAGTCTTATCATTTTCAGTTTTGTGGCATTTGACTAGAGCAACTAACATTTGAATAACTCAATATTTGAAGTGACAGATTGATTTCAAATAACTTTTTAAAGTGTATGAAGGTTACTCCTGGTTCCCTTGCCAGGTATGTGCAGTACCTAGATTCCTTTGGTGTTGGAAGAAGGGATTATTATTAGAGATTTGGGGAAAATATAATCATTTTATGAGAGGTGCCGAATATTTTTTCCCCTTTCTCTACTCTCACACCTCTGACATTGGTTGCGTGCAGTAGCTTCCATGGTAGACAGAACATTCTAAGTATTCCTCAGTTTGCCCTTTATTTTTTAAAGAAATTGAGAAACATCAGTAGTTGTAATCATTGAGTGGTTATGCCCCTGATGACCTCATGAGTATGTTTGAATATCTGGGAAATAACTTTCTTCTGCTATTGTGATTGAAAAGATCATTGATTTGAAATCCCAGTGAAAAAGTTAAGGGTTAGTTTCTCTTTAGGGAAATTTAGCTAAAGCCTTCTTTAGTCACCGTGCAGAGCTGAGAGGAAACAAGTAACATAAAAAAAAAAAGACATACCACACATAATTATTCTGTCAGAGATGGCGTCTCCTTTATGTTCTTGTTTAATTGTTTAAAAGTGCGGTAATTTATTCAACTTGTGATCTGAATTTACTTAAGAGTACTGAGCATAGTTTACTTGATGGAGCCATGTTGTCTTTTTCAGTGTGGTTGGAAAGGAGGAACATGGGACTAGACCTAAGCTCTGAATTTTATTGGAGTAGGGGACACTGCTGAAATTTATCAAACTTGATGATGGTTTGTTTTTTAATTGGTGTTTGTCACAATTCCAAAAAACTGTTTGTGAAGTGGTTGACAATTCAAAGACTTAAGTCTTCCGAGCATTCTCAACTGTCAGGGTTGTTTTGATAACTTGAAAGCAAACTATTTCTGGCACCAGTCTTTTGTTCTCCCTCAAGAGAGGCCTGTCTCCGCATTGAAGTGAAGAAAGGCTTGTTTTCTGACTGGTGCCTCCCTGGCCCTCGTTTCCTTTTTCTGTACTGGCACCAGCCTTCTTAGGATTAGTCTTTGTTGAATTAGTTTGTTTCATGATTTGTACCATCAAAAATACTCCCTAAAAACTTTGAACGAACTTCTCTTATCTAAAATACTGTTCACCCAGGGTGAAATGAGAACTGTGTTTAAGTGCTGAGACCTTGTAATTGGGACCCCTAGACCTGGTACTGGTGTGGAGATTCAGGAGTTTGGAAAGGACTACAAAAAGCTTCATCAGTGATACATCAGTAAAGACAATTGCATGTATTTTAGAGCAGTGCTGTGTGTCAGTCACTCTTCCAGCCTCTTTATAAAACTCATGTAATCCTTAATCCATTGAGAAGAGTTTATTTTTATCCCTCATTTTATATCACAGAAAGTAAATATCTTTTAAAAGGTCACACAACTAATAAGTCGCCATTTGGGCTTTCAACCCAAGTAATTTGGCTTCACAGTTCTTGTTCTTAATTTGTTGGCAATATTTAACATCCAGAAAGCCTTGGATTCTTTCCAATAGAAGCTTTCAGTCTTCTGGGTTGACATTGGTAGCAATGGAAGATGCAGCACCACCTAGGTTAGTAATACACAACTTGAAGGTGCTTCGTACAGGTGATGACCTATAGCCCATTGCCCTTGTATCACTATTTTATCCCTGCCCTGTAATTTCTGTGCAGTCCTTGTTTGAACCCTTCGCATTTTTTTTATCCTTCCTTTCTTTTAACATTCACAGCTCAGTTAACTGCTGATCAGTCTCATTGATTATTTAAGGGAGGAAAATCAGTTGCAATAATTTTCCGTAAGAGGTGTTTCAGGTTTTTAAGTAGAATTATATATATTACTATGTATTGCTGACTGATTTAATCCTAATGATCATTTAATAACAGTGTTTGGTTTGAAATTATTTTATGTAGTAGAATTCACTCATTAGAACCTTGGAAGCTTGGGTATTCTAGACAAAGTATATTAGAACCTAAATTTTATGTCAAAGTACATTATACTTTATTAGATCCTGAATTTCATTATGTTATGTTTGTATGACTCGTATTTCTTATTCTAGTTGACATTTTTCACTATGAAATATATTCTAATGACCTGCTCTAAAATGTAAGACTTTCATAATAATCAGGAATTGTAGCCTGCAACAGTGATTTCCCAATCTCTGCCCCTTTCATTTAATTAATCCAAGTATCCACTAACTGTCTCAATGCAAGCATTGTCTTATATACATCTTCTCTTTCAAATGTATGTAGACATTACATACATTTGCAGATATTGTAGTTGATAAAAATGGAAAGTACATTAAGTGTTTCTGACTATAATAGTTTTTTTCTCATTGTGGGTTTTTTCAACAGATTCTCTTGGGAGAGTAATATAATATGTATGAGCATGTATCACACCATTTGAGGGGACAGTTCAGACAATAGGAACAAACCTAAGGAATGGACAATATAGCCAGCTAACTCGTTGTCACTGATTTTTAATATGTAATCAAACAGTCTGACAACAGAGATTGGTATATGTGGCCTGCAGCCTATAAAGTTTTAGTGAAATAATCATGTCCATTTGTTTAAATATTGTTTACTAGAGGCCTGATGCACGAAGATTCGTGCAAGAATGGGCCTTCCTTCCCCCTGGCTGCCGGCACCGCCTTCGCTCGGCCGGAGACGCCTTTCCGCCTTCCCATGCTGCCCAGAGGCCTGGAGCGGCTGGGGCAGTGCGGAACGTCTGTGTCCCACCCCGCCCCCTGCTGTTTGGCACCTGTATATGCAAATTAACCCGCCATCTTTGTTGGGTTAATTTGCATAGTCACTCCTGATTGGCTGGTGGGCGTCACGAAGGTAAGGTCAATTTTCATCTTACTCTTTTATATTGTCTATTGCTTTTTGCAGGCTATAACAACAGTTAAGTATTTGGGACAGATACTTTGTGGCTTACAAGGCCTAAAATATTTTGCCTTTGTAATGAGAACAGAGTAGTACACCTTTTGAAAGTTTTTTTTTTTAAATTAGATACTCATTTGCATATGTTAATAAATTCAATAGGTGTTCAATAAATTTTTCCTTCCTCTGCAGTGTGAACCACTGTTAACCTCCTTTGCTCATACAGTTTGTCTTATGGTAAAGAATAAACTTTCTTATCTCTGTCAAAAGTTTGGAAATGAAAGATCAAGACAGCTAGATTTCAAGAAAAATGTTTCTTATACCCAACTTGGCTTGCTTATTATTTACCTACCTGAGGCCCCGTCCTCAAAATTCGAGCATGGGGGGCGGGAGGTCCCCTCAGCTCAGCCTGGACCCTCTCCAATCCGGGACCCCTTGGGGGATGTCCGACTGCCGATCCCAGGGATCGGGCTGAAACCAGCAGTGGGACATCCCTCTCACAATCTGGGACTGCTGGCTCCTAACCGCTCACCTGCCTGCCTGCCAACCTGATAGCCCCCTAACCGCTCCCCTGCTGGCATGAATGACACCTTGACACCTAACTGCTCCCCTGCCTGCCCAATTGCCCCCAACTGCCCTCCCCTGCTGGCCTGCCCCTCCAGCTGCCCTCCCCTGCTGGCTATCTTGTGACAATGTGGTGGCGGCCATCTTGTGGTGGCCATCTTGTGACAATGTGGGGGTGGCCATCTTGTGATGCAAGGGCATGTGGGCCAATTTGCATATTACCTCTTTATTATATAGGATTGATTCTCTTGTCTACTTGACTTTTAAATAGTGTCTTCCGCTCAACCATAAATGCATGAGGGCAGGGCCACATTTCTCTGTTCCCATTTGGATTTCCCTGCCCTCCCCTGCCTGCCTGATCGCCCCTAACTGTCCCCCCTGCCGGCCTGGTCACCCCCAACTCCCCACCCGCCTGGTTGCCCCTCACTGCCCCCCCTGCCAGCCTGGTCACCCCACGCAGCCTGCTGTTTGGTTGTTACTGTGAGGGCTTCATGACCAATTTGCATATTATCCTTTTATTAGTATACATTCACTTCTTTTAGCTATTTAATTTGTCTAGTTTGGTTTTAAAACACCCTGTTTTTAAGGGACAGTCATGGTTTTGGCTGTAGTCTATACCAAGAATAAATGCACTTGATGTTTTGGCAATGTAGTAGTTGGCCCATTTGGTCTGATTACTTATAGTACTATGACCAACACTTACTAGATAACTCAATAAACATTTGTAAAGTTAGATTTCAGTAGCCATTAATTTATAATAGAAGATTAAGTAAACAATTTCCTTGATACCTGAAAATTAATCTGAGGATGCTAACATCTATAGATAATAGGATGTAGCACTTATTTTGAAGTGAATTTTAATATAATTCAGAGTAATATGACAATATATTTATTAAAAGGAAAATTTGTATAATGTGTCAGATCATCAGTAGTTAAGTTAAATAGTACAAACTTTGTGAAATGTTTTAGAGCATTTAGGCTATTGATTTCTGGTTTTGTTTTTAGGAAAGAAGGAATCTTGTTATAGAAAATGTTCATGTTACAGGCATTTGAAGGCTACTGGTTGGTCATCTTAAACTTAACAACTTTTCACATTTTTTAGTTAATACAATTTGAAGTTTATGTTCCGAGTAAGTCATTTAGATATCACATTAAGTAAATTTTTATTTACCTAATGTGATATCTAAATGACTTACTTTTTTCTGTCTATTTTAATAATTAAGTTATCCTGAATAAAAAAAATTATCTTAGGATGAAATTTATCCTAAATTACAGAAGAAGGGGTGGGAAGTAGGGGTGTATAAATCAGTGATAAAGAGGAATACATGATTACATAAAGTTGGCTAACTGATGCTCTAAAAGCAGGCTTCAATTATTTTAATAGTTTCATATGTGACTTAAAAAACAAAATCTAAACATAAATTAAATGCGGCCCAAAAAAGTCACTGCAAAATAAATCAGGTCATAGCAGGAGGTTAAAGAAATTACCAGAGTGAGCCTGTATAACTAGCCTACAAGGAATTCTGGGGGCTAGCAGTACAATCCAAATCTATCCTGGCCTTGGTGGCCAGTTCCTGTCACCTGATTTAAATGTGGATGGGGATGATTTTGGGCCCTGCAGCTAGTGTTAGAACTTTCAGTTTATTAATGCATGCATGTCTGTAAGATAAATTCCTAGAGATAGAATTGATTGAGTTATTAAGCATTTATAATGCCAAATAGTATACTTATGTAATACTTCATTTGCAATTCCAAAATTCAGAAAGCTCTTAAAATCAAGTTTTAATAAAGCTTTGCATATGAAACCTGACCTGAAGTAACATGAGGCTATATATAGTATTATGTTTCACACTGTTCCTGTTTCCTGCAGTAAGGATAGTAATATAGGTGTACCGGTTAATCGGATTTTTTTCAATAGATGGAGTTGCACATGTGTTGATATATATGCAATTTGATATGTATGCTATTTTGTTGTATTGACAACAAACTTCAAAACTTCATATGTCAAATTTGCTGAAGGTGTTAACATCATAGATATTTTTACACTTAAAAATGTCGAATTTCATGCCAAAAAAAGAGCATTTGCAGGAAGTTATAATTCATTAGTTTATTTTGAAGAAAAGTGCTGCTGAATACTTCAGGAAGCTTATGGTGAACATGCTCCATCTGAAGATACTTGTGAACGCTGGTTTAAATGCTTTAAAAGTGAAGATTTCAATGTGAAAGACAAAGAACGTCCAGGTCAACTGAAAAAGTTTGAAGATCAACAGTCACAAGCATTATTGGATGAAGATGCGTGTCAAACTCAAAAGCAACTTGCAGAAAGATTAAACGTTGCTCAGCAAACAATTTCCTATCCTTTACAAGTAATGGGAAAGGTTTTAAAGAAAGGAAAATGGGTGCCACATCAACTGAACGAAAGACAAATGGAAAATCGAAAAGTCATCAGTAAAATGTTGCTTCAACAGCATAAAAGAAAGTCTTTTTTGCATCGAATTGTGACTGGCGATGAAAAGTGGACTTATTTTGAGAATCCCAAATGCACAAAATCATGGATTGATCCAGGTCAATCATCAACGTCGACTGCAAGGCCAAATCACTTCGGAAAGAAGACAATGCTCTGTGTTTGGTGAGATCAGGAAGGTGTGGTGTATTATGAGCTTCTAAAACCAGGTGAAACCATTAATACTGATTGCTACCAATAACAAATAATCAATTTGAACCATCCTTTGATCATGAAATGATCAGAATTCTGTTCCAGAAGACACAGCAAAGTAATTTTGCTTCATAATGACGCACCATCACACACCTCAAAACCAGTTAAAGACCCGTTAAAAGATCTTGTCTGGGAAGTATTAACCCACCCGCTGTATTCATCAGACATTGCTCCTTCAGATTAGCACTTGTTCCGATCTGTGGCACACACACTTTCTGAGCAGCACTTCATAACATACGAAGAAGTGGAAAATTGGGTCTCTGAATGGTCTGCCTCAAAACAAGAAAAGTTCTATTGGGATGGTATCCACAAATTACTTGAAAGATGGGGAAATGTGTAGCTAGCGTTGGACATTACTTTGAATAAAGCACTTTTGATGTTTCTCTTGAAATTATTGTGTTTTCTTTGATTACAAAGTCCGCATTATTAACCAGTACACCTGGTATGTTTGATTATGGGGTGCTGCCCCATACTCTTTGAGAGAGCCTTGTAATACATGATATATGCACCACATTACTCTACAAAATCTGAAAAATCAAAATTCCAGAACATACCTAGCCCCAAAAGTTTTGAATAAGGCCTTGTAGGTATGTGCCAACCTAGTCCTCTATAAGAAAGCTCATTTTCCACATTCTCACTAACACTAGGCTTTGCTGCATTATTAATATGGGAAAATAGCCAGTGATTTTAGGTATTATTAGCTTTAGAGGTTGTGTAGTAAGTAGTAGAACTTAGATTTATAGTGCAACTCCCAGATCTGGAATAGCAAAGTAATTACTTAACTGACCCAAAGTCACATTCTGCCTTTGCATCTGTTTCAGTTACTTCCATAGTTAACTTGCCTAGGAATTTGACAGTTTACACCAAGTTAGCAGTTTCTGTAACAGTATAGTTGGGCAGGAAGTACAATGTGATCTCTTTGACATATGAATGGTATTTCATGTTTGTTAGTGGGCCCAATCATGCTCATATTTTAAGTGTTGTGTCAGCCACTTGACTTTCTGATTATGGGAACTAAGAGTCATCTAATTAGTTTTAAATTAGCTATTACTAGCTTTCTGTATGGGTTTCCCCTATTCCTTATTTGTAATTTCTTTGTAATACTGAAATAATCAGTGTTATTTCAAAATAGAGGCCCGGTGCATGGATTTGTGCATGTTGAAAGGAAATTAATTAGAAGAAATATTTTAGAGACCGGGGAGGGACTGTAGGAGGTTGGCTCCAGGGCATGTCCGGCCCATCTAGCCCAGTCCCAATCAGCCGGACCCCAGCAGCAAGCTAACCTACCCGTCGGAGCATCTTCCCCCTGGTGGTCAGTGCGCGTCATAGTGACTGGTCGAATAGTTGAACAAGCAGTCGGACACTTAGCATATTAGGCTTTTATTATATAGGATACTGATTTACAAATAAAGTTAAACTTTAATTCAGTGAGTTTTCTTTTTATGAATGGTGTACAATGTGGTTAAAATGTGGGTTTTTGTGGATAGCCATTGATTCCAACATGGTTGAAATAAGCCACTCTTCCTAATTTGAAATAAGTCATGAGGACAAAATTGCCCTCCTTTCTTGTGCATTCTTCCAGATGAATCCTCCACAAATAGGATTTAGATAGGATTTGTATTAAATTTACAAATATAATATGGGCATCTTCCATATAAGAAAACATCTATTTTATCTTGTTTTGTGTTTTTGCCCGTGCCCCCCCTCCCCCCCGTAAAATTGTATGCTCTTATAAAAAATTAAAGGAAGGAATAACTGTATGGAGGTTAATATTACATAAACTTCCCTTGTAGAATTGAACTGCAGGCTTAAAAAATATGTAGTTTATGTCTTGCAAATAAGTTGAGTCTTATCATATAGTTTAATAATGTAAATTAAATACAAAGCTTTTATGAATGCATTTAAAATGTATTCCCAAAATGAGAATCTCTTTAAGAAAAAGGGTATTTTTTCTCTTAAGTTATGGTCATGTATTGCTACTAAACAAATAACTGTAAGATCTGGCTTTGTGATTCAAATTCTGGTGGTTTTTTTTCAAATTCTTTTTTTAAAACATTAAAAATGTATACTTATGTGCCTCTTGTTTTCTAGAATGTTTATATTTTGTATAGCAGGTAAAATTACAAATGTCAATTTTCTTTAGTCTGTTTTTAATTTTAAATGTAATAGACTTTTAAAAAACATTCCTCATGTTTCATTTTTATGGTAGTATCTAGTGTACTGGCCTAGATATTCTAACTGAACTTTTTTTCTTTTTAGTTACTCCAGAAGATCCACAGACTATAGGATGTTGCCACGAAGCCTACCTCTGTCTTTCATACACAGCCTGTACAGCCATTGCAAAGTTGAGCAAGATGTCTGCAGTCTGTGTTGAAAAACTCTGAAGAACCTAATTAACACAGGATGACCTAGGAGTGATTTTAAGTCTCTAACAAGAACCTATTCATTAGTGAAAGTGTCAGTCTTGGTTCTGAATGCTGCAGATAACAGCAAGCGGAATTTCTCCTTTCATTATTTCTGAAACATTCACTTGACCTTCCATCAGTAAGACTGACTTTTTAAATTTGCTCCAGGAGATATTAATGGAATACAGTCATGTCCACTCAAGACGAGAGGCAGATCAATACTGAGTATGCAGTGTCCTTGTTGGAACAGTTAAAACTGTTTTATGAACAGCAGTTGTTTACTGACATAGTGTTAATTGTTGAGGGCACTGAGTTCCCTTGTCATAAGATGGTTCTTGCCACATGTAGCTCTTATTTTAGGTAAGTACTTTAATCTTGATTAGTTTGTCATTTCAAATGCAGAATGATAGCTTTTATTAATAGGAATTCTTTAAGCATTATTTAAATTTTAAAATAATAGATTCTCAATGTTTTGTTTACTAGTCAGTCTCCTTTTTGTCCCTCTACATATTTGGACATTTCATATACATGGCCTCATATACCATGTGGCCCTTTTTTTGATATCTGGCTCCTTTTGCTGAGTATAATGTTTTTTGAGGTTCATCTGTGTTATGATACATATCAATACTTAGTTCCTTTTTATTGCCCAATAGTGTCCCATGACAGACTTCAGAGATATTGTGAATTCAGGTCCAGACCACCGCAACAAAGCAAATATCATAATAAAGCGAGTCACATGATTTTTTTTGTTTCCCAGTGCATATAAAAGTTTGTACTATAGTGTAGTAGGGCTAAAAAATAAAAAAAATACATATTTTAATTAAAAAATAATCTTTCTGAAAAATACTGTTAGGTGAGCCTTCAGTGAATTGTAATCTTTTTGCTGGGTCTTACCTTCAATTTGTAAAAAAAAAAAACACCACAATATCTGCAAAGAGTGGTATGGCAAAGTGAAATAAAGCAAGCTTTGCCTGTAAAGGAATATTGGCGTTGTCACTCAGAATGGCGTGGTAGAATAGAAGTTTGGTATAACTTTGGCACTGGAGTGTACTTTTGTGTTGTCTCACTCAAAAGTTTTCCCAAGAAGTTGTTTATCAGCAAATGCCCTAAATAAACATCTGATGTTATCTAGCTTCTCTTTTTAGCTCTACATTTGTTTTACACTAAAAGCAAAGGTTTGTTTTTTTCTCTCTGCTGTAGGGCCATGTTCATGAGTGGGCTAAGTGAAAGCAAACAGACACATGTACACCTGAGGAATGTGGATGCAGCCACTTTACAGATAATAATTACGTACGCGTACACGGGTAATTTGGCAATAAATGACAGCACTGTAGAACAGCTGTATGAAACAGCTTGCTTCCTGCAGGTAAGCAGTTTCTTCTGTTTACATTAACTGGTTTCTTTTTACTTTTTTAAAAATATTTTTATTGTTTTAAGAGAGAAACATTGATTTTGTTGTTCCATTATTTGTGCATTCACTGGTTGCTTCTTGTATGTGCCCTAATATAGGATCAAACCCACAACCTTGGCATATCGGAATGATGCTCTAACTGAGCTGCCAAGCCAGGGCTTTGTGGTTAATGTTTTTATGTGCCAGGTACTGTACTATATGCTCTATATAGGTTCTATCTAATTCTTACAATAATCATTTGTAAATATTTCCCCATTTTATACACTTGAGACTTAGAGAAGTAGCTACTTGACTAATAGGATGCAAGTACTGACTGGCCAACCCAAGTTTTGAATCCAAGCAACCCAACTTCTCTCTATAAATTGCTTTTAGTTAGCCACTGTGATTTTTTCTTTACTTTTTAACCTCTGTGATGTTGAGTAAGTATAGCAGGTTAACACTTCTGATTCATCTGAGATCTCCTTTTCCTTCTTAAGAAAAAACAAACCTAGAAAACTTAGAGTGGCTAGGTTAGGTCATCTAAATGTAGATAATTTAGCCCTGGCCGGTTTGGTTCAGTGGTGACAGTGTAGGCCCCTGCACTGAAGGGTCTCGGGTTTAATTCCTGGTCGAAAGCATGGACTTCGGTTGTAGGTTTGGTCCTGAGGCAACAAATCAATGTGTCTCTCTCACATCAATGTTCTCTCTCTCTCTCTTTCTTTCTCTCTTCCTCTCTCTTCCTCTCTCCCTCCCTTCCTCCCTCCCTCCTTCCCTCCCTCTCTTTCTCCCTCCTTCCCTCCCCTACCCCCTCCCCCATTCCCTTCCTCCCTCCCATGCTCTGTAAAAATTAAGTAAATAAATAAAGATAATTTATAACTATACAGAAATGTATTTGTTATTCCTTTGATTGGTTGTCTTAGCTCTCTAGATAAGAAAGGCATATATAACCATTCTTAGTCATTATGTATGGTTTTCTGGTTTTATTTTACTATCTTGTCTATACTGATAAAACCAGATTCCAGAACATTGTTGACAATGTTCATTTTCTGTACTATGATTTATTTACATCATTTTCATTTGGTTCTATCAATGACATATTTTTAACTTATACACGAATTTCCTAACCTTTCCCTTTCGTTTTTTAAGAGCCTGTTTAATGTCATACTACTGGCTCCTAAATAGGGCAGTTACGTAGGCCACTGGACAGGTGGAAAAAATGCAAAGCTATATGTATAGTCTTCTCATTTTATTATTACAGAAAACATCTCTTAGCCCAAAATAAATATCTAAAAATAAAAACTACAGTATAGAGATCTGATTAATATACTGGTATCTACACAAAATAAAATGTGTCTGTTCTGCCTTTATTAACTTTTTTTTTTCTTTTAGGTAGAAGATGTGTTGCAGCGTTGTCGGGAATATTTAATTAAAAAAATAAATGCGGAGAATTGTGTGCGGTTGTTGAGCTTCGCTGATCTGTTCAGTTGTGAGGAATTGAAACAAAGTGCTAAAAGAATGGTGGAGCACAAGTTCACTGCCGTGTGTCACCAGGAAGCGTTCATGCAGCTGTCCCATGACCTCCTGATAGACATTCTCAGTAGTGACAACTTAAATGTAGAAAAGGAGGAGACGGTTCGCGAAGCTGCTATGCTGTGGCTAGAGTACAACACAGAATCACGATCCCAGTATTTGTCTTCAGTTCTTAGCCAAATCAGAATCGATGCACTTTCAGAAGTAACACAGAGAGCTTGGTTTCAAGGTCTGCCACCCAATGATAAGTCTGTAGTGGTTCAAGGTCTGTATAAATCCATGCCCAAGTTTTTCAAACCAAGACTTGGGATGACTAAAGAGGAGATGATGATTTTCATTGAAGCCTCTTCAGAAAATTCTTGTGGTCTTTACTCTTCTGTCTGTTACAGTCCCCAAGCAGAAAAAGTTTACAAGCTCTGCAGCCCACCAGCTGATTTGCATAAAGTTGGGACCGTTGTAACTCCTGATAATGACATCTATATAGCAGGTGGTCAAATTCCTTTGAAAAACACAAAAACAAATCACAGTAAGACAAGCAAACTTCAAACTGCCTTCAGAACTGTGAATTGCTTTTATTGGTTTGATGCACAGCAAAATACCTGGTTTCCAAAGACGCCGATGCTTTTTGTCCGAGTAAAGCCATCCTTGGTTTGCTGTGAAGGCTATATCTATGCGATTGGAGGAGATAGTGTAGGCGGAGAACTTAATCGGAGGACCGTAGAAAGATACGACACTGAGAAGGATGAGTGGACAATGGTGAGCCCTTTGCCTTGTGCGTGGCAGTGGAGCGCAGCAGTTGTGGTTCATGACTGTATCTACGTGATGACGCTGAACCTCATGTATTGTTATTTCCCGAGGTCTGACTCATGGGTAGAAATGGCCATGAGACAGACTAGCAGGTCTTTTGCTTCAGCTGCAGCTTTTGGTGATAAAATTTTCTATATTGGAGGGTTACACATTGCCACCAATTCTGGTTTAAGATTCCCTTCAGGCACTGTAGATGGGTCTTCAGTAACTGTGGAAATTTATGATGTGAATAAAAATGAGTGGAAAATGGCAGCTAACATCCCTGCTAAGAGGTACTCGGACCCCTGCGTTCGAGCTGTTGTGATCTCAAATTCTCTGTGTGTGTTTATGCGAGAAACTCACTTAAATGAAAGAGCTAAATATGTCATTTACCAGTATGATCTGGAACTCGACCGGTGGTCTCTGCGGCAGCATATATCTGAACGTGTACTGTGGGACCTAGGGAGAGACTTTCGATGCACTGTGGGAAAACTGTATCCATCCTGCCTTGAAGAATCTCCGTGGAAACCACCAACCTATCTTTTTTCACCAGATGGGATGGAGGAGTTTGAACTGGATTAAGAAATGGTTGCACTACCACCTGTATAGTTGGGAGTTCAGGAGGTGCACGCCTGATTTATGTGCTTTGTCATTTTCTTTGCTAAATAAGAGAGGCTATGAAAGGACTAATAGGAGTACATAAAAATCTATCTTTGATAAATTTTATTTTTATGCCCTACTTAATATTTGCATCAGTATAATATATATCAGTGAGTCTTGCAGAAAGATATGCTTCCATAATATGAAATAGATTATCCAATAATTGTAATAATTTTATGTGTATCATGAGAGCATAGAATCTAGATTATCTAACATTGTTAGCCCTGTGTATGTACAGTTCAAAAAGTTCACTTATTAAACCAGTTTCCTGTTCCTAGTGTGGTATATCACAGATTGTGCTGAGGTTATTTTAGCATATGTATTTCGTTCCTGTGCTTCTGTTCTGAAGTCCTGGAATCCAGTTTTTTGGTGTAATTAGTTCAGCTGCACTTAACACTAACATCCATGTTGGAATAGAAATGTCCCAATCCTGTACTATAGTTGAGGAAGATCTTCCGTTTTATGGTATTACACAGGGAGAGCTATGGCTGCAGGACCAGTCTAACTATACTGTTAGGTGCATGTACTCTCTGTTCACTAACTTAGACTTGTCTCTAGAATACAGGTCTTCCAATCAGCTGGTCATTTACCAGGTATAGACTTAAGTTGCTGGGCTTGCAATAAAATTTGCTAGTCCCTCATTGTGCGGGTCTGGGTGGAGCATTCATCAGTAAATGCCTCCACTTTCTATATTACATTAACATTGGCTCATGCATATAACTACCTGCTGCTGTTGTATTTCTCCATCTTAAAAGATTTAGAGTGGGTCAACCAGGTCATTACATCTTAATTTAATAACAAGCGTTACTGTAGAGTGATTGTGTATAGATACCCGTTAGCCGTCAGGGTGTGTGTTTTTAACCTGTTGTGTGTGTGGGTAGGATTAGAAGGGTGAACCGGTCAGGAATTCTCTGCACTGGCTGTGCGGACGAGCAGGTAACGAGTGCTGCTCTGGCATTCATCCAGGAACCACTAGCAGGAGCGGCGCCGCCCATCTAACATGAGCACAGGTGCTTCACGACAAACATTACTAGCATGTTCAACTGCATAATGTTCTGGCACTGTATTTTGAATGACATTAATTTATTAAATAAGTTGTATATATTCAATATTTGTTTTTCTTTTGTGGTGAGAATGGTTTAATGGTGTGCTCTTAGTTTTAATTTTACTGGGTCGTTTTACCTTGTTGATGTGTTTTCTTCAGAATTTTGAGTATATATAAAAAATTGTGATATGAGCCTTACTGTATCAACATAAACTACAGATAAAAAGCAATGCCTTTCAACCCTAGTTGCATATTAGAATCATCTGAGGTGGTGGTGGTGGTACCTGAGCCTCATCCCAAACAAAATGAACTCTAGTCTGGGGGGTGGGCCTAGCCACAGTACCTAAGAGCACCGTCACACAGGTGTTTCTTTTGTGCAGTCCATGAGAGATACTGGTTTAGGCTTTAAATGCAGGCATGCCTTAGAGATACCACAGGCTCAGTTCCAGACCACCGCAATGAAGCCTTTTGCTGGTGGAGGGCTTACCTTCAATTTGTAAAATTGCAACCCGTGAAACGCAATACAACAAGGTGTGCCTGTATAAGGATTTGATTCTAGATTATCAGTCTTCCTAGAACACGTCCTTGGTCATGTTTCCAGACTTGAACTGCCTCCCTCTACTGAATGAAGTCCAATTTCTTTTGCTTTTTTCATTTTCTAAGACATTGTATTTAAGAAATTTCAACTCATGATAACACAAAGCAACAATTCTTTCTTTTTTTTAGATATCAAAATCTGTAAAAGTGATTTTAATGTTGAAAGTTCCATTTAATAAGTAAACACATTTACTATTCGAGGCAAATTATTTTGCAGAATTTCATCATAGATTATCAGAAATTGAGGTGGCTTCAGTCTAGACTAGCACCATAACCCACTGATTTATAAAAGAACTAGAGGCTCTTGCCCTAACTGGTTTGGCTCAGTGGATAGAGCATCGGCCTGCGGACTCAAGGGTCCCAGGTTTGATTCTGGTCAAGTGCATGTACCTTGGTTTCGGGCACATCCCCAGTGGGAGGTATGCAGGAGGCAGCTGATTGATGTTTCTCTCTCATCGATGTGTCTGACTCTCTATCCCTCTCCTCTCCCTTCCTCTCTGTAAAAAATCAATGAAATATATTAAAAAAAAAAAAAAAGAACTAGAGGCCCAGTGCATGAAAATTGTGCACAGGTAGGGTCCCTAGTGGCTGCCAGCCGGGGCGCCTCCCTTCCCCTAGCCCCTGCTGCTGCTGCTGCTGCTGCTGCTGCTGCTGCCGCCGCCTCAGGCCCCACTCCCTGATCGAACTCCTGGTTGAACTCCAGGTCGAGGAACAATTTGCATTTTAGGCTTTTATTATATAGGATGAAAGGTAAGAGATGTACCTCTGATCCTAATGACTTTTCATATTTCCTGTAGACACCATAAAAGGAAGCAGGGAAATTGGTAGGAAAATGGCATCTTTGCCCTAAAAATTGTAAAGGGAAAAGGAAACGGGGGAGAAACATTGGGAATAAGTTTCCAGCAAACTCATTCAGTGGAAGAACCCTTGGATCATAACAGCATCCTTCCGTGGACAAATGCCATTTGTGTTCTTTCATGTGAGAAAGTATTACAAGCAGCTCTGGAGGCTAGAAATGGGAAATCGAGGTGCTGGCAGGATTGGTTTCCTCTGAGGCTGTGAGCAGGAGCGGTTCCAGGCCCCTCTCCTGGCTTGTAGAAGGCCATCTGCATGTTCACATGGTGTTCTTTCTTCGGATGCTTCATCTCGCGAGGAAGCAGAGCTGCCAGCATCTTGATCTCGGACTTCCCAGCCTCCAGAAACTTCTTGAAGCTACAAGTTCCCAACCAAAGTCCAAAAGGATTGGTTTCTGGTGAACACCTGGTTTCTGGCTTGCAGATGGCCGCCACCTCATTGTGTCCTCTTTAACACATTTAAAGCTCAAGATTTGGCTTTGTTACTTTTACAGCATAGTCTTACATTGTTTATCCATAAACCTTAGCTTGAATTAGGTTTTTGCTATAGTTTCCTGCCTTTGCTTCTTGCTCTACTCAGAGTGGTCTTTCCACATTCTAAACATGCCTGTGACTATCTGTGCTACCCAAGATCTGTTTACGGTAGTCTTAATTTTTCCCCCATTAAGGTAGTTTTTAAATGAATGCTTCCCTGTGCTGAAGAGTCCCCTCTCACCTCCCTAGTACCTTGTACCTTGGTCGGTTAATTTACCAATCATTTATTGAGTAATCTGACTGGTCTGAATGCTTTTCTACAAAGTGATCGGTGTGTTTGAGAGTAAGGACTTACATAGGGCTGCATCCCCTATACTGTAGCATAGTTGGTGATAAAAAGTCAAACCCAATCTAACAAATTCTTTATTCTCATTAGAAGTTTGATTAGTCACCTCCCGTGCCCCCCCCACACCCCCCACTACCGTTTAACCATCCATCTTAAATCTGTTATCTTAATACTTCGGCCACTCTTGGCAATATTCTAAATTCCTTTGCCTTATTTTATATTCAGACAAAACCTGAGTCTTAGATGAGTAGGAATGGTCTTGACCTGTTCGTAACAGCTAACTAAGCTAGTTACATTTCAAACGAGTTCCTTCAAGTACAGCGCTCCTCACACGACTATCTGGAAGTTATTTCTATTGGAGGGATTTGATACTAGAAACCCTGTTTTAGGCCTTGGATGCTGGGGGTGCAGGGAGAACGGATTGAGGCTGACCAAGTTCATGGGAAAGGGCACATGAGCCTGGTTTCTCTTGAGGAACAAAGTCCTCCTGGAGGCCTGAGAACTGCTCTTTTCTCACATTGGCTTTTCCCTCGCCCTGGTGCGATGGCGCTCCCCTCTCCGAGCGGGTTACATAAGGATGCGGGTCAGCAGCACGGGCCATTCTGCCCTTGGACGGCACTTTCTGAAACTGCCCGATTTCCACATGAGAACTGTTTATTCTGGATCAGACTTCCTTTGGTCAGCTGAACTCTCCTGGGTATGGAGAGTTTTTCTTACCCTTGGCCTACTTTTTCTGGTACTAAATATCCTTTTACAGCGTCACCTCGCACTTTGTAAAACAAATAGTTGAAAGCACTGCTTTCTTTCGCTGTTGGACTACGTCATTCTCGCCGTGCTCCTTGGAAAGCCACAGGCACGGAGCCTTGCGTTGGAAAGGAAGGTTTTGTTCATGTCACAGGATTAGTCAATTACCTGCCAGGTGCCAGCCTCCCTGACCTCACAGCTCCAAGCCAGACTGTTACCCCAGAACACAGGGTGGTGATGGAAATATATTCCAGGCCCACAGGGAGAAAAAGGCACCGGCCCAGCTCCAGGCCCAAGAGGCTCTTACATGCAATGTCTTCTCTGCCTCTCTTTGTGCTTAGATTTCGTCCCTTCCCCATCACAGTAATAGAAGCAGAAGGAAATCACCATAGTGTCAGTAGCCTCATAAACCTACTCGTTTTTCCATGTCCTCAAGCAACGGAGAAACTAAAAGAGGAAGGAGGAAGAGAAATGCAGGGGAAGCAAGCTGGACTCCTACCCTCCTTTTGTAGATGTTCTTCATTTCCCTCTTCCAACGTGGCCCCCGTTTTCACAGTGATGGTTACAGTATCTGCCTAACATTGCAGCGAGCATCATACGTAGGAGTGTTGCACCTGAGTCTCCAGACTAGCCCTTGTCTGTTGATTGGCCCCACTTTCTCAGTATTTAGTGTCATAAAAAATGCCTTGACAGAGAACTCCATGCACAGAGCTTTCTCCTCCTTTTGGATGGAATCACGATGCTCTCCTGATTAAGGTTAAGGGCCATAAAAATGTCCACTCCTGCTTTATTGACCATGCTTCTTAGAAATGCATCTCTCTCTTGAAGCAGTGAAACAAGTGTTAGTTAGCTCAACATTCAAACACTCAAAAAACTCCCATCAGAGCGTGGGAGTTGACACAGTACAGGTGAGCCCGTCCCAGAGGCCTGAACAAGGCAGTAGCCAATCAGTGGTCAGGTGTAGGGGGCGGTTCCTCTCCACCAGAGAAGACTTACTCATCTGGGACAGGATTTGATCTGAGCAGTTGCCCATCAAAGAGGGCCTTTGGAAACCTCTAATCTGCCTTCCTTATTTAATTCAGAACACGGGCTCAGAGAGTTCTTTTATGTGACCTGCCCAAGGTCACACGGCAATCTAGGACTATACTCTGCGTTCACCTTTTGGGGTTCTCCGTACACAGAAACGTCCTAGTAAACGAGGGGACTGAGGTAGTGAGTGGACTAGGAGCCCGAGGAGGAGTCCGAGGTGTGCCCTCTGCGTGTCTTGTCTCCTCTTCCTGTCCCTTTCCTAACTCGGAGGATCAGAGGCACCGTCCTGAGTAGGGTGGGAAGTGTTCATGGTATTGTGATCCTCCATAGCCTACACATCTGCTAGAAATTCGTTTGATTTTGTTGTTAATATAAAGAATGAAAAATAGCCCTAGATGGTTTGGCTCAGTGGATAGAGCATCAGCCTGCTCCCAGGTTCGATTCCAGTCAAGGGCACATGTGGGAGTTGTGGGCTTGGTCCCCAGTGCAGGGTGTGCAGGAGGCAGCCAATCAATGATTCTCATCGTATAAAACTTGCCCTTTCTCCCCCTTTAATTCCGGTCAAGAGCATGTACCTTGGTTGGAGGCTTGATCCCCGGCCTTGTTCCAAGCGCATGTGGGATGCCACCAATCGATGTGTGTCTCACAATGATGTTTCTCTCTCTGTGTCTCCCCCTCCCTTCTCTCTAAAAATCAATGGGAAAGTATCCTCGGGTAAGGATTCACAACAACAACAACAAATCCTCCTTCTCTGTCTTCACCTGTTAGAACTTTAGCTGGGCATTTCCACTTGGAGGGCGTTCGGGGCATGACCTACCGAGGAGGGCTCGGAGGCTTCGGTGCCCACGGGATGGTCTTGTACAAAGAGGCGATTCAGGATCGCTGCCACCGAGGGTGGGACAGTGTCACGCCTGTCTCCGCGGTTTCTAGGAAGTGCAGCCGAGTGACTGTGTTCTAGGGCACAGCCAGGAGGGCGGCCGGAAAGGCTCCTGTTCGAGTCCTCCCCTCGCCGACTGGACCTCGCCATCCCCAGAGCCAACGACACCGGGCTCCTAGGGTAAAGTTTATCAGGAAAAAAAAAATCCCATGGAGGAGGTGAAATACAGATGAAAACCCAGATGTCAGCTGCCAGTGGACTTCTCCAATGCACAGCTACGGCCTTCCTGCTTGTAAACTACATGAAGAAAAAGTGAGTTTTACCCAAGTTTAAACAAATCAACACAGCCCGGGGGGCTCCGTCTCTTGGGTCTCCACTTTGCCAGGAAGAGTAAGTTCGATGATCAAGTGTCCTCCAGCCGAGGCCTCTCCCGGCATCGCCCACAATCGCATCACAGTTGCTTCTCATTGACCAGCCCCCTAACCCAGTGGTGGGCAAACTCATTAGTCCAGTGGTCGGCAAACTCATTAGTCAACAGAGCCAAATATCAACAGTACAACGATTGAAATTTCTTTTGAGAGCCCAATTTTTATATATATATATATATTTTATTGATTTTTTTACAGAGAGGAAGAGAGAGGGATAGATAGTTAGAAACATTGATGAGAGAGAAACATCGATCAGCTGCCTCTTGCACACCCCCTACTGGGGATGTGCCCGCAACCAAGGTACATGCCCTTGACCGGAATCGAACCTGGGACCCTTGAGTCCACAGGCCGACGCTCTATCCACTGAGCCAAACCGGTTTTGGCGAGAGCCAAATTTTTTAAACTTAAACTTCTTCTAACGCCACTTCTTCAAAACAGACTCGCCCAGGCCGTGGTATTTTGTGGAAGAGCCACACTCAAGGGGCCAAAGAGCCGCATGTGGCTCGCGAGCCGCGGGTTGCCGACCACTGCCCTAACCTAACCTCTGGCGAGACCCAAGGGAAACAGGTCCTCATGGCAGCGGGTTTTGGACTGAGGGCCGAGTTTTGTTGGAGACCAATGCGACCTCAAGTCGTGGAGAGCTGTGATTGGGCCCTGGAGGAAGGGAACGGGGCGGCCCGTTGGGTTTGGAGAAACGTCACTGAATTTACAGCTTAGGGCCACGCAGGTGCACTGATGCCCAACCCGTTACGGACTTCCTAAAACGCAGCACCCAGACGGCCACTTACCTGCGGGAAGCCCTCCAGAGGCTCCTCTTGCCTTTTAGATCAGGTCCATGCCCCCTGGTCAGGCCGGCAGGGACCCCCCATCCTGACGTGGCCTTATTTCCCAGCCTCATGTCTTGCCCATCCCTCCTTGCCATTTACATTCCGGCCACACCGAAGAACTCTCGCTGCTCCCAGTCCCTGCCTGTGCTGCTCTCCTAGGTCCTAACGGCCTTCCTCTCTTACAAACTCTCCCCCTCCCCCACTTCACCCCTAAACTATCACCTAGACTCTGGTCTCAGCTTAGGCTCCCAGGGAAGAGTCATCTACTCATCTCTGTCAAGAAACTGACCACCATGATGTGGCTGGACACACCCTGGCTTACCCTTGACCTGGCCCCCTTCGCCCGCTGTGGTAACTGTCCGTCTCCTCCTGCTGAACAGCAAGCACCAGGAACTGTGTGTGGAGTGCCTACTGTGCGTGTACATAGTAGGCACCAAGAACCCCACTGGGAGAGGAAGGGCTTCAAATGCAGTGAGGGACCTGGGTTCGTCTTAAGAGCGACTTCCCAGGGGAAGTAGCCAGAGATGTGAAAATCCTGGGTGTCTGAGGCCAGTGTGGGCCTGAGGCGCAGTGTTCAAGTCCTCGGGGTTTGTGGCTGCCTCGGGCAGGTCTAGGACACTGGGCATTTGTGTGATGGTGAGACTCGGGGAACGTCAGCCCTTCAGAGTCAAAAACACAGGGTTCCTCCGTCCATCTCCACGAACTGGTGCTGAGGAAATGCTTTGCACAGGCCCCGAAACAAAATGAGAAAAACAAAACTGGTACAATTCAGTTCATTGTTTGATGAGAAGGATCCTCCTTTACCCTGACCCTATGCTCTCCCCATATTTTGTGTTAAAATGTCTTTGCAGGAAGTGCCCAAACTTTCTAGCCATATTGTGGGGCAGGGATGGGAGATGGGCGGGGAGTAGAAACCTGACCCCTATTCTACAGCATTCTACAAAAGAAATTCCAGGTGGATAAAATCCTAAATGTGAAGGGCCAACGGAGAAACTTCCAGAAGATTATAGAGAATATCCTCATGACCGTGAGGTAGAGAAGGGTTCCTTCTCACCATACGAGGAAAGATAAATTTGACTACATCAAGAACTCTGCTCATCGAAAGACATCATCGAGAATGAAGATGTCACAGAGTGAGGTATTTGGAACACACATAAGTAACAAAGAAATAGTATCCACAGAAAAATATATACATACCCATAAAGTAAAAACGGAAGCAAATAAGAAACAGACAACCCAATAGAAAAATAGGTAAAAGACTTCAACAGGCATTTCATAAAGTGGTCAGTAAATAAACAAAAAAGGACTCAACCTCGTTAGTACTCCAGGACAGTGGTCGCCAACCTTTCGGACCTCACGGGCCACCAGTTGGTGACCGCTGCTCCAGGAGATGCAAATTGAAACTCACGATGAGATACTTCACCCGCACCTGGTCAGCTCCAACTTAAATTCCCGGTGATACCAAAGCATCGGAGACCATGTGGAGCAATGCTTTCTGAGGCCATGCTGGTGGGAGGGCACAAGGGTAGCACCACTTCGAACAACAAGTTGGCATGCACTAAAAAGGTCTAAGAGGTACATAATCCCATGTGTAAACCTGAGAAATGTGCACAGGGGGCTGGGATCAGCCTCGGGTCCTCTGGGCCATTCCGTCTGCTGCTCCCTTCGGAAGCTGGCGCTGCTGTCCAGGGGGAAGCAGGCCAGAGTTCCCCCCCCCCCCCGCCCCCGCCACCGGAAGGGGACTTCTCGGAAGACAGGTCAAGTACGACTGTATGCAGGACAAACTGGATAATTTTATTCTCATTTTTCTTTCAAATAAAGATACAGTAGGAGTTTTACAATTCAGTATGATTAGACGCGATTTATAATTTTTAACATTTCTTTTTAAATAAATGACAATAGAAACAAAGAACTGCTACAAATGATAAATCTTACTGGAGCGAAGAGAAAAGCTACCTTTTGGATCAAACACGTGCCACAGCTAAACCTCCTTGGAGAACTTTCTAAGATTTCTAAGCTAAACTTCCCTAGAAAGGGTTTGTGGGAAGCCTGGGCTCGCAAACCTTGAAACTATTTTTGTGAGCACCTGACCCTTTACCAACTTGTTAATCAAAAGCTTCCTACATGGAGGAGCCCATGACCGAGTGCCCTGAAACAGGTAAGTCTTGATCCTATTTTTCCAGCTCTAAGTCATTCATGTTTCAAGCAAACAAAGTATGTTCTAAACACAGAAGCTTTCTAAAAACTTCAATTACCTTCTCTGGCTCAGTACCTGACTGAAATGTTCAAATGTTCATGTTACACACACACACACACACACACACACACAAAGTTTGAGCAGCATACTGTGTGTGTGAGAAGCTGATGAAAAATAAGATTGGAAAACCCCCTAAATTGTGTCCCATTTATATGATTTAAATATATAGTTTCTATATCTTCAATTAATAGAAGTAAAAAGGTAAACTTTAGAACAGCACAGAAATACAAATGCATTAGTTTTACAAAATATATTCAACCCCTTATACGTGCACGATCTTTTAATTTTGGAGTTACAATACAAGGGACCTCATTTCGTCTCCATGTGAAAGCAGGAAGTCACCTGTACAAAGTTATTTACATGGAAAGAACAAAAATCTACATTCCTTTTCTTTGTCCTTGACAACTATGCATGGAATGTTGGAAATGATGAAAAGACAATCGCAATGTTCCCGAAGTTCAAAGACTTGCCACGAGAAACCTGCTAGCGGCACCTTGCACTCCAGGGCATGACCATCACCTTCCAGAAACCAGGCTTGCGGTCTCTGTCACGCGGAAAGGCGGCCACAGAACTGGGGGAAAGGCCACGCACGCTGAGCCGCCTCTGGCCAAAGAAGCGGGGGGCGGGGGGGGGATTTCATGCAAATGTTCAAACGTTCAAATGTGGATGCCATTCCAAGTCCCGACCAAACCCTGATAAAATAGCAGGCACCAGTTAGCAGCTACCGTCTGCACAGGCTACTTTCCCACACTGCTGAAGCGATACAAGAGGTTGGGGATCCGTCCGTTGGCCTCGTACAGAGATGAGGACCCCCTCCCCCGCCCCCTCCCGCCTCCTCCATGCATCACCCGGCCAGGAGGGAGCAGGGCCACTGGCTGTAACTTCCACAAAATAAACACAAAACCTGCCTGCCAGGAAGATAACCTTACAGCTTCCTTTTAAACTTGTCACCAGCAGATTAAGGTGTTAACTTCTCTGTAAAAGAATTCTTATAACATTTAGCATAGAAAACACTGCTCTCAAAATACTTCCATCCAGATGTTTTAGTACCTTGCTCCTCAACCTTGCGAAGACTTCTCACTTCTCTCTCTTCCTAATTTGCTTTTCTCCTAGCCTTTCCAAACTAAATTATTCTCAAAAAAAAGTTCAACGCTTAATATAGAACTCGGAAAGCAAGGTAAGGTTGTGGAAATCACGCCATACAGTCTGGTTTGCTGCCCAAGGATATTGCTGCCATGTTTCTTTTTTAAAATATATTTTAATTGATTTCAGAGAGGGAGGGAGAGAAACATCAATGATGAGAGACTCACTGATTGGCTGCCTCGTGCACGCTCCCTACTGGGGATCTAGCTGGCAACCTGGGCATGTGCCCTGACCGGAATGCAACCGTGACCTCCTGGTTTACAGGTCTACGCTCAACCACTGAGCCACACCAGCTTGACCAGCTGCCACGTTTCTTAAAGCAAAAAGGAGATGGGGATTGTTTTAAGGCGTGGGGGCGGAGAGATCACTAATGGATTTGGAAACAGACTATCCATACTGGTTATAAGAACCAAATACAAATGCCAAGTAACTCTAAGCCTTTCATGCAACTTTCCCTGTTCACCGAGTCCAAGACACAGTCGCTTCAACTCGTATTTTCCCTGCCTATGTCACTGCCATCACAGTGCCTCGCAGGAACCGAAGTATGCCAGGACTTTCCCCGAACACCACTCTGCAGGCACCTGGACAGTGAGGCCACCACCAAGCTACAGATGCAGCCTGTGTGCTTGGCACAGCTGGCAAAGGCCTGGCTGGCCGAGTTCCCTCGGGCCTCCTTACATATACTCGGTTCTTAAGCACGGCCAACCCAAACACACACCCTTCCCAGCCACATGTCCGAAAGATGGCCGGGTGTCGGCTCCTATGGCTCACAGAGCCGGTGACTGAAGGGAGGTTACTGCGTCTGGGCTGGAGCCTGCGGCCCGAGCCCCAAGCACAGGACGAGTGTGCTGGCTGTCCCAGGCCCCTGCCCACAACGTACAGCCCCCGCTCCCTGAAAACCCCCGTGCCCCCGAGAACCTGAAGGAAAGAGGACGGTCTTTTGACCGTTTCTACAACAACAGTTCTATCCTCCGCAATATTCATTTTAGGTTGAAAGCTCGTGAAATGGCCACTTTGAACTCTTAACTGGAAGCATTAACAGAAAGTTCACTGAAGGTGGATATCAAAGGGGGAACACGTGGTACTAGACAAAGTTAGATTCCATGTGACTACCTGTATTTCAGTGGGATTCCAAAGGTGGCTGGCCGCTTTTGGAGAGCGAGAGGTGGGAACTGAGCCAATCACACAAACCATACAGCGAGGACGAGCCCGCGGCTGCGAAGCTCCTCCCGGCGAGTTTCCGTTGAGAGGGAAAAGCCTGCACCAATACCCTGTCTCTCCAACCAACGATGCAGCCTCGGGAAACAAGACGTGATGTGAGGAGCGATTCTTCATAATCTCAGCCCCACGCTGATTCAAGTACCTTTTAAGGGTTTGTTGGTTTTACTTCTCTTCTGTACTATTTCCTGAGAAGGTAAGCTTTCCTAGCAGAAGTGGAATTAATGGAGTTTTCACAATAAGCCCTTTAAATTATCATCACTGAATTTTTTTTAATGAAACACTTTATTTTTAAACTTTTATTGCATTTATTGGGGTGACATTGGTTAATAAAATTCTATAGGTTTCAAGTGTACAATTCTATAACACATCACCTGTATATTGCATTGTGTGTTCATCACCCCATGTCAAATGGAAGTATGCTTTTAGATTTGCTGAACTTGTGTTGAAACACAAGCTGGAAAATTTAGGGACATTCGGATTATGTCCTATGACCATTTCACATGCCCTAGGAGGACTTACAAGGCATAAACATTTCCTAAGGGGTAAGTCAAACATAACGGAGTGCCATCCTTCCTCAGGCCCCCTGCTTTTCCCAATACTCTTTATATCATATGTAGGTATGCTCACTATGTATTTTCCAAGTATCCTTTGTTATTGAGAAAGCAATCTGTCCCCTGTACGTACTCCCTGAGAACACCCATCCCATGTCCCCACGGAAAGCAAACGAGAGCTGAGCGTGGCAGACATGAAGTCCAGGTGTGTAAAACTCTGCGGCACACGGCACATACGTGCACATGTCTGAAATGAAACCAGGTGTCCTTTGATGAAGCAGGACTGATGTCACGGCTGTGGTTTTCTTGTCCTGCTTCTTGCTTTCCTAAAATGTGAGCTAAGGTGAGATTTCTATTTACTATTTACAGATCATCTTGCTTTCCTTTGAAAAATTCTTTTAGATGGGCTTGATTCCAGGATTTTCCACCAGGGAAGTAGGAAAGCCAAGCGCCTCGAAAAGCTTTCGAAGAATAAGACTAAGAAAAAACGTCAGGTCTGTAAACACCCAATGGAAACTGTTCGAAAGAAGAAATAGAAGGCACAAACCTTGGATTAAAAATGCTTGTAAGAGGTTACAACATGACTAGAGTCGACAGAACGAATACCTAGGTTTTCTAAAGTCTTGCCCTAAATACAGATTCATGTTCAACTGCTCCAACCCCACGGGTCCGTTACCCTGCTGTTCCTCTGCACAGCTGCCTGGACAATCGGGAGAGAAGAAGAGCACACGGCACTCCCTGGGCCTCAGCGCCAGGGTTCGGGCTGGGAAAGAACACACCACACAGGAAGCCAACAAGCATCCTCGGAACCCACGCCCGGGACTTCCACCTTTCCGGGAGGAAGCGAATTGATAGTTTGTCGGTAGAAAACCAACCAAAAAAAAAAAAAAATCCTCATAGAACTCAGCAAAAATAATGATAACCAAGGGCTGGGTAGTACGGGCCCTTAACTTTATAAGCATATTTTAGGGCCAACTTTAGAGAAATTAAAATACCATTACAACAATTTTAACACTAATAAATTACAATGATCATCCAACTATTCAAATAGTGAAACAGAACAAAATGTACATACGTAAAAACTTTCCTAAAGTAAACAAGTGTACACGGTCAGAACGGGAAATACCGTTAGCAGGGACACGGCGTGTTTGGATCAGGCTCAGACGGAAATAAAAGGAGTCGATTCAAACCCCAACCTGGAGAGCCATCCCCGCTGTGGCTGTGATTGCATCTTTTCAGCATCCTGCGACATCCGTTCAGACAGAGGGCGACCGCGGCCATCCATGTAAACAGTGCGACGTGTGGTCCCCGGCTGCGGGCCTGTGGCTGATGGAGAGCAGCCTGGGAGCAGCACACGGACAGGGGACCCTTCACACTCAGGGAGCGCCGGCCGCTCAGGGCTTCCCGCCGGGCGGCTCCGGGAGGCTCTGGGGGGTGGAGCTGGTGAAGGTGGAAAGCCAGGAGGACATGGCTGTCTTGGCGCTGGAAAGAGCTCCTCCCACGGACTGGCCTGGAAGGGAAGGAGGGAGAAACAAAAGGAAAAGCGCCTTCACTTTTGTTAAGAGGCAGTGAAAGAAGGACCGATGCTGATGAATAAATGTCAATTTACGGTAACGCATCAATGTGTTAACGATTACTAACATGCCATTTAAATTTCTAGTTTCAAAACAATCCCTTGCTGCCCTAGCTGGTTTGGCTCAGTGGATAGAGCATTGGCCTGCGGACCAAAGGGTCCCAGGTTCGATTCCGGTCAAGGGCGCATGCCTGGGGTTGCGGGCTCGATCCCCAGTGGGGAGTGTGCAGGAGGTAGCCAATCAATGATTCTCATCATTGGTGTTTCTCTCTCTCCCTTCCTCTCTGAAATCAATAAAAATATATTTTTAAAAAAACAAAACAAAACAAAAAACAATCCCTTTCCATGCTTGTCGAATAGGAGACTGAACAATTTCTGGGTGGGAGAGCCTACCAGCTTCTAAGCATCACGAAGGCACCCAGCAAACTCTCTCCTTAGTCCCCGCTGTGCTTGGCCAGTGGTTCTCAGCATTGGTTGTGCGTCAGGACCACACTGAGCACTGAAACAGCCCTACTTGCTGCTCTCTGTCCCCTAAATCCGAGCTGATCGCTGATACCACACGCACAGGAAGCGTGGTGGGGCCGCTGTAGGAAGTTTGCTTGTCATCAAAACAGACATTGCATTAAGTGACGACACCCAGCCCTGACTGGTTTGGCTCAGTGGATAGAGCGTCGGCCTGTGGACTGAAGGGCCCAGGTTCGGTTCTGGTCAAGGGCATGTACCTTGGTTGTGGGCACATTCCCAGTAGGGAGTTGTGCAGGAGGCAGCTGATCAGTGTTTCTCTCTCATCGATGTTTCTAACTCTCTATCCCTCTCCCTTCCTCTCTGTAAAAAATCAATAAAATATATTTTAATAAATAAATAAATAAATGAAGACACCCAGAGCCCAATCTGCCTCGGGCCTGTTTTGTTTTAAAGAACATTATCTCAGAAGTTGACGCTCAAGTGAAATTATTAAGTTGCAGCACATACTCCCACTATCCTTGGAGATGGGGGAGCGGACGAGGAAAACTGACCTTAGAATTTACACATCAGCTGCAGCATCACTAAAAATTGACAATTGACTCATAAACCTATGATGAAGTGGGATTTTTCTACTAAAAAATGAGAATTAAAAATAAGTCAAATGCATAATGTTGTATGGAAGGAAATGCTAATATATCTAATTCCATTCCCTTGTAACAAAATGAACCTAGTGAGAGGTCTGTGTGCTCCATGTTTGCCTTCTTTTATTTATTTTTAAATATGTTTTTATTGATTTGAGAGAGAGAGAGGAAACGATAGAGAGAGAGAAACATCAATGAGAGAGAACCATTGATCAGCTGCTTCCTGCACCTCTACTGGGGATTGGGCCCACAACCGGGGCATGTGCAACGCTCAACCAACTGAGCCAGACTGGCCAGGGCTCCGTGTTTGTCTTCTAAGACGAGTAGGTGTTCAGACGTTAGAACAATGAGGACCCTGCACAGGGATCACTCAGGTCTGGGGCTCCTGAACTGTGTTCAACGAGGATTAGTCAACCTCTCTCAGGAGCTAAGTAAGGATGGGCTCTATTTTTACATATTGATGTGACACAGCAAATGTAAATAATTGGTGAATCGGAGATCATTAGGAGTTCCTTGTACAGTGTTGCACCACTTCTTTAAGTTTGAAATTATATAAAAATAAAAAGGAGTAATATAGAAAAGAAGGGACAAAGAATTTCTTTAGAATGGACATGAAACAATCTTCAAAACTTTTATATAAAAAGTGCTGGGAGCAGAAGCGGGTGTTCAGCACCCCCCTTGTCTGGCTTTGGTAGCTGGGGTGCTGCCCTCACTGAACGAGTCAGGGAGTATTGCCTCATCCACCACTTTTCGAAAGAGTTTGTATAAAGTCAATATAATTCCTCAAATGTTTGAGAAGTCTTGTAGGTAAAGCCATCTGAGCCTGAATTAAATTAAAAACCTTGCAGCAAGGTTTTTAATATTTAATTCCATTTATTTAATAGGTAATAGGGCTATTCAGATTTTCTTTTTTAAATATATTTTTATTAATTTCAGAGAAGAAGGGAGAGGAAGAGATAGAAATATCAATGATGAGAGAGAATCATGGATGGAGCCCACAACCAGGACATGTGCCCTTGACTGCAGTTGAACCTGGGACCCTTCAGTCCCCAGGCCGATGCTCTATCCACTGAACCAAACTGGCTAGGGCCAGATTTTCTATTTCTTATTGAGTCACTGGTCGATAAGACTATTTCAATTGAGTCTTTCAAAAGAATTTGTATATTTCATCTAAGTTGTCAAAAAATTGGCATAAAGTTATTCACAAAGTCCTTTAATTTTTGTAAGGTCTATAGTGATGTCCCCTCTCTACTATTTTTTTTTTCCCCCTCTCTACTATTTTTAAAGGACTATGGGCAGATCTGGAGGAAAACTCCACTGGACGCTTGAATCTTGGTAGCAGAACAGTGAACTCATCAGAAAATCCGTCACTCCCCATCAGATGTGGCAAAATTCGCTTAACTCTGATATTATCTGGTGCCATGACATTTTTTTAAACAAGTAAGACAAAAATTAAAAAAAAAACACCCAACAACAAACAAACCCCTGTATTTGACTATGGGAATTATTTGTATTATTATGTGATACACAGACCTCTACAGCTTTACACTTTTATCAACAACACATTGAGAGCACAGAGGAGACGAGTGATCATTGCCGTCTGTTCCTGGCCAAAGGGGTGCCTTACCAACAGCTTTTCCTGTCTGGACAACATTCCGGCTGGTGGTGACCATGACGTTCCCAATTTTTTTGCCACGTTCACTGTTTTGAACAGAACTGAGTGAAGGAAAGAAGTGTTAAATACAACTTAAATAAACCTCCTCTCTCACACACACATCACTCTATAACCACCCCCCCAAATGAGTATTATTGAGAAAAGAAGCTAAATTGTTATTGGTTATCCATCAATTAATTTAATGAAGCATGTGCATTTTCAGTAAAATACTAAAAAAAAACACCCCATGCAGATGAATGACTAACTCTCCCGACAGGATTTGCCGAAGTTACTTCAGGATAAAAGTGGCAAATCCGGCGCTTTGTTCACACCGGTCTCCGGGAGACAGCAGTGTTTTCGCTCGGGGACGCACACACTGCTGAGCCACAGGCTGCTAGGCGCGTGTTTGGTTACTATTTGAAGCCCAAGTCTACCAAGTGCAGGAAAACAATTCCCAATTAGCCACGACACACATGGCATAGGCTCAGCCGTCAGAACCGTCCTAGTATTCTCGAAATACTCACTGTGAGAACCGTAGCTTCATGTCGGACACCGAGTACTGGCCCTGGAAAGGGTGGCTGTAAAACAAAGTTCCAGTTCGAACCTGAGGGTCCCACCAGGAAAGCCACAAAGCAGTTACCCCAGGGAGCATCAGGGAAGGCGCTCTGAGCGTAACACCCACGGGGCTCGGCCCCCAGCTCCCCGCCTGCAGTGAGGGGAGCCTTTCTGAGCTTATTCCCTCCACAGGAAATAGGTGTTTCTTCTAGGCTGGGGGTGGGAGGGTTGTGTTAGTGACGTTGATTTATTTGGTTGGTGTGGGGCCCAAGCATTAACATTTTTTAAAAAGCTCCCAGAACCCTAGCCCGTTTGGCTCAGTGGATAGAGCATTGGCCTGCAGACTGAAGGGTCCTGGGTTTGATTCCGGTCAAGGGCACATGCCCGGGTTACGGGCTCGATCCCCAGTAGGGGATGTGTAGGAGGCAGCCGATCAATGATTCTCTCTCATCACTGATGTTTCTCTCTCCCCCTCTCCCTTCCTCTCTGAAATCAATAAATATATATACACTAGAGGCCTGGTGCATGGATTTGTGCACCGGTGGGGTCCCTCGGCCTGGCCTGCACCCTCTTGCAATCCAAGACCCCACAGGGGATGTTGGATAGCTGGTTTTGGCCCAATCCCTGCAGGCCTGATCCAGACAGGAGGGAGCCCGATCCTGTGCGTTGAGCGTCTGTCCCCTGGTGGTCAGTGAGCTCAGAGTGACCAGTCGACTAGTCGTTCAGTGGCTTAGGCTTTTATATATACATATATGTGTATATATATATTTTTTAAAAAGCTGCCCAGGACAGTCAGGGTGGAGTCAGTGACTTAGGCCATGGCCATGGACTGCACCTTGATTCTGGCCATCTTATAAACATGTGCCATTGGTGAGACAAAGATGTAGAGAGATCAGTAAAATCTGTACTCTCTGTTAGAAAAGCGGCTCAAAATATGGGTCTTAAAAATATACAAAAGGCAAAAAGTGTGAATATATATATATATATATATATATATATATATATATATATATATATGTATATATATATATATAATCAGACAACATAACCAAAGATCCCTATAAAAGGCATCAATAAGCATCCAAACTCTTATCTCATACTCAGGAGCCTCTCTGTCAATGTCTAACACAGAAAGTGACCCTAGTGAAATCCATAGCAAATTATACAAATTATCAGAAGGCCACTTTTGGCTTTTCAAATGGCAAATTTCTTTATTGTCCATATGAAGCATATTAATAACTTCTCTTTTTTTCTGGATTCCTGAGCCAGACTGAAAACATTGAGAGATTACTCAGTCATTCTGGATAGTCTTGGGAAGCGATGTTTTAGGATGAACCATGCCCGGTGCTTATTAGGGGAAGTCGGGGGACTGCCTTCTGATCCGGGGGTTGAAGAAAGGCTTTCCCAGAACTCACATCTTACCACTGAATTTGGGGAACATGTTGAAACTCTGCTGACTGTCATATCTGCACAATTTCCCTACAGGTATATTTCAGGTCCTTCTTCTGCTTTCTCTTCAATCTAAATAAACTCAATTTCCTTACACATTTTAAAAAGCACTGTTTTACAGTCTTTAAAAACCTATTCCAGCTAAGCCTCTATGGACTTGTAAGGAAGCCTGCCGAGCTGGTGCAGGTTGCGGGCCGCTAGAGCAGATGTGCGACTGGCGAACGTTTTGGACAGGTTAAGGGTGCCCCAGGGGAAGAGACGCCGGCCACATGCTCGCTGAGGACCCCGGGAAACCCCACCCACCAGCACTGCCACAGCAATGCCATCGGCAGACAAGCTCACATCTGCTTCTCCTCCTCACTCTTCAGACTACAGACCTGGTGGTCAGGGAGGGAGAAGACTCCGAACCCTTAGCCCTTTCATTTAATGCTACTAACATGGTTTTGCCTTTTAATTCTGTTTCCGTCACATTCAAAAGGCAATACAGGTTTCTGCTCTAGCTCAGTATGATGACTACATTGACTCAAATCGGTGCTGAGCCTGGTCACTTCTGTTGGTAAGTGATATAAAGTTTAACAGACATGCTCCCCACAACCCTGCCCCACACCTCATTCGTGCAGTTGCTCCCCAAGTTCCTGTGACATAAACATCTGGATTTTCTGTGTGAGAGGGAATGTCCTTTCAGCCTGTAGACGTCATCGTACCCCCAGTCTGGCTAAGTTAACCCTCGCTCCCAAATAACATGGTGGTAGCCTTGGCCGGTTTGGCTCAGTGGTTGGAGCATCAGCCCTTGGACCAAGGGGTCCAGGGTTCAATTCCCGGTCAAGGGTTTATACCTGGTTTGCAGGATCCCCACCCCTGTCGGGGAATGTGTGGAAAGGGAGGGAGGAGAGGGAGAGAGAGAGAGAAAAACAGAGACAGAGAGAAACATTGATGTGAGAGAGAGACATAGCGATTGGTTGCCTCCTGCATGCGCCCAGACTGGGGCCAGGGATGGAGCCTGCAACCAAGATACATGCCTTTGACCAGAAACTGAACCCTTCAGTGCTTGGGCCAATGCTGTAACCAATGAGCAAAACCGGCCAGGGTAGGATAGGGTTTCCTTTATACTGGGCAATAAAGGAATCGTTCTGTGCTCTACCTATGAGTCTTGGAGGATGTGCTTACTTCGGATTTATTTCCGCGAGTGCTGGATGTCGGTTGCTGTTCCAGACCCTGTAGTTGTGAGTGTTCTTCCACGCCATCACGAAGGCTGTCCCGTAGTCGGCGAGCACCTTTTCATTATCTGTCAAGTAAATGTGTGAAACTGAGCTGCCCTGTAGCCGGTCAGGGGTGTGAAGATGAACAACCAAAAAGGGTAAAGGAATAGTTCCACCCCCTGGACCCCCCGGCTCTCTGGGGGAGTCTACCAGATGTCAGGAAATTAGGTCTAGCTCCCAACGTCCCGTTAAGAGGCTATGTGGTCTTTGGCAAGTCACTTAGTCCCGGAGAATGTCATTTCCCTAACTGGAAACGAAGAGGGCGGGCCCAGACTGTCCGAGGCTCCTGACAACGCCACGATCGGTCCCGTCCTCCTTCCTTCCCAAGGTCAGGAGGCACCGTGTTGTTTATTAAACAAGCGACAGGCCGGACAGCGAGCCAACGTTCCGATGTTTACATGGGGAGGAGGCAAGCGGGGCATCTTTTATCTGGGCACAAAAGTCACTGATCCTAAGGACACGAATTGGTTCTTTTAGGCACTGTTTTCTCTTCTTTGGGCTCTGTCTTGCTATCTGGTGAAACTCACTCCAGAGCTTCCATGCATTTTGCTGTCAAGATACTTAACACAACAAGGGAATCTGTGTGTGTAATGTTTACAACTTTTAGGCTTTATCGGTATCGCGGGGGTGTTTCAATGCAGGCGTTCCTGCTGCTTGGAGCAACAGAAAAGGTTGGAGACCGGACTCCAGTGGCCATTGCTTCATATGTAATTGCAAGTTGCTTGCTTTGAAGGTGAAAGGTGATGTTTGTGGCCGGGGAAGGAAGAGAAAGGTACACGCAGTTCCATGTGCAGCACGGGAAGTTCTTTTAAGAACATATTCCCCAAACAGGGCATAGGGCTGAAGGTCCTTCAGCAGCAAGGAGCTGAGCCGGGCGACGGGGCTTTAAATACCAGCTCAGCCTCTTGCCAGGGGTGAGCGCGCTGCTGAAATCACCTTCCTGTGCCTCGCTTGCTCCTCTGTAAAGTTGAGGATGACAAGGTATGTGCCCCAGGACTGCTGTGAGGATGATGTGGGTGGGTAGGTGTAAAGAGCTCAACACAGATCCCTGCGCATGTTAAATGTGCCCCCCCGCCCCCTAAAGAAAGGAAGCTAGCTCCTACCAGTCAGTTCTTGCAGCTACCCGGGCAAATGTTTTTAAAAGGTGAATGAATCACTCACGAAGCTACATGATTGGTGGGGACTGGGGTTTTCTTACTAGATTCCTGCATGATCTTGGGTTACAGGCCTAGATTTGGGTGTCTCAGCTGCTGAGTACTTGAGTATTTAATTAGGAAGAGGCAGACGTTTAAAAACATCCCACTAACAAATACGAACTTGCTCCGAAGCTTCCTTTCCAGTGAAGAACACGCAGGAGCCTGGGTGGAAACTCCACACACACTCTGTGAGGAGCGAACTTAGGCGGTGGTGGTGGTGGTGGTGGGTGGCTGATTTAAACAACTTGCTGACATGACGATGTGAATGTACTTAATGCCACCATAGAATACACTTAGACTTGGTTAAGCTAGTACATTTTAGATTATGTGTATTTCACAATTAAAAACAAAAGCAGCCCTAACCGGTTTGGCTCCGTGGATAGAGCATGGGCCTGCGGACTCAAGGGTCCCAGGTTCGATCCCGGTCAAGGGCACGTACCTTGGTTGCGGGCACATCCCCAGTAGGGAGTGTGCAGGAGGCAGCTGATCGATGTTTCTCTCTCATCGATGTTTCTAACTCTCTATCCCTCTCCCTTCCTCTGTAAAAAATCAATAAAATATATATTTTTAAAAAGCAGAGGTAGAGATAATTGTGGGGCAGGGGGACAAAACAAGCTCAACGCTTTGAACAACAACGACAGCAAAATCTACCGACCATCCACCGGGCGTCCGTGGTGCGAGAGCTCATTACCCGGCTCCACGAGGTCTTTCTAGACCTTTTTTCTTCCTACGGGGAAGGAGGCAGGTTGCAGACAGGAGTGATTGTCTCCCTGCTCCACTGGCTGCAGTGAGATTGCATTTCGTACACAATTCAGACGTTAGGATGTGACAGAATGGAGAAGTGGCTGCACGCCCCTCACCTAGCTGCAGCGTGGCGGCCAGCAGCGCGTGGATGTAGACAGCAAACTGCGCTCGGATCCACTCGTCGCCCCCCTCCCAGCCCGTGCCGTCCAGGAAGATGTCCTCGCGGTTCTCGGTCACGTGCTTCACCAGGTAGTCGGCGAACCTGAGGTCGGCCGTGGTGGGGCTGAGCAGCTTCCTCAGCTCGGGGTCCTGGACCTGGATCAGCGCCTCTTCCACCTGCGGGCACCCAGGCACGAGTCAGTGCGGCTCTCACGCAGTCTCCAAGCAACCACTGGCCCGGCCGGGGTGGCTCAGCGATTGAGCATCTATCTATGCACCAGGAGGTCCCGGTGGGATTTCTGGTCCCGGCACAGGCCGGGGTTGCAGGCTCATCCCCAGTGGGGCGTGCAGGAGGCAGCTGATCAGTGATTCTCTCTCATCATTGATGTTTCTCTCTCTCTCTTCCTCTCCCTTCCTCTCTGAAATCAATATATATATATATATATATATATATATATATATATATAGAGAGAGAGAGAGAGAGAGAGAGAGAGAGAGAGAGAGAGAGAAACTACTGGAAAGTTGGAGCCGGCAATAAAAAAATACGAGTAACAGCATTCTCAAAAGGTGAATCTAAGAGACGGGCTTTTACACTCAAGCATTTTTCTTTCTATACTTAAAAAGTACTCGTTTTCTATTTTTAGAAAACATACGCATTAAGTATTTAATTTTGAATTATAAAAGGAATTCATGCTTATTGTACTATTTGGGGAAATATGAATCACCTTTATCGCACAATCAGAAATGAGTGCAATTGAGAATTTCTAATATTTTTTCCCTTTGAGTGCACAGATACTCTGGAATACTTTTACTATGTAATAGTTGAAATGCAAATAAGTGTATGTAACTTACAGGTTAGCTTGGAAGTATAAGAAAACCAATACCCATGAGCCTGCCAACCAACTTCAGGAACTGAATGTTACTAACGCTGCCTCAGCACTCCCACCTGTCTCCTTCTGCCTTGGAAGGTCTGTGTATGTTTTTCTTCCTCAAACTTGGGATCGTAATACCTAAAGCTTTGCACTCCAGTTCTTCATTTATATATTATAAACATTTTCCCAGGAAGCATGTTTCAGTACTTTCTAAAAACCTTAAGATGGCTTAACCCCCTGCGCCCCCCAACCAGCTTCCCCATTTAAATTACTTCAACTGTAAAGTTGAACAAACAATTTAAACTTCTTCTATACTGATAAGATGTCAAACAGTTATCTCTAGCTCCTTGCTCTTGATATCAGAAGCATATTACACAGGCTAGAAATATTTACATCATTTAAACAATAAACACATTTTAATTGTAAGACTGTAGTAGGACCGGGGTTTGGGGTCCTGGCTCACCCACTATTCTTGCTGTTTGATCTCTCTGGTCCTTTGCTCCCACAGGTATCTAATAGGGACGGTAACAGTATGTACCACATAGGTTGTCATGCAAATTACATCAGTTAATATACCTGAGGCGCTCAGAATGCCTGGCACAGGGAGCAGTTAGCACCATTATTAGTTACTAGAGGCCCGATGCATGAAGATTCGTGCAAGAATGGGCCTTCCTTCCCCTGGCTGCCGGCACCGCCTTTGCTCCGGACCAGAGCCGCCTTTCCGCCTTCCTACACTGCCCAGAGGCCTGGAGTGGCTGGGGCAGTGCGGAATGCCTGCGTCGTCGCCATGGCAAGCGTCCCGCCCCCACTGCTAGCGCCTGTGTATGCAAATTAACCTCCCATCTTTGTTGGGTTAATTTGCATACTCACTCCTGATTGGCTGGTGGGCATCGCGAAGGTACAGCCAATTTGCATCTTTCTCTTTTATTAGTGTAGATGACTCTGCCCTCCTCATTCCAAATCAGAAAGGACCCCAGGGCCCAGCAGCGCCAAGGACACTCAGACATAAACCTACTTCCACGATGGCATCACTGAGGTGCTTCTGTTGTCGAAAAAGGATGTTAGTAGCTCCAGCAACAAATCCCCGAACGGTGACATCTGAGAGAAGGTGATGCTGCTGCAATGCCATGTAAGGCAAACACAGATATCCCTAAGAATCACAAGAGTAACACAGAATATTAGAAAAGCAATGGAATAATCACCTCCCTCTTCACGCCCAGAGAGCTAAGGGTAGGAAAAGAAACTCCCGGTTTTCTCCCACCTCCTCGCCATCCCAAACACAGCCGATCCCGGACTCCCTGCAATAATGTTCCCAGGCACCCTCAGGCTGTGACTGCACGAATGGTTGACCTTGGTAAGGTCATCCAACATGAAGGCTGTCTTCCTCGAGAGATCACTTTGTTCTCGGTTCAGCTTAAAAGCCTCCACAGTAACTAACAAGCTGGACTTTTTCACTTAGGAACTGAAATATGAAGCCCATCCACAAGCATGTCGTTTAGCAGAAAGCTGTTAGCTCGTCTAGTAAAATTTTACACCTGCCTCTGCACAAAATCTCTAATGCATTAGTATGAGAAGCACACAGCACTCATTATCCTGTTTTACTGTCCTCTTGTTAAAATTATGCAAAAATATTTCAAGATATTTGCTCCTACATGCTGAAAGCAAAAATGACATTTGGCAGTACTTGAGTATTTAGTTAATTTCCATTTGATTTGTATTTGAAAATTTCACTGCCCTAAAAATTACAATTGAATTGCCAAACTACAGCAGGCAGGGAAGTGTACAAAAAGCAGTGTATCTCCTGACAATGAAGGTGTTGGCACTGGACTGATTTCTACATTGAGGTGGATTGTCAACAGGTGGCACGATTTGTGAATGAAGCCAGGAAGGCGGGCTTGTGGAAACCCTGAATTTGTTTTCAATCTCAAGTTCTGTGATAGTTTTATTTAATTATTTTTAAACTTCTCACCACTTTTCTAAAAACACTGAACTGTCCCCTGGATACTGTGTTGTTTAGCACCGCAGCTAGGATGAGCCTTGGATCTCACAGGTGGTTGTTGAACTACCTACTATGGGAGAGGAGACTTCTAAAAGTCGGAATATGGGTCTAGTAACTTGGTTTTATTCTTAGTCTTGACAGTCTCTTCCTCTGCTTGATAAAATGCTAACTAACAGCAGCAAAAGGAAATCCACGTCTATGCATTAGAGATACTCAGCACGGTGTTTCTGAACCCACGCCCTCTCGTGACTGAAGGCGGAAAGGACCCCTGCTCCTCCTGCAGAAACAGACCAGAGAGCTGGCCAGGGCTCGGGGTTCACGCTTCATTTTATGTGACAGGCATTTTAAAACAAGACTCCCCTCTTCCCCAACTTCCTGTTTCTAGACATAAATATTATAATAGTGAGTGGACTTTCAAACAGAATACTCACTCCCCCATCTAGAACTGAGAATCCTTGCTAAAGGCACTCTCAGAACAGCCAATTCTTACAAAAGATTTATACTGCAAAACAGTGATAAATGAATTTAATTGTTCATAGTATTACATTCATAATTTATGCTGTAAGAGCAGAAAAGTCTATCTCAACAATGGAATCTTGGCTAAGTCTCTAAAATCATGAAAACTCAAAAGTATGTTTTTAAAAAATCAATAGTTCAAAGCTTTGTAAGAATGTGAAAAACTACATCCCTTAAAAATACATATTCAAAGTAAACAAGAAAAAAAAGAATAAAACAACCCCAAAAACCCACCACCAAAAAATACATATTCATACTCTTTGACCCAGCATTACACTTCCTGTAATTTATTCTACAGATACACCTGCTCATATGTGAGATTTGTAAAAAGTTATTTATTGCATCATTGTTTATTACAACAAAAGACTGGAACCCTAACTATTCATGAACAGAGAACTGAATAAACATTCATCTGTGCCAGGAAATACACCCTGCAACAATTAAGAGCGATGAAGTTAATCTCCAATGAATATTTTGTAAAAATAAGTAAATAAGTAAGGGGCATAAAAACGAGTATAGTCTGCTCCTATGTGTGTAAAAAGGGAAGGAAAAAAATCTCTGCATTTGTTTATGCATAAAATACTCCTAGAAGGAAACAGAAGGCATTGATGATGTGGCTGCCAGTGGCGAGGGCAGGTGAGTAGCAGGGGATGGAATGACAGGGAGATTTATTATAGACTAGAAGCCCGGTGCACGAAATTCGTGCACGGCGGGGGATTGTCCCTCAGCCCAGCCTGTACCCTCTCCAATCTGGGACTCCTGGAGGGATGTCCGACTGCCCGTTTAGGCCCGATCCCACCAGGATCGGGCAGTCAGACATCCCTCTCACAATCCAGAACTGCTGGCTCCCAACTGCTTGCCTGCCTGCCTTCCTGATTGCCCCTAACCGCTTCTGCCTGCCAGCCTGATCACCCCCTAACCACTCCGCTGCCAGCCTGGTTGATGCTTAACTGCTCCCCTGCCGGCCTGTTTGCCCCCAACTTCCCTCCTCTGCCAGCCTGGTCACCCCTAATTGCCCTCTCCTGCAGGGTTGATCACCTCCAACTGCCCTCCCTTGCAAGCCTGGTCCCTCTCAACTGCCCTCCCTTGCAGGCCTGGTGCCTCCCAACTGCCCTCCCCTGCTGGCCATCTTGTGGTGGCCATCTTGTGTCCACATGGGGGCAGGATCTTTGACCACATGGGGGCAGCTATATTGTGTGTTGCAGTGATGATCAATCTGTATATTACTCTTTTATTATATAGGATAGAGGCCTGGTGCACGGGTAGGGGCCAGCTGGTTTTCCCTGAAGGGTGTCACAGATAAGGGTGGGGGTTCCCTTGGGGTGTGGGGCGGCCTGAGCGAGGGGCCTGTGGTGGTTTGCAGGCCGGCCACGCACCCTGGCGACCCAAGAGGAGGCCCTGGTATCTGGAATTTATTTTCCTTCTATAATTGAAACTTTGTAGCCTGGAGCAGAGCCAAGCCTGCTGTTCCCTCTGGGGCGGCAGCCATTTCTGTGGCAGTTAATTCACCTTCTATAATTGAAACTTTGTAGCCTTAAGCGGGTGAGCCCGGCCAGGGTGTGCGGAAAGCTTTGCTTCCCCTGTTGCCGCCGGCAACCCTGGCCTGCTCTCTCAAGCTCCATTCTGCCGCCATTTGTTTGAATTTGTTTACCTTCTATAATTGAAACTTTGTAGCTTGAGTGGAGGCTTAGGCCTGCAATGGCTATGGAAAGCTTGGCTTGCTCTGTTACCTGGGAAACCTTGCTCTCTGTGGCTGTAGCCATCTTGGATTGGGGTTAATTTGCATACTCACCCTGATTGGCTGGTGGGTGTGGCTTGGCTGGTGGGTGTGGCTTGTGTAGTGGAGTGATGGTTAATTTGCATATTACCATTTTATTAGAGAGGATGCCGTGGAACCATTTAAAAATTGAACCATATTGAACATGTAAAGGTATTACAGATTTATAAGGTTATCTACACTAATAAAAGAGAAACATGCAAATTGACCGTCCCTCCGCTACCCCACCAGCCAATCAGAGCAGGTATGCAAATTAACCCAACAAAGATGGAGGTTAATTTGCATACGCAGGCACGGAGTGAAGACTGAAGACAGCGTAGAAGGAAGCCAAGCACTGCAGAAGGGAGCGAAGCTGCGGAGAAGGGAGCGAGGCAGCAGAGAATGGAGGGAGGCGAGGTGGAAGCGGAGACGGGAGGAAAGCCCACCTCGGCGGGCTTCGCTCCCTTCTCTGCTTCGCTCCGGCCGCAGGAAGCCCTATTCTTGCAGGAATAGGCCCGAGGAAGCCCTATTCTTGCAGGAATCTTCCTGCAACGGGGCTCTAGTTTAAAATACTAGTTCAAAATAGCTTTCACATTTTGCTATCATTACTTTTTTTTTTTAAAATGATGATCAAATGAGCCTAAATCTCTTAACAGCCTTTAACATACAGTGGCAGCAAGACCTTGGGTCCTTTCACATAAAGCAGCCTCTATACCCAAGCCCACCCTCACCCCAGTTTTCCATTTTCCTGGGGTACTTTAGCTTCCATTTAGAGCTGCGGTATATAATGGTAAAAAAAAATAAAAATGAAAAGTTACTTGCATACCCATGTTCATAGCAGCATTATTCACAATAGCCAAAGCATGGAAGCAACCCAAATGTCCACTGAAGGATAAGTAGATAAATACAATGTGAGACAGACTTACAATGCAATATGATTCAGCCTTAAAAGGAAGGCAGTCACAAAAAGATAAATTCTCTATGATCCCACTCATAAGGTATTTAAAGTAGTCAAATGCAGAGAAACAGAAAGAAGGGGGGTTGCCAGCGCTGGGGTGAGGAGAGAATGGGGAGCTGGTGCTTAGTGGGTATAGACTTTCAGTTTTGCAAGATGACAAAGCTCTGGAGATCTATAGCACAACAGTGAGAATACAACTTAACACTAAAAATGGTGAAGAGGTAAATGTTATGTTTTTTACCATAATTGAAAAACAAGTAAATCCCCCTCCCCCGCCCCCCATCACACACACCTGCTGAGCCTGGCAGACCAGGCAGAACCACTGAGAGCTGATCTGCTAAGAGCCTTCCCTCCCTCCTGCGCCTGGAAAGGGCTACACCCGGTCAGGGCCAACCGCCACTCCTCATCTGGCCTCTGGTCAGGGATGATAAGCTCGCTCACCAACCAAAAGCCTCTTTATTGCAGGGCTGCCCGTTCTCCCCAAAATTCATCTAGCGTTTTTTTTTTTTTTTTTAAGTTTTTATTTATTTCAAAGAGGAATGGAGAGGGAGAGATAGAAACATCAATGATGAGAGAGAATCATTGATCAGCTACCTCCTGGGGTTCGAGCCCGCAACCTGGGCATGTGCCCTTGACCAGAATCGAACCTGGGACCCTTCAGTCTGCAGGCCAGTGCTCTATCCGCTGAGCCAAACCAGCTAGGGCTCATCTAGCGTTTAAAGGTAATCCCTATCAAAGTGCCGACCTGGATGAGTGGGAACTTAAGTCGATCCTAAAATTGATGTGGAAGAGCATAGAAACTCTTATTATTATTGTGTTAGAAGCCCAGTGCACGGATTCATGCACTGGTGGGGTCCCCCAGCCTGGCAATCCAGGACCCCTCAGGGGTTGTCGGACTGCCAGTATTGGCCTGATCCCTGCAGGCCAGGCTTTTATATATACACACACACACACACACACACACACACACACACACACACACATACATACTAGAGGCCTAGTGCAGGAAATTCATGCGTAGGTAGGGTCCCTAGGCCGGCTATCAGGGCCGATCTGTGGGGCGATGGGCAGGGCAAATGGCGGGGCCCTTGCTGGCACCTGCCTTGGCCGGCCTGGCGCCGCCCACTTGCCAGCCCTGTCCCCTGCTTGCACCTGCCTTGGCTGGCCTAGGGCCTATGGGCTGGGGGCAGCTCCTGCGTTGAGCATCTGCCCCCTGGTGGTTAGAGCACGTCATAGCGACCAGTCGTTCTGCTGGTTGTTCTGCAGTTTGGTCAATTTGCATATTAGGCTTTTATATAGGATATATATAGATTTTTTACTTTTAAAATTTTTTATTGGATTTATTGGGGTGACATTGGTTAACAAAATGACATAGGTTTCAAGTGCACAACTCTATATAATACATCATCTATAGCCTTGTGTGTTCAAAGTCTAGTCACCTTCCATCACCATTTATCCCCCTTTACTCTCTTCTACCTCCCCCCACCTCCCTCCCCTCTGGTAATCACCATACTGTTGTCTGTGCCTATAAGTTTGTTTGTTTTTTTCTTATTAATCCCTATGTCGTGTTTAAGTTATTTAAAAAATTGCAAAAAAGAAGTAATAAATAAAAAATTACAAATACATTTTGAATGGGTTTTCATACAAAGATTAAAACATAATTTTATGGGCAAGTTAACCAAAACACTAAATCTGTGAGGTGTACTGTTTAAGTTAGCCACTATGCAGTTTTTCCTCATAAGATTATAGCTTTTGGAATTGTAGTATTTGATATATATTCGTTAAGTGTAATCAAGACTGTCTAGCCCTAGCTGGTTTAGCTCAGTGGCTAGAGCATCGGCCTGTAGACTGAAGGGTTCTGGTCAAGGGCACATGCCTGGGTTGTGGGCTCAATCCCTAATAGAGGGCGTGCAGGAGGCAGCCGATCAATGATTCTCTCTCATCATTGATGTTTCTCTCTCTCTCTCTCTCTCTCTCCCCCTCTCTGAAATCAATAAAAATATTTTAAAAGAAGACTGTCTAGAGTTTCTCAATTCATCTTTTTTTCAAAGATAAACATGAATGATTACAAGCAGACCCCACTCAGTGATGGCTGACTTCATATTTACTAAGATTCCAAATTCTTCCCAATCGAAATCGCCTGAATTAATCCCTTATAGTCTTTCAACTATAGTCACAGATGCCACCACAGTACACATTTGGTATGTGTTTTAGTTTTCAAGGAAAATTTTCAGATCTGAAAATGCATGCAACACAAAAAGCTAAATTCTGAAAGGACGCTGTCAGTCTTAAGGACATTACACTTTACCTTTGTGAAGATGGCCAGGGGCATGCCATACTGGTCCTCTTCCAAACCGGAAATTAGCCCTGGGAGCAGGACCACCTGGCCCATATTAGCTTGAGGTTGTACAGTAATTGGAGCACTGTCTGAGGGCACCGACTCCCTGGGAAATGAGTTTGTCTGTTCTGACCCCAGCTGGTCCCTTTCCTTCGAGGTGGGGTCCTCTAAGATACTAGGATCCAAGGTCTCCCAGTCACTTTCTGAAGACTCTGGAGATGGACGAGAAGGAGGTTTCAAATACGGACTGGTCTCACTGAGTCCCTGCCCTTTGCTGCTGTTTCCTACTGGGAACAAAGGCTCTTCCGCTGTGATGGCAGCATCCCCACCGTGGTTTCCTGTCAGGATTTTCTTGACAGTTTCCGAGGTGGTACATGCAATGTTGGGAGCAGACACAGAAACAAAATCATCTGCAGGGGGGTTGTTTTCCTGAAGCCCAGCATCTTCAGACACACTCTTTCGAGGTTTGTACTGAGAGCAGTCCCTGAGACCATGTTCGATCATGCCTAGAACAGAAAGGGTTGGAGGACGGCTTAGTTTCTAATGAGGAGGAAGAGAGTAAGAGTTGTGTATTCTATTCTAAGCAGCAGAACTCTCTTATAAAAATGTTAAAAGCTACGCTTGCATACATTCCAATGAAAAATAATGAAAATGTCAGACAACACACACAAAAAAAACTACTGCCAAAACAAAAATGTCCTATTAAACTAGGAAGGTTAACCCTGATGAGTTTATCCTTGAACACCTTTACCACTCAAAGTTCCAGCACAAGCTAACCAACAGAAAGAGTAGATACTGTAACCCTCTTACCTGGAAAAAGGGATAACACAGTCATCAGGGCACCCACCAGTTTATTCACTGGAGAAATATAAAAGAGAACCTGAAATGGATTCAATGACAATCCAATTAGAAAATCAGAGTCCACAATGATACTTTAAAAAAAAAAAAGAGGGGGAAAGAGGAGAAAACTCTTCTTTACAGAAGAATAACAGTTAATTAATGACAGAATTAGAAAACCACCAGGTAAAAATTACCAGTGGACGTTAAAACTATTGTGAAGGGTTGCTGGGCAACAGGATATTCACATAGATTCAAATTTATCATCCCATAGTAAATCTATTAATTGTAAAGGGAAAACCAAGTACCTTACTATGAAGAAAACTGGCAACTACCACCTTAATCAAACAATTAAACTTCACATCATCAATAATAGTACAGGAGGTGGGTGGGAAGAGATCAACCAAAGGAAGGCCTGGTATGCACATATGCATAACCATGGACACAGACAATAGTGTGGTGAAGGCCTGGGGAGGAAGCGAGGGTGGGCTAGAAGGGGTCAATGGGGACAAAAAGGGGGACATATGTAATACTTTCAACAATCAAGATTTAAAAAATAATAGTACAGCTATGGGCCCCTTGAAGTGGTACCCTGAAGACACACCACCAATCTGGTCCTCAGATTTAAAAAAAAAAAAAAAAACCAGCCCTGACCGGATTGGCTCAGTGGATAGAGCGTCAGCCTGCAGACTCAAGGGTCCCAGGTTCGATTCCAGTCCAGGGCATGTACCTTGGTTGTGGGCACATCCCCAGTAGGAGGCAGCTGATTGATGTTTCTCTCTCAGTGAGGTTTCTAACTCTATCCCTCTCCCTTCCTCTCTGTAAGAAATCAATAAAATATATTTAAAAAAAAACAGTTTACAGGACATTATTATGACATGTGGAAATTTAAAAATGGACTTTGATATTAGGTATCATTGATGGTATTAATGTTAAATTTCTTGAATCTGAAAATGGTATTTTGGTTATGTATGTATATACTCTTAATTCTTAAGAGATATATTCTCAAGTATTAAGGGATAAAGTATCATGATATCTACAAATGACTTTAAAATTATTATGATTTGGGGGGAAATGAATATATATAAAGCAATAATGCAAAAGTGATAAAATATTAAAAACTGGTAGATACAGATGAAGAGTGTAAAAGTGTTCACTATATTATTATTCTATCAACTTTTCTGTAGGTTTGACATTTTTTAGAATAAAAATTGAGAAAAAAATTAAACTGAAACAAGATTCAGTTAGCTATTGCATTGAAACACTGGTAATAACTAAATTAACAAGCAAAGATTTGCTTAGGTGAGTTTTTTCTCTTTTAAACAATTAAATCATTAATCATTTAGTGATACTAAAGTGCTATTTCACAAAGCATAGCACCCACAATTGTGTTCTCCTTACACACTGGTCTTCTTTAAGGAGCAGCTTGCAAGTAAGAAAGTAAATCTTGTATTAAAAAGGATGTCTTTATTTTATCCAATCGATATAAAGAATGTAGGGATGATTTGCCACATTAGATAAAGTTTATTTGATCGTAAATGCCATTGCATGTAACTAGGCTAAGTATTATTTTGCAAAACTTTTGTTTCAGATACATTTATCCATGTGTGCTCCAGGTTGCCATTAAAACATTTTTTTTAAATTATGGGTTGCAATTAAAAAGTCTGAAACCTGTAACTCGACAACAAAAACAATAAACAACCTGATTAAAAAAGAGCCAATGGACTTGAACGGACATTTCTCCAAGAAAGATACACAAATGGCTGACAAGCACATGAACAGGTGCTCCATCTCACTAACCATTTGGGAATGCAACTCAAAACCAGGAGGTACTGCCTCACCTACTAGGATGGTTACTATCAAAACCCAGAAAATGACAAGTACTGATGAAGGTGTGGAGAAACTGGAACCTTTGTGCTCTGTTGGGAAGAAGGTAAGAGGTGCAGCTGTTTTGGATAACAGTGTGGTGGGTCTTCAAGCTGAAAACGGAACTACCATCTGATCCAGCGATACCCCATCTGGATATAAACCCCAAAGAACTGAGAGCAGAACTGAATGCCGTCACACTGTCTCCTCAAAACAGAGCGCATGGACTTAGGCTTCTATGGCAGTGAACAGGAATATGGGCTTCAACAGAAAAAAGCAAGAAAGAAACAAAATAAATGAATAAATAAATAAAGTAAAAAAAATGTGGGCTTTACCTCATCATAATCTGATAGGCAAAAAACATTAATTTATACTTTATCATTAGTTTGTTATACAGTATTTAAGAAATATCAATAAATATTAAATACTCCATCCCATCAAGTCTCACCTTTTTTTCAAGAAGAATTAATTTAAACAGAATTAAGACCTAAACAAAAAAAGAAACACTGTATTAAAATAAGAAATGCAAGCCTATTATTTATTTGCCTTTTCCTGTCTGCAAAGATACCATATATCATCTAATCAATAATATTAAAATAATTACAGTGCTTTAAAAATTACATTGAAAATCATGAATTTATACTAAGAAATTAAATATTATCTGTGTCCTCTAAAAAGTGTAAAAACCATTAAATCTCTAACAAATTGTGTTTTTGGAAGGAGTTGTGCCATTTTTGCTTGAAATATTGCAAGGTCCTTAAAGGGTGGGAATTACTCATTTATTTCTGAACTAGAGGCCCGATGCATGAAAATTCGTGCAAGAGTAGGCCTTCCTTCCCCCAGCTGCCGGCACCGGTTTCCCTCCGGCACCTGGGACCTGAGACCCGGGACCCGGGCTTCCCTCCTCCAGCTGCTGGCAGGCACCTGGGACCCCGGCTTTGTCAGGAAGGATGTCCAGAATGATGTCTGGAAGATATCCGGTCTAATGAGCATATTACCCTTTTATTATTATAGATTATTATAGATATGTCCAGAGCATTCACCTAACAGATACTCAGTAAATGCTTGTTAAGTGAATGATCAATGTGTGCAGGCCCTAGCCACCACATGCTTCAGTACTAAGATCAGAAGTAATACATATAGAAATTCTATTGGAAAATGTTTCACTCTTAAGGCAACAAATAAAATATTCTGCAAGATTGAAATATGTGTCTTCCCACTCTAACTTCATGGTACCGGAAATTATAAAGACAATGGAAAAAAGTACTCTATCCTATATACAGACGGTATTTGTACATGTTGAGAAATTTCTCTCATACAAGCACTACCAGAACTTTTGGCTCGTGTCATCATGAGAGATGTCTTAGAACAGTGGTTCTCAACCTTCCTAATGCCGCGACCCTTTAATACAGTTCCTCATGTTGTGGTGACCCCCAACCATAACATTATTTTCGTTGCTACTTCATAACTGTAATTTTGCTACTGTTATGAATCGTAATGTAAATATCTGTAAATATCTGTGTTAGGCTCTACAGCAGCGGTTCTCAACCTATGGTTATGCCACAATCTGCATTTGACCGCGTAGCACATGGCATCTGCCCAGTTAAATGAAGACACTTTTAGGACAGCAGAAGTTAAATGCTTACCTTGTGTCGAAAATGAAGCACAAGATCCCGAGGAGACAGACCTATACAGTTAACAGAAAAGCGAATCTGTAACTACACCCTGCTGTTTTTGTCGAAAAAAATTTTTTCCTCCTCAAAGGAAAGTCAGGTAAAAAAAGAAAGCAGGAATATGCAAGTATTGAAATATTATACAGTATTTGATCACATATACATGTACTCAGAATTCATCAAATTACTAGCAGTCAAACACAGCACTGCAATGATGAAAGGTAGAACTGTCTGCAGTGATGGAAGTATCCTAAATCGGGGTTGCCCTCGAAATGTGCCAAGTGGGCCTGGCAAACTAACCTTTTAATTTTATTTAATTTGTATTAAGTCTAATATAAATGTAAATAGTCATGCCCTGGCCGGATGCCCAAGTATGATTCCCAGGCAGGGCACATACAAGAACCAACCAATGAATACATAAATAATTGGAACAACAAATCAATGCTTCTCTCTCTCTCTCTCTCTCTCTCTCTCTCTCTCTCAAAACCATTAAAAAAAAAAAGAAGTTAAATGTAAATAGTCACATCACTAGTGGCCACTGCTATGGACAGTGTAGCTCTAACACTTTCTCCCATTCTACAAACAAACATCTTACAAATGACACAAGCTTAGAGATTATAAAGCTGGTACTAAGGTGGCAATCAATCATTTAAACATGCTTTTTTGGTCACTACACTCCATAGGCTATTATTTCTGAGTCACAGTCTTCTCTGATTTTGTCAGAGGAAAAGAAAATTATTTAGAGAGAAATATGGTCTCAGAATAGGAATTTTGTAACCAGCTTTTGTAGCACACAGGATTACAAAAGTGAACTACCTGTTTGGCGACTTCATGCTGAAATAGGAATTGAGTGGGCATTTTAAATCACTTTTGTTTTCATCATGAAAAGGATATTTACTGAGTGCCCACTGAGTACCATGGACACCAATGCAGATTCTGGGTTGTCAAACAGTGCAAATTAAACAAACCCCCAACTTGGAAAACCTTGAAATAGAAAAGCACTAAGCAGATCTCTCTCTTGCCCTCCCTCTCTGTTATACCATGGAATTGACCCGGTCAGTAGTAATGTAAGGAAAAGAAAAAAACGTCCATTATTATTCTGAAAACCAGAAATGTCCTTAAACAATAATAGTTGCAAATATTGGTACAAGAATGTTATACTAATGAGCAAAATAAACTGATGAATAAAACAGAAACAGAGGCATGGATCCATGGAACAGACTGACAGCTGTCAGAGGGGAGGGGGCGTGAGGGACTGGATGAAAGAAGGTGAAGGGATTAGCCAAAGAGCAGATATGCATAGGCCCTGGACACAGACAACAGGGTGGTGATGGCCGGAGGAAGGGGGTTGGGGGTTGGGTGGAGTGGGCAAAGGTGGGGAAAATGGGGACATCTGAAATAGTGTCAACAATTTTTAAAAAGTAAAAAAAAAAAAATTTTGTTATACCTTTGCCAATATAAATGCTGGCTAAGAAGATATGTAAGGAAGCAGCAGCATCAAACGTTGAAGAGTTTAGATCCATATGGAAATGTAATTCTGATCATGAAGTTTCACATGCAACTAACTCGGTGCCTCAAACAAAGAGAAGTGAGGGCGTTTCTTCCCACTTGCAAAAAGCTACTTACCAAGATACACTTGGGACCCCTCCAGTGACGTTCCTCCCAAGGAACTATTCATGTGTTCATAGAGTTCCTACAAAGTACAGATTCCGTTTAGACATTTTGGGCACTGAATTAGAACTATGATGATCAGGAAGAAACTGCTTCTTTCGTTGAGGCAGTTTGTTTCGCCAGGCCCTAAAGTTATTTATTTTTAAATATATTTTTTATTGATTTCAGAGAGGAAGGGAGAGGGAGAGAGATAGAAACATCAATGATGACAGAGAATCATTGATCAGCTGCCTCCGGCATGCCCCCTACTGAGGATCGAGCCTGCAACCCGGGAATGTGCCCTTGACCGCAATTGAACCCGAACCCTTCAGTCCGCAGGCCGATGCTCTATCCACAGAGACAAACTGCCTAGGGCCAGGCCCTAAATTTAGACACAATCAAGGTCTCTCTGAAGACTTGCCTTGCCAGCACTCTTTCCATCCTTGCCTCTACATTTTAGACCTTGATTCATTCACATGGTGCTAAGGACTCCTGGATAAATTCCCCCTACTTCCTTGCTAAATACCTAACTGTCCTACTCTCACTAGAATCTATGAGAGACCCGTGTTCTACCTATTCATGGCAGCCTGGAGAAAAAATGCTCTCCATTTCAGTAAAATAGTCATGTCGTTTTCCAGGGTTTTGCAATGGGGGTTAGGAGCCAGAAGCCCGATACATAAGCACTGAGCAGGGTATTAATAAGACAAGCAGATTTGGAGAAGCAATGCCATAGCAAAAGGGCTATTACCCTTTTATTAATAGAAACATTTATGTTAGTTGCAGTCATTTGCATTATTTCCTAAGAAAAGGCAGTTTGGTTACATGTAATAAGAATGAACTGTACATTTTGGGCAGATCCCTATCCCTTCAATGTTATTTTCAAAGAAGAATGTCTTTCCTAAGGTAATAAGTGATCATCTTTCACAATATTACTGACAGGATTTACTCGATTCACCAATGTGTCTTCGGCCAAACACATCTGTAGAGGGGTACAAATTTACCTTTAGAATGGAAATTTGGGAAAAATCCTTCTCTTCAAAATATGCATGTGTAATGAGCTGAAGTTTTGCTTGAAGCAAGCCATAGAGAGGCTTAAAGGAAAAAAAAACAAAGAAAACTGCCATTAGTATGATAAGAGTGAAAAAAACAAACACCCCACAGCCTTTCAACTTGAAGAGAACAGGAAGAAGGAAGTTAGTACTCTCCACGCCAGGGTCCTGTTATCCACTGAGAGCCCTGACCTCACTCCTGCTAGCTCCCTGGCTGCAGCCGAAGGTGCCGGACCCACTCAGCGGGCAGTGGCTGAGTGTGGGCACCAGCCTCCTGGGTCTCCCCCATCACTCAGCTGTGTAACCGGGCACTTCCCCCCTGCACACCTGCTTGCTGCTGCGAGCATGGGTACCTGAAAAGAACATTTTCAGGAGTTGCTTTCAGAATCAAACAACCAGGGGCAAGCAGAGTACTGGGCACCCAGAAAGGAACGGAGATGTTAGCTATTATTATCATAATTCACATCATCGCCTCATACTGCACACGGTTCTGCTGGCTGGTGGAGACATTTAACCATCCTTGAAGCAGCCAGTTCTTATAGCTACTTGAACATTCATAATTAAATTTCCGTTTTCTGTCCTCTGTGGAGGCTTACAACTAGTCTGTGTCCTCTCTCATCATATTTTTCTGTATACTTGAACAAAGTTATTCCTTAGTTCTTAATTTTCCTATTTAAGACCCTCTCTTACCATCTCCATCCTTTTATTCATAATGTTCTTTTCTAGATGTTTTCTGATTTCTATGTCCTTTTTAGGATGCAGAGACCAATGCTGCATATTTAAGTTAATTAAGACAGGTAATCCTGGAATAGTTCCCCCACTACTCCCAGTATTCCTGTGACTGTATCATTATTACATCTGAGTATAAAGTCAGCATGTTTTAATCCATAGACTACAATGTGCTGTGAACCACCGGCCCCCTTAGTGTGAGCTAGCTCTCCCCACGCCCCAAGCCTGTTTAGAGACAGGACAGATTTTCAGCCCAGTTTTACCACTTAGTAGTTATATGTCTACGAGAGACATCTTTTCCTCTGAAACATATCTTTACTTGTAAAATGAAAACAGTAAATACTTATAGCTCACAGTTGATATGAGGATTAAAATGACAATTATATCTAAAAAGTGTGTGGTATAGAATTAATACCTGACACATAGGCACTAGATAAATGACATTTATTTTCATTATAGCTGTTCTTTGAAGAATGATCACTGAGTAAGCTTTTCAACACCTTGCATTTGCTTTAGTATCCAGTGCTCCTATGCTTTCTTTTCTTTGCTCATCTGACCCAATATAAAAAAAGCATTTCACGGATGTATATTTTTCAGGCCACCCTTCTAGAAACTGTACACAGATCAGATTAGCAATCTACCAATTTCCTGATATTTATAATCATTCCTTTTCTTGACTATTCTTGCCCTATACTTAAAATTACTGTCTTGGGAGAAATATTCTGATCCTCAAAATCTTAATGTTAAGGCCAGTAAGTATTAAATTATTATTATTCAGATATTTTCTTTGTTTTTAAACTTAGTAATAAAAACCAAATAAATTATCTCTTGCAAAACTCAACTTATATTAAACAAACTACATTTAAATTGTCTGTGGGTATAAGAAATTGGATAATTGCAGAAGAAATAATTAAACAAAATCTATACACATTTAGTGACTAGGCTAATTAAAATATTCTCATCTTTGGTTTAGGTTAATGGCAGAAACATCTGTATTCAGTAATCATATAGAGCTAAGGTAATTAACATGATAGAGATCTGGATTTTCCCCACAAAGGAGGTTCGGGTATTATATATTACATGTAGGCTTAGGTATCTGGTGTTATTGGTAAAGGTGTTATTATCCTATTAGTAATAAAAGTGGAACATCACACGTGATTTAATGAAGAGAGATATAAAAAAAATGTTATATATTCCTTTAAAAATATATAGTTAAAAAGAATTAAAACAAAGGACCAGTACAAAACATATACATATATAGTTAAAATGATGATACACTTGCAACTGATCAACTTGTACACAGAAGAAGCAATTAAAGCACTGTCATAGTGCATTTCATATGCACTTCCCTTCCTCCAACATTTTCAGTTTTTAAAGAGCAAGTTAAGGCTACAATTTCATCATAAAAGGGTCATGCACTCTTCTAGTATCATCAATAAAATCTGAATATGATTATAGTACTTTGAATTTTAGTAAAATGTTATTTATTCAAAGTCTTGGGAACAAAACAAAAATGTATAAATGAAATGTACATTTCGATCGAGTGTCCCCTACCTTCCCCACAACCTATCTGTTAGCTCTTCTTCTCTGACCTCGCTTTGGGTGGAAGGCAAATGAACGTGACACTGCTGAAGGGCAAAGAGAACGAGGAGCTGCGAGAGCCTAAATACTGAGTCACTGGAGAATGTGAATATATGTTCTGGATCTGTCCTTAGACTAATAATGCTGATCCCCGAGTGGGAATCTGTCATGAGAGTTTAACAAACACATTCACAGGGAGCGATCTAGTCTCTTACCAGCTTGCTTAGAACACAGACGCTTTTCTGCACGGTCTCTCTGGTGACATCCGCATGCCGGACTTTCAATGCCTATTACAAATAGTCATTATTAGAAATACTTAAAAATAACTCTTCTTCAACATAAAAATAGCAAGGAGATAGAAAACATGTCTTGCATTTGCTTAATTACATGCAAAGAGTATTTATTGAGAATCTCAGAAAATATTCCTTGGATGAATAAGTGTCCGTCGGCCAGGGCGCTATGTGCTGGAATATGGGAGGCGAAGGGAACAAACAGTGAGAGACTGTCTCTATTATTAGGAATTTACAGTCTGACGGAGAATACTTTATGTCAGACGTCCTCAAACTATGGCCCGCGGGCCACATGCGGGTGTTTTTGCCGCTTTGTTTTTTTACTTCAAAATAAGATAGGTGCAGTGTGCATAGGAATTTGTTCATAGTTTTTTTTTTAAACTATAGTCCGGCCCTCCAACGGTCTGAGGGACAGTGAACTGGCCCCCTGTTTAAAAAGTTTGAGGACCCCTGCTTTATGTGCAAGTTGCCACACTCAATGCCAATCAACCATCCTTGTTCTGGTGGTAAACGGGCTGCCCTTTCGGAGCCACTGTTTCTGGGGAGAAGGAGATAGTTTAAGAGACGACAGAGCAGCTTGGTGAAGGTGGCTGTCCTGGGCTGGTACTGCAGCCCGCTCTGAGCTGTGTCGCATGCCTCCATGATTCCGAGGGTGACCGTGTGGGCTTTCTCCTGCTCTCCGCTAGCAGAAAACAATCCGATTAGGTCAGCCGCAGGTGAGGCTGTGAGGGCAGTAAGGATGCCTCTCCCCTCCTAGGGCACTGCCTGACAGCTCCTGGCATCTGTCCTGAGGACCAAGGAGCTTCCCTGCCCTCAGCTGGCTGCGGACCAGTGGCTGCATGAAGCCTTTCCTCCATCTGTTTCTCCCTCTCTACCTTGCTTGGATTCATTCATCAGGTCCCCCCTCATTCAAGTCCTTCTCTTAGGCTCTGGGCCCCTCTGCTATCTGGCTTATCTGTCTGGTTTTCTGAAGAGGCTAGAAAAGGGCAGCCCCCATATACTCTGGAGTGGGTCAGACCCGGGGGGAGGGAGACAGGCAGCATGAAATGCCACCTAAAGGTTGCGCAGAGCATGAGAACTGTTGATAAAACTGTAGGGGATAAGAGGGAGTAAAGAAACAGACTTCCCAGAAAGGACAGTAGCTCAATTCATCTCACAGGAGAGAGTGTAAGGGTAACAGTATGTGAAGAAATCAAACGCACAAAGCTACCATACAGAATAGCCCTCCCGCAAAAAACCCCAGTGCTGTTCAGAAGCAAACCACAAAGGGGGAAGCTGCCCACCTTGGTGTATGTGAATTTATTAATTAGGGCTATTAAGCTGGCAAGTAGTTTAGGAATTATCAAAATCGTAGTCATAGATAATTAAGATAACTGGCAAGTAGTTTGGAGCTACTGTAAAGTACTTTCTACTACTTCTAAAATGCTGCTTCACAAAACAAAAGACACCCATTACCACTCCATTTTTCTAAGTCATACACCAAACACTAGAAATAGAAAAAGTTCAAGGACACCATGAAATTTAAACACAGTATTTTGCAGACAAATGACTAAGTTTGGTATCACTCTCTGAAAACAACGTGCAAAATATGACATGATACAAATATAATTATAATCACCCGTATCAACTCACAAAGGCATTTATGTGAATAAATGGTTACTATTGGGCAAACAGCTACAAACCGTTTATAAAAATGTAAAACAATATCACAGGTCCCACATATGCATGTCCCCAAATTTTACATTTTGGGTGGGCAATATTTAAGAAAGAATTTTCCAGGGTTTTTTTGTTGTTGTTCACTGTCACGGTCGTACCTTGGCTTCAATCTGCCGATAGCAAGAGATGCCATAGACGGTGGCTCCATTTCCATTTCTGGGTGGCAAGTGAAAAAACACAGTATCTAAGAGATACACAGAAAAAGGCAGATGCTAAATGATTACCCTTATGAGTGAATGGTGACACTGCAGCTATTACAATGCAGTCATTACAAACAAGACTGTACCAGGAACCCGCGCGCACTTCCTTCCAGCATCACCACACCGGCTGTGAGAACTCCCCTCACGGCCTTCCAGCACCCCCCCCATCACCACAGCACAGCAGGTCTCACCGGGACTACGGTCACTTAGCTCAGAAAATACTTGATCTGTACAGGCTTCTTCCAGATCAAAACAAAACAGAGAATTGAAAAACTAAAAGCAATGCATGATTCTTGACCAGAAACCCCTGCACGACTGGGGAAACCTGAACACAGCCTGGGTATTAAGTGGCATTATGGACTTGCTGACAAATCTCTTGGCTGTGACACTGATATTGATTATCCTGGGAAGGACCTTATTCTTGGAGATGCATGCTGAAGGAACAAGAGCTAAGGTGTCACGATATTTACAACTGACTTTCAAATGGTACAGGCAAACCTGGGCACCAACACAAATACAAAGAACAATGTGGAATATTCGCTACACTAGTCTTTCCACTTTTCTGCATGTTTAGAAGTGTTCATAATACAAAAAATTGGGATAAAAAATCTGGAAGGCCCTAACTGGTTTGGCTTAGTGGATAGAGCGTCAGCCTACGGACTGAAGGGTCCCAGGTTCGGTTCCGGTCAAGGGCATGTACCTTGGTTGCAGGCACATCCCCAGTAGGGGGTGTACAGGAGGCAGCTGATCGATGTTTCTCTCTCATCGATGTTTCTAACTCTCTATCCCTCTCCCTTCCTCTCTGTAAAAAAATCAATAAAAAATATTTTTTAAAAATCTGTAAGGTTAAAATGCGATATTTGAAGTTTATTTACCTTCATAGTAACATTTGCTCCATTTTATCAAAAATTAAGCAGTTAGCCCTAACCGGTTTGGCTCAGTGGATAGAGCGTCGGCCTGTGGACTAAAGGGTCCCAGGTTCAATTCCGGTCAAGGGCATGTACCTTGGTTGCAGGCACATCCCCAGTAGGGGGTGTGCAGGAGGCAGCTGATCAATGTTTCTCTCTCATCAATGTTTCTAACTCTCTATCCCTCTCCCTTCCTCTCTGTAAAAAATCAATAAAATATCCTTTCTAATAAAATGGTAATATGCAAATTAACCATCACTCCACTACATAAGCCACGCCCACCAGCCAATCAGTGCAAGTATGCAAATTAACCCCAATCCAAGATGGCTACAGCCACAGAGAGCAAGGTTTCCCAGGTAACAGAGTAAGCCAAGCTTTCCATAACCGTTGCAGGCCTAAGCCTCCACTCAAGCTACAAAGTTTCAATTATAGAAGGTAAACAATTCAAACAAATGGCGGCAGAATGGAGCTTGAGAGAGCAGGCCAGGGTTGCCGGCGGCAACAGGGGAAGCAAAGCTTTCCGCACACCCTGGCCGGGCTCACCCGCTTAAGGCTACAAAGTTTCAATTGTAGAAGGTGAATTAACTGCCACAGAAATGGCTGCCGGAGCCCCAGGCTTGGCTCTGCTCCAGGCTACAAAGTTTCAATTGTAGAAGGAAAATAAATTCCAGATACCAGGGCCTCTGCTTGGGTTGCCAGGGGGCGTGGCCGGCCTGCAAACCACCACAGGCCCCTTGCTCAGGCTGCCCCACACCCCAAGGAAACCCCACCCTTATCTGTGACACCCTTCAGGGCAAACCAGCTGGCCCCCACCCGTGCACCAGGCCTCTATATCTAATAAAAGAGTAATATACAGATTGATCATCACTGCAACACACAATATAGCTGCCCCCAAGTGGTCAAAGATCCTGCCCCCATGTGGACACAAGATGGCCAGCAGGAGAGGGCAGTTGTGAGGGACCAGGCCTGCAAGGGAAGGCAGTTGTGAGGGACCAGGCCTGCAAAGGAGGGCAGTTGGAGGCGATCAACCCTGCAGGAGAGGGCAGTTAGGGGTGACCAGGCTGGCAGAGGAGGGAAGTTGGGGGCAAACAGGCTGGGAGGGGAGCAGTTAAGCATCAACCAGGCTGGCAGCAGAGTGGTTAGGGGGTGATCAGGCTGGCAGGCAGAAGCGGTTAGGGGCAATCAGGAAGGCAGGCAGGCAAGCAGTTGGGAGCCAGCAGTCCTGGATTGTGAGAGGGATGTCCGACTGCCCGTTTAGGCCCGATCCTGGGATCGGGCCTAAACGGGCAGTCGGACATCCCTCCAGGAGTCCCAGATTGGAGAGGGTACAGGCTGGGCTGAGGGACAACCCCCCGCCGTGCACGAATTTCGTGCACCGGGCTTCTAGTATTTTTTTTTTAAATTAAGCAGTTAATCCAACCTAGTGTTTTGGCAGAGCCTCTACCACATGACAAAATGCAGTTCTTCGTTAAGCCCGTCAGAGCACGCATTAGGGGCGGTAGGAGGCAGCGCTGACCTCACAGCGGTGCCCTTCGGGGTGGTGCTTGGTCTGCACCATGCTGCAAGCTTTCAGGTAGAGCGCTGTGATGACAGTGGTCCCGGGGATGGAGACGCAGTGCCAGCTGTTTCCAGGTGGGCACCGGGGCACTAACCTTGTCAGTTTGCAGGCAGAGCCCCGGTCAGTCTGCTGGTGCAGGTGAGGCCTTTAGTTTGCCTGAGAGGAGTCTGAAGTATAAATGCAGGAAGTGCTACCAGCAGTGAACGTCCTAATCTGGCTAATCACTTACTTTGGCCAGGTTCCTGGCAAGAGGAGCCAAGGTTCACCAACCGTTACAATGCAAGCCTGGCCCTCAGCTGGAGATCCTTAGATCCTTTAGAGCATGAGGAGTCAGCTCCAACCAGCTCTTAAACATTTTATAAATAAGCACAATCAACCGTCCTTTCTTTTTTTTTCTTTTTACCAAATGACTGAACAGCAGGCTGCGTGAGGCGACTGTCCTTTCATTCATTCATTTATTTATTTGTTGTTAATCCTCACCCGAGGATATTTTTCATTGCTTTTTAGAGAGAATGGAAGGGAGGGGAGAGACACATCAATGTGAGAGAGACACATAGACACATTGATTGGTTGCCTCCCAAATGTGTCCTGACAGGGGTGACCGGGGCAGACCAGGGATCAAGCCTGCAACGGAGGTACGTGCCCTTGACCGGAATGGAACCCGAGACCCTTCACTCCGAGGGTCGACACTCTATCCACTGAGCCCAACCAGCTAGGGCCAAAGGCATTTCATTTACAAAGTTCTTAGCATCTAAGATGTCTTGTCAAATTAAAACAATGACACCAACCGCCCCACTGCCCGTTGACATACCTTCCTGGTAGTTGTGTGCGCCGTCGGGTAAGGCCAGGAAGGGCAGGTACTTCCACTCCTCGGGGATGGTGGGGCTGTCGTGTCCATCTCCTGGAATCAGGGGCGGGTAAGAGAATTCAACCTGAAACGGAAAGGAATGTTCTTAGCCAAAGGCTGTTGATCAAAGGGAGAATTTTATCTTCAAAGGCAGGAACGCTTTTAGATGCTGAAGAACAGTAGTAAGGGTAAGCCACACTTGTTGACGTCATTTGACATTATCAGCAGACCTATGGGATAGATGGGGGGGAGGGAAGGAGTAAAAGAAGAAGGACTTGTACGCCTCTCCCTCTTGCTGATTTAAGAGGCTGCTACACTTTCATGTGCATAGGAGGTGGTGGTGGCAGTGAGTGGGCTGAGATTTACATTTGGGAGCGTCAGCAGATAGATGGTAATTGGCGCCATGGAGCCCTGAGGGAACCCAACATCCCATTGAACAGAGTGGAGCGGGACGCTCAACAAAGGAGCCTGAGAAGTGAGCCAAGATTTAGGTTTGCTCCCCATCAATTGGCTCCCTTGTTCCCAATACTTACATCTTCCCGTTTATGGTTTTGATGGGGGATGGGTGGGGCGTGAGGAGGCATTAAGCAACATTTTGGATTTATTATTATTTTTCAAGATGGAGAATTGATCAATGAAAGTTCAATGAAGTCTCTCCAACACTGTGTCTTATAGAAAGAACAAAGGTTTTTTTAAAATATATATTTTTACTGATTTCAGGGAGAGGGAGAGAGAGAGAGAAACATCAATGATGAAAGAGAATCATTGATTGGCTGCCTCCTGCACACCCCCCACTGGGGACCAAGCCAGCAACCCAGGCATGTGCTCTTGACCAGAATTGAACCTGGGACCCTTCAGTCCACAGGTTGACGCTCTATCCCCTGAGCCAAACCAGCTAGGGCAAGAACAAAGTTTTTAATATGTGCCCCCAGGTGCTGGCAACCCCAGGCTTATTAGCATTTTCTCTGAGCTTCTAATTCTTTTTATGGACTTACTGTGTATAAATGAGACTTTTGGAGAAGAGGGCAGAATAAAATACTAGTTAGCTATTTTAAAATGTTATAATTCAGCCTGGCCAGTGTGGCTCAGTTGGGGTCACTGGTTCAATTCCCGGTCAGGGCACATGCCCAGGTTGCAGGCCCGATCCCCAGTAGGGGGCGTGCAAGAGGAAGGCAAGCAATGTTTCTCTTGATGTTTCTATCTGCCTTCCTCTCTCTCAAAAAAAAAAAAAAATCAATAGAAATATATTTTAAAACAAAAGTATTATAATGTTATAATTCAGTATTTCTTAATATAAAAAGATACTAATGGTATATTGTTACATAAAAAGGCAAGTCATAAAACTTCATTACAGTATAATATATTTTTGGAAAAAGTTATGTATATCCATAAAAAATAACGGGAGTGTGCCCCCTCCTGGGCGCATGCCCACTCTTTACCCCTGCCCTCTTTTCCCCCAGGTGTGTATCTCCTAAACTCTAAGGGACCCCACGAGATTGCAAACAGGGGAGCAATGGGCAATGGCAGCTTGTCCCAGGTTAACCCCCTGAGCCTGACCCAGGCCCCTTTTCTGACTCTCCAGTGAGTGACAGCAGCCCCCCGCCTTGGCTCGCTTCTCTCCCATTCCATTTCTAGAAGGCCAGAGCAGCCCGGCCTAGACGCTCTCCTGTCGCTTCTTGTCCTCAGCCCCCCCTTGCTCCTCTGTCCCCCGCTCTAACAAAGGACTCTCAGAATCAAAACAAAACAAAACGGGAAGGATATCATCAAGTTGTTAAGAGCAGATTTCTCCAGGACTTCAAGTGCTCGTTTTCTTGTTTTCTTCTCTATATTTTCTCACTTTTCTACTACAGTGAATACATATTCCTTATGATAAGAAATGTTACTTTTTCAAAACAGCTGGAATATGACTTAAAAACTGTCTAAAAATACCAATTTTAGTAACAGCGCAGGAGCTGTATCGGTGTGTTGGGGTCAGTAGATGTTTAGGTTCTTTGGTAGAACGGGAGGAAGGAATCGAAGATCCTCCCCACTCTCTTCCCTGTCCATATCTGTCTCCCTCTGGTGGTGCCTACCCTAGTAGACCAGGGCCTTCTGCAGGCCTCCCTTATCTGGCAAAGGCCAAGCGCAGCAAAGGATCTCAATCACTAATACGAAAGAGAGTTGCCCATGATGCATAAGCATTTACTAGAGAAGACGACTTAAGCCAAAGAAAGAAATGCAGGCACTTTGTAGCTACTGGGGAGGATTATAAGAGGACAAAAGCACCCTCCTGATATTTCTAAACTTCCCTTAGTCAGGTTGACACGCACCCTGCTTAGCTGCGATACCAAGGCCTAAATGACAACTATTCCACTCTCTACATCAGGGGTCCTCAAACTTTTTAAACAGGGACCAGTTCACTGTCCCTCAGACCATTGGAGGGCTGGACTATAGTTTAAAAAAAAACTATGAACAAATTCCTATGCACACTGCACATATCTTATTTTGAAGTAAAAAAACAAAACGGCAAAAACACCCGCATGTGGCCCGCGGGCCGCAGTTTGAGGACGCCTGCTCTACATGTTAATATCGCAGCCCTCCAAAGCCAGGATGTTCATCATCGCAGCACATGAAGAGCATGGTGAACATCAGGAAAAAACCTTCACTAAAATATTAAAGTTCAAGAAATGCAAGTGCTGGGGAGGAGGGGGGCGAGGCAGCATTGTTTCACAAGTTTCTCTGAGTAGCTAAAACATCTCTGGACTTATTCTTCCCTAACCTCTGACTCTCCAAAGTTTGTTCTTTCTGTTCCAAAGGCCTACTTATTCCAACAAGAACCACAAAGGACAGCTCCTTAGTGTTTCATCATCGTCACCACAGGATTTCATCCACAGCAGGTGCCAAAACTCCATGCGTCAGCCAGCCATCTGTCACCAAAACCTGAATGGGTCAGAGCTTGCCAATATCACCCTAACACAACTTGCCCCCCAATCTCCACAGCCCACCCCCGCGTTTGCAACACAACATCCTGTTACCCAAGGAGATGTTCCCCGGATGGGACCACTCAGACCACCAGGAAAATATATTGTTCTCTCCCTCATTCTACTTGCTTTACTCACCGTAGGAAATGGTGTAAACAGGAGTTCCAGTACTTTCATAATTCTGCTTTTTTAAGAAGTACCATCTGGTAAGACCAGCTTATTTAAGAATTAAAATGTCTAGCCACGTATACAAAACCACGAACAGAACAAAATCAGAACAGTGGTCAAAAAATCAGGTAATACTTCCAACATTTTAGACATCACTTTGGAAAATAACTATTCCCTATTAATTTGAGTGTTTTTAAAAAAAGTTCCAATCTATGAAAGAACCAAAAGGTTTAATCGATATACATTTGGTTATATTATTTTGCCAAAAAATACACTAATCTGACACATACAGTTTATATTACTTAGTGCCACAAAGCAAATCAGGAACAAGTAAAACTCTGGAACACACCATCTATAACAAGCAAACTACTATAGAGGAGGAGCCCATAAAGTATATCGTGTCAAAGACTAATTTCAGATGAGTTTTTAAGGAAGAAGGCTCCTTTGCTAAATACTCAGTTCTTAAAAATTTCAGGAAAAGAATGGGAATAGATAAATATCTCAAAACTATTTTAGATGTCTTGGTAGTACTTTCACTCACTTACAAAAGTGTTCTAAATGTTAAGTATAGCCATCAACTAGAATTATCACCACTAGAAATTAATATTATCTACGAAAGAATTCACTCCTGCAAATTATCCCAATAAACGTGAAAAAAAAAATAGCCAAGTGATAAAATTATTAGATGTTCAGTTTAATTTAAATGGAGGAATTTTTCATTAAAATTTATTTCATTAAAATATATCTGAAGGCCTCCAAGGTGAAAACAATTGGAGACAAGATGATGGAACATCTGTCTACATGCCCAGTTTGGGGGCCCTCAGCGCGGCTGTACTGGAAGAGAGCTTTAACCTGTGGTCCAGGTGAGTGGACCTCACTCCTGTACCATGGCCGTCGCTCTAGAGCAGCTTTTTAAGAGCAGAGCCCACGGAGATTTAATGCGTCCCCCTCCGCAAAGGCATCATGCCTGATTAGCCCTGCAGACTGCTGCAAGCCATTTCCTCACACAAAGGTTTTACTTTGGTTCCCTTGGATCTAAAAATGGCAAATGACACCCAAGTATGGGGATTTTCGCTATGAATAATCTCAGTGCACGGAAAGAACTGGTGATCAGCATGACCCGCAGCATCTGGCACCCGGGAAGGCCGCCTAACGGAGCGCCCTCCCGCCGTCTGAAGTCACAGTCACAGGTCAGTGACCATGCACCCTGGGCCCCACACCTGGGAGGACCGTCTTCAAATGGAGAAGAAGGTAGTTGATGAGTACATCCCGAGGGAAATCTTACACAACTGGACGCTCTGAACCACCGGACATACTGATTGTTGTCTCTGCGCTGTCTGATTTTAGCAAGAAGCCTGTTTGGTTCAGCCAGAACCCCCCTTCACCGCTGACGTAGTAAATTCCCATTCACCGACCCCCAATCTGCTCCTGGCCTATCAATTCCCGCTGTTCCCTGTTGTATTCAGAATCGAGCCTAGTTCTATAGTGAGATCCCTTTTTCCCTCCTGCAACAGCTTTTCTGAATAAAATCTGGTTCTTCCGCTTTTAACTATGGCCCAGCTCTGGTTCTCCTGATAGCACCAAATTAGCTGGAAGTGTGCTTGAGTCACTTAACCTTTTGCACTCGGATGTCGAGTGTGACGGTTATTGAATGTATCTATAATTTGAAATATAAAAAAATCCAAATAAATAAGTTTGAATGAAAAGAAACTCCAGTTTTTTATTCTACTGCCACGCTTTGTAAAATCTGGGGTATTTAAAAAATTAAATCCCGAGTAGAATAAAGGAATCGAGAAAAAAGCAAGCGAGGGCAAAGGGTTAACCTTTCTGGGTTTCAGCTGACTCACCTGTAAATTTAAGAGGGATGGAGTAGATCAGGCGTCCTCAAACTACGGCCCCGCGGGCCACATGCGGGTGTTTTTGCCGTTTTGTTTTTTTACTTCAAAATAAGATATGTGCAGTGTGCACAGGAATTTGTTCATAGTTTTTTTTAAAACTATAGTCCGGCCCTCCCACGGTCTGAGGGACAGTGAACTGGCCCCCTGTTTAAAAAGTCTGAGGACCCCTGGAGTAGCTGACCTCTGAGGATCCCAGCCAGGTCTAAACTCCTCAGGAAGAAATAAGGTACAGAAAAAAATCAGCAGTTTGGACTTGCTGGAGGTCTGGGAGCTATGAGGCCAGGACACCCTGACTGCCAGCACAGTGTTCCTCTTACAGAACCAGTCACATTCTAAACCTCAGCGCTGAAACCCCAAACCAGACCCATCCACAGAAATGCCAGGGCGCTACTTCAGCCCAAAGTGCCTCTTGCACCTCACAATCTGTTGTACAGTTGTCTTCAGTCTCCAAGCAGCAGCAGCACTGCATTTGGTTTTCTAAAGTAAAGGAAGCCCAGCCCGTGTGGCTCAGTGGTTGAGCGGCAGCCTATGAACCAGGATGATCCCAGGTCAGGGTACATGCCCGGTCGGTGGGCTCGATCCCCCGTGTGGGTTGTACAGGAGGTAGCCGATCAATGATTTCTCTCTCTCCCTCTCCCTTCCTCTCAGAAAGCAATAAAAGTATATATTAAAAATAAACTAAAGTCATTTTTCCTCTCTGGAAATAAAAATGATGTTACTTTTGCCCGTAAAACAGATATACCACATAATAATTAATCTCGACTTTAGATGACAGCAAAAATGAAAAGATCTTATTGTATCTCCTACCAATAGTTCCTTCTTTTTTGTCTTTAAAACAGTTTGGTTCTGAAGTGGGGCTGCCACTGCTTACTTCACCCCGAAAGTCTCCTAAATGCCACAGGGCCCCGCAGAATGCACACAGGAGGTGCCAGAGCGATGGTGAGTCCGACGCCTGGGCTGTGGTGCAGTGTGACCTCGGCGAGATCATTTTACTGCCTCCAAGCTTCAGTTACTGCGCCCATATCCAAAGGAAGTTATAAAGTGACAAGATTAAAGCTGCCAAGTTTAAAGACCTGATGATGATGAACCCTTTGCATGCCACGATGCAAACTCAAATATCTATTCTCTCACCTGTAAATACAGGGTCACATTTTAAAACCTTATAATGTACGGCCGCTTGGGATGTTTCAGATAGAGCACTGAATAACGCCTCTCAATGCCATTTCTACCCGAGGGACAAGGAATGGCAAGCAGTCTTTAAAACACACACACAACCATCTTCTCACTTCCTCCATCATTTTTTTTTTCTGTTTTCATCCTTCTAACAAACTTAAATTTTGCCCATAGACGTCTTCTAAAATATTACGTTCCGGTGACATACAAGAAAGAAAATGCCCCATTGCCTAGTGGCAGCAATGAGCATTTTCGATATTTTAAACATTTCCATTTCCTGTTCGCCAGGACATTGTGACCTCACTGCCTCCCAGGGTCTCTGCTCCTTCTCGAACCCCGCTTCTATTCTGTTCCCTCGCCTTCAATGCATCGGCTGCAAAGGGGCCATTGTCCCCTTTGCCATTCCGTGCAGAAGCTTAAGAATGGCTCTGTATTTGCACATTTCTCCGCTCGGTGCGTGCACTTCTTTCATGGCACTGGAGCCGGGGAGGTCAGCCGCTCACCTACCGGCAGGAGTGGGACGGGATCCAAGGGCCAGACCGAGGCCCAATGGGAAGGCGGGGCGGGGCCAACGCACCTCCCCGGGCGGCCGAGCCCCGGGCTTCCAAGGTAAACAAAGGAAGTGGATTCGGTCACCGCGCGGCAGGTGCCTCCGCCGGCCCGAGGCGTCCGTGTGGCCGCCCCGCGAGCTCAGTCCCTTCCAAACGCAGCCCAAGTGCCGGCTTCTCCCGGAGGCGCCCGGCGTGGGTGGGCGCCCAGAAAGTCCACGGAGACAGAGATGGACGGGGGAGGGGGTGGGGGAGCGTGGGGCGGATCTCCCCTTCCTTCCCCCCGCTCCACCCAAGAACCCAAGCACCTACCGACCCCAACACACCCACACACAGCTCCCCCGCTGCCGAGTGCAACGGTCCCGGGGCAGGAGGAAGAAGGGAGCGTGGGGCCGGCTGCGGGTGGGCGAGCGGAGGAGCTGCAGAGAGGAGGCGGGCTCGGCGGCGAAGCAGGACCGAGGGCGCGGTAGGGGGGACGGGGCGGAGGGGATGGGCGCTGCCGGCGACAGGACGCCCGGGCGGCCGGCCGGGGGCGGGGCGGGGGCGATCGGGCCCCTTCCTCACCTGGCAGCCCTTCTTGTGGTGAAAGCCGACCACCACGATGTGCAGAACGGGCCCCCGCGGGGCGCCCTCGCAGCCCCGCCCGGCCTTCTCCATGGGCGGCAGCCGCCGCGGGCTCGCACCACCGCGACTTCAACCGCCACGGGCGGCGGCCGGGTGAGCGGCGGTGCCCAGGCGGCCGGCGATCGGTGGAGTTCAGGTGTCACCAGGGCGCCGCATGCGGCCGCGCCGGGGGCCTGGAGAGGCTGAGGCTCCCGCGGCTCCGCCCCGCCCCCCGGCCGCCGCCGCCGCGCCGCGCTCGTCAGCCTCCGCCGCTTCCGGGCGCTCAGCCGACGCAGCCCCCGCGGCGGGGGCGGGGCCTAAGGGCCGGGGCGGGGCCGGGGGCGGGGCCTGCAGTGGCTTCCCAGCACACCTGTCCCCTGTTCTTCTGTCCACCTGCTTCCTCCTCCTATTCCTTCTCTTCTTCCTCCCTAACTTCTCCGCCCTGCCCCACATCTTGCCTCAACTTGACGTCCTTTTTAACGTGTTTTCTGTGCATTCCTTCACTTTTTCCCCTTGGATTCCCTGGCCTAGGGTCTCTCTACCCTTTATCCTTAAATATTGGATGACATATCGGTGCTGTTCTGTCTGTGTATTCAATATTTAAATGCTTGCCCAGTATTTCTCTTTTGCTTCGTTCTATGTTTTTGTTTTTCTTCCTATTTAAATACTGTCTGTAGGAATTTGGAAGCGACTCAACGCCTGAAGCAGAATATCCTTGACAAAAAGGAAGTTTACAGGGAGACCTGTAAAATGATTATTCTAATCCTGCTATTAAAACAACAAAATTAAAAAGAAAAAAAGGAAGAAAGAAAGAAAACAACAACATTATTTTCAGTCTATCTTGTTTCTGGGTTTAGTGCTCTGGTCAGCACAAAATATATGGGAGCTGCTGTCACTAGAGTTTTTCATTTCCTTGCTGTTGTACTACTTCAGTTTTTTTTAACAAGCATTGAATCTCATCCTGTGCCAATTTAAAGTGCATAATGGAAATACTAACCGATTTAACAAGTCTTATCCAGGACAGTTTGGGAGTAAACTAAAGATAAGTGCCTGCTTCAAATAGAATTTGAGATCACTACAATAATTGGCTATAAAGTTTTATCATTATAGTTGCACCTCCCTTAGTTTAAACAACCTTAGCAGTTGATATTTCTCACTGTTGGCCTTGACATTTAAGGACCTGCATTCTAATCTAAGTATAGCTGAGGAAAACAGTAAGCTTCCTGTGACCAAGTTTAGTTTCTATGATTCAGTAGAACTGTTTTGATGCTAATAAAAATACTGTAGAAAATTTTCAAGATGTTGCTATCATTTCTATATTACAAAATTCTTGGCGTTGGCTCAGAACTGTGTGAAACTATATTATTCCCTGTATGTAGAATATGTTATCATTTTCTTCCATCTGACTTGATATTTTTCACAATTGGAATAGCTAAAATTAAAATGTAATTGAACATTTAAAAAAAAAGTAAGGGTAGGGCATTTTAGAACTCTGTATCTATAGTGAACCCCAGTTATTTAATTCATTGTGCTGGAGGCCCAATAACAGCTTTAAAAAATTCTGTATCACTTTGTATCCTAGGGTTCCCAACTAAGATTAAATAATTTGTTCATAACTACTGTATTGCATAAATGTTTAAAAAGTATATAATTTAAAATATGCTGTAAGCAAAGAAGCTACATTGTGGGAGATATCGGGAGTGAAAGTAAGCAAGGAAATTTCCAGAAATTTTCCATCTCTAAACATACAGACTGGCCCATTTAACAGTGTAGAAGAACAACTTTTATATTAATTTCTTGAGTTGCATTAATATCATAAATTCATTAATAAGATGTCTATAAGGACAAATATGTATTGAGAAAAAAAAAACCAGAAATTTATCCTCTATTAGAAAAAGTGTTGGAAGGAGATTTTCAAGATTGGAAATAACAATTTGACATAATGGAATACTTTCTGAACATTATTATGACAGGAAACTTGCTTGTATTTTGATGATATTTTTCTCCAGGGAAAAAGTAAGAAATGCTTTTCTGAACACATAATACATTGAAGAGCCTCTTCTAGTTACATATATTTATGTTGGATATAAATTATACTTTGTGACTGCTCTGTGAGAGCTAAAGGGAGAAAAACCCTGGAGACATCGAGCTAGGGCATGTTTTCAAGTTCATTCAAAGTGAACTCTCCATCTGGAATGGGCTTGTTGTTTCTTTTGTATCTTGCCTCAGGAAACAACACGATAAAATAAAACCACTCCCTTCCTGCAATCTCCATGAACTCTGCAATCTCCATGAACTCTACGGTGTCAATGAACTCTATCTCCTTTCTCAGATTACAGTAGTCCCCCTTTTCCCTCTTAAGTTGAAATCATTCACCTTTTCACTTAAAGGAAGCACTTGGCAGCTTCTCTTTGGCATGTCTGAATTGCCAGCATCGATACTCCTGCGCTTTGGGGCCATTCTTAAGTAAAACAAGGATATGTGAGCACTGAGATACCACAACAGCCAATCTGATCACCAAGACAGCTACTAAGGGACTAATGGGCGGGAGCGTGCACATCCTGGAGACGCTGGGCTAGGGGATGAATCACTTCCAGATCGGATGAGAGGGATGATGGGAGATTTCTCCACTGCCCCGGGCGTGCAATTTCAAAGTTATGTGTTGTTTATTTCTGGAATTTTCCATTTAATATTTTCAGACCATGCTTGACCAAGTGTAACTGAAACCATGGAAAGCAAAGCCACAGATAAGCAAGAACTAATTGTATAAAGAGACTTTCTTTATTCTTTATCAATAGTATTGAAAATTGCTAATGGTCATTTCATTACTGTAAAGGAACACAAAGTATTAACTTTTCTTAAAGCATATTTTTCTGAATTTTAAACTCTACCAAGTAATGACTTGAATTTGGTCTCTGCTCTCATTCCGGTATGGAGAAAATAAAACAAGACTAGAGATAGGAAAGAGAAACCAGGAAAAGAAAAGGGCTTCACAAACAAATTTGGCATTACTTTGGCTTTAGAATCTTTTTTTTTAAAGTATATTTTTATTGATTTCAGAGAGGGAGAGGGAGAGATAGAAACATCAATGATGAGAAAGAATCGTTGATTGGCTGCCTCCTGCATGCCCCACACTAGGAATGGAGCACACCTGACTGGGAATCCACTGTGACCTCCTGTTCACAGGTCCATGCCCAACCACTGAGCCACACCGGCCAGGTTGTCTTTAGAAGCTTATGAAGATCTAGGAGGATATTGATGGGTATGACTGAAACAGTGAGAATCAATTTAAAGAATATTCATTAGGCTGTAAAATACACCTCGAACTGTGTGTTGTAAGTTTCATGCATTTCAAAAAGAAAGAAAAGAAATTGCTACCTTAACGTGGCTTATGTCTAGCTATCAGATGAAAGTGAAACCAGCTAGCAACACTAGCCATTGTAGCACCCACGCTAAAGCCAAGCATCATGTTAAGTATTAGGAAACGCAGATTAAGTAAGCAGTAATAGCTCAAATTTAATAAATAAGCACTAATGTGCCAGTCCTTTGCTAACCACTTTTGATGGATTATCTCATTTAACCTGTACAACAAGTATATTTTTCCAATGGGTAAATTAAGACTTACAAAGGTTAAACTGGCCCAAGGTCAAATAACTTGAAGGAATTGTAGTGGAGACAAGATTTGAACCCAAGTAATTGAACTTTAGAACCAATCGATGTAATCATCATACTGCTTCCGAAAATACTTGACTCCGAAGAACTCACAGTTTTGTGGGTTTTTTTTAAATATATATTTTATTGATTTTTTACAGAGAGGAAGGGAGAGGGATAGAGAGTTAGAAACATTGATGAGAGAGAAACATCTGATCAGCTGCCTCCTGCACACTCCCTACTGGGGATGTGCCCGCAACCAAGGTACATGCCCTTACCTGAATCGAACCTGGGACCCTTCAAGTCCGCAGGCTGACGCTCTATCCACTGAGCCAAACCGGTTTCAGCAGAACTAGCAGTTTTTGTGGAGGTGGTAACCCCTTGGAGAGGTAATTAGAAGAGAATACATTGAGAGCACTCCAAGAACTATTAACATCGCTGCAGGATAGTGAGAGCCCATCAAGTCTGCAAGCCAGAAAAGCTTCCCAGAGAAAGTCACATTGGCCTTGAAGGATGAACAGGATTTCTCAGAACTTGGGGGCAGAGCATCCCAAGAGTAATAAAGTAAAATCACTAAGGACTGGAGTTATTAAGGTAAACATTTGGGAAAGAAAGGGTTTTATGCCAAACTTAGAGAAAATATGTAAGAGTAAAAGAAAGTGCAATAGGAGATGTTTGGAGGTGGGCACATGCCAACTGCACATGGCATTCTCTCTGCTTGGAATGCTGCTCCTGCCCGTTTCTGCCTATCCAATTCTTATTCATCTTCCAGGACTAGACTCCTGTGAATTCCTCTGAAGCTTCCCAAGCTTACCTATATGGTCAGTGGGCAAATTATTTAATCTTTCTGAGTATGAGGAACTTCATCCTAACACCTGCTTCAGAGGCTAGCCATAAAGATTAGGAGTAAGTGTATTTGTTAAGTTTCCTGGTACACAGTAGGTGCTTAATATTTACGGGATGCAAAAAGCCAGGACTGGCTTGGGGTTTCAAATGAGGTTGAGTCTTATAGGGTTTTGAACTCAAGGGCCTATCTGTGAGGGCTTCTGAACCTCCTCACTGACATTTGCCTTAAATCATACCTTCTTCTCTAGAAATTTTGAAGCTAAAAGAGATCTTTTTGTTCAATATATTAAAATTTCATGTGCCTTGTACATGTTTGTTAGTCGTCTCTCTCCCCCATACATCCTCAAGCTCCTACAAGGGCAGACGACCCTGTAGCTCTATTCTGTACACTGTTTTACACTCAGCAAAATGTTGGGCAAATGGTGTGCAACTAATACTTGTGTATTTGTTCAATGAGTAAATGATGGGTGCTTTACAAGCATTTGTTGTATCGATAAACAATGTTCTTCTGGCCTCTCTTGGTTAGAAATATTGGAACTAGCTTTAAGTTCCTAGGATATAAATGTAAAATAGAGTAAGGCAGAGAATTTGCTTTCTATTAAAAAATGTGCAAAAGCTGTAAGGTGTCCTAAGAGTGATGACATTAACATGGAGCGCCATCAGGTGGTTGCCCGTTAGACAATGCCTTTTCGAATTAGTGAATACAAAAAAGCCTAAAAAAAATTAGACTCCTCGATATAACAAGGTTAAGAAAAATGACCTAACTACAGTAGAAAAGTAAAAAGAAACAGTTTACCCCCACCCTACAAAAGCTTACAAAAAAATGCCAATTGTGGGATTCCTTAGTGCCTTCAAATGAACTTATTCACAAGGTAGGGTATTTTCAACGTCCCTCAGAAACTTGGAGGGGAGCGTGGGTACCTGTCGAGACCCCAGAATGGTCAGAGGACAGAAATATGTCCCGGGATCTCGCTGCCCGGGAAAGAAGGGCCCGGGTGGGATCCACGTGGACTGGCCCGATCGCACGCTCGGCCTTAGATTGGTCGGGCCTGCCCGGGCCGCGTGGGGGCGGGGACGGGGGCGGGGAGGCGGAAGCGCGCTCTTTCAAACTCGCAGTCCTGACGTCGGTGCACTTCCGGCGTCGCCATGGCGGCTAACGCTACCACTAACCCGTCGCAGCTGCTGCCTCTAGGTAATGGTGGTCCTGCGGGAAACGGGGGCGAAGAGCTGAAGCTTAGCCTTGGGGGCCACGGGGCCGCGGGCCGGGGCAGCCCCGGCCGAGGGTTAGGAAAGTGCTTTCCCCTCGCGGCCTGTCTCCCGGCTGCACGTCTCCGCGGCCCCAGGCCGCCCGCCTCCTCAGCGTGCAGGGTCTTGTAGGCCCGGGCCACAGGGTCCCCGGGAAGGTCCGCGCCGGGCAAAGGCGTCGCCAGCCTTCCTCGCCGTGAGCAGCCCCACTCCTCAGCCTGGCATTTGGAAGCTCCCCAGATAGACCCCGTCACTTATCTGGCCGCTTACGGAGGGGAGCACTGGGCTCTGGAAGGAGCCTAGACGAGGAAACTGGAAACTCGCCCTGTTTGTCATTCATTCATTCATTCATTCATTCATTCATTCATTCATTCATTCATTCATTCCACAAGCAGTTCTGGAGCCTCTGCGCACCACCCCGTGGCTGGGCACGATTCGACACACTTAAGTCACGGCCATTGCCGCCTTTAGCGCACACACCAGTGGAGGGGAGAGGATGCTGGACAAATAAACCTCACACCAGACAGCGCCCGGCCGGCGGGAGAGATGTGCGAGCTGCTACGCAGAGGACAGGGCAGAGTTAGGGTGAGAGGCAGCGACCCGGAGTCTCTGGTGAAGGCAGTTGTGCCTCGCTCCCCAGTATTTGCTAGCCGAGAGGGATTGAGTTAGTGGGTGTGGCTGGGACAAGTTTTTTCTCCATTTGACAGTCTTTTTAAGAAATTACTTTTCAATAACTATTTTTAAAAGTTATCTTTGTTATTGGAAGTATTACAGATGTCCCTCTTCCCCTTCCTCCCCCCCCCCCGCATTGACTCCCCTCCCTCCTGCTCTCCGGCTCCCTCCCCCCGCTCCTGCCCCAGGCCTCCACCACACTATTGTCTGTGTCCAGGGGTTATGCTTATATGCATATAAATTCATTGATTAATCTCTCCCTCCACCCCACCCCCACCCTAATCTTATTTCTGAGATTCTCAGTCTGTTCCATGCTTTTATGTCTCTGGATCTATTTTGTTCATCAGTGTATTCTGCTCATTAGATTCCACATGTGAATGAGATCATGTGGTACTTGTCTTTCTCTGACTGACTGACTTGGCTTAGCCTACTACTCTCCAGGTCCCTCCATGCATGACAAACTGAATACTCAGCATATGCCAGGCACTGTCCGTTGAGGACCCAGGGATAAGAAAAGACAGCCTGTTTCTGCTCTCATGGGCTGGGAGTCTAGAACGGAGTTCCTATGTTAGGCAATCTCTACATATAAAAGCAGGTCCTATGACTGGCAGACCATTGGACCATCCATCCGGTAGCTATGACATGCACTGATCACCAGGGGGCAGATGCTCAACGCAGGAGCTGCTGAGCTGTGGTGACTTGGCAGCTGTGGTTCTCGGGTGACGCACCTGGAACCAGGGAGGAGGGAGCCCGCATCACCCAAGAACCTCACCCGAGAACCGCCTTCTTGCAATCTGGGACCTCTCGGAGGATGTTGGAGAGCTGTTTTCAGCCCAATCCCCGCAGGCCAGGCTGAGGGACCCCACCAGTGCATGAATCTGTGCATCGGGCCTCTAGTCTAATATAAAACCACAACCATGATAAATTGCTACAAAATTGAGGTGAGCGAAGAGCAGGGGAAACTTTAATGTAATGTAGTGATTGAACAGAGATATGTGGTGTAAAACCTGAAGTTTTAGAATGAATACTTTCCCTGGTTTATCTTTCACCATATGCAAGTAATAAGTGCCAATAGGCACCCAAATATTTATTGTCGTAATGAGGTGGTAAATAATCTTTTTCTTCTCCCTTAAAAAATACGTAGAGCTTGTGGACAAGTGTATAGGATCAAGAATTCACATCGTAATGAAGAGTGATAAGGAAATTGTTGGCACGCTCCTAGGATTTGATGACTTTGTCAGTATCCTTTTAAAAGACAGTGGTGGTATGAGTTTTTCTTCAGTATTTAAGAACGGAAGTAAGAACTATAGACAGTCTTCTTACTTAACTATAAGAAAAATCAATGCATTCTCAGGGAAGCTGTAATAGTATTTTAAGTGGGTGTGTAACTGAAAGACGATAAAGTTCCTACCAATCACAAGCTTTTTGAATTCAAGCTATTGTGTTAAATGTTACCATTGAAACTGAATAAAGGCAGAAAGCCAGAGTAAATTTCACCTCATATATTATTTCCTTAACACAAATTTCAGATATGGTACTGGAAGATGTCACTGAGTTGTAAGTAGTGTTAAAAATTAAAGAATTGTCAGGGCTGGGGTGGAGAATCCCTCTTTAAGGCAATTTTAGTACTGTTGAGTCAGTAAAATGATGTGTGAGAAAACATTGCCAGTTGGAATTACTACTAGAAATTTTATCTACTGACACAATGCTAGTAAATTTGGATCTGAGGGTTGTTACTTAATGAAATGTTACTAAATTACTAGGAAATTAGTGGAGACTAATTTAGTGGAAATTATATTTAAGATAAAAGATACTAAAATAGGGCTCAGGTCAAATCAAGGAGTTGATAGAGCATTTAATGTAATTTATGTATAATATAAAATGTAAATGATGACTCAACATAAAGATCGCAACAGGTATCTGCTTTCAAAATTGAAATGACTGTGGATTGGTTTAATGGATAGGAATCAATACTAAGTAATAGTAAAAGAGTGAAGATAGTAAACCTTTTATTTCATATTTGATCTCCTTGGCAAGTTCCAGCTTCTTTTACGAAGATCAGCCCTAGTTGATGTGGGCCTTGGGCCAGTCAGTCCACGGTGTTGCCTTTGGGGAAGATAGTACATCATCTAGGAGATAACTTGTGTCTCTGAAAACGGTTGATACAATTGTCTGACCTCATGTTCATTTATATACAATAATAACTTTTTTAGGGGTCAAAATGTTGGTTTTGATTATCTGTTTATCTTGACTCTGTTTTTTTTTAATCTATTCGTTTAGTGAAATCACACCAGAAGGAAGAAGGATCACTAAATTAGACCAGATTTTGCTAAATGGAAATAATATAACAATGGTAAGACAGTAAAGCTGTTTTATTTCGACGTTAGACCATTTTTTGTGGGGAAGGGATCACAGAGCTACCTTGCTTGACCAAGTGTTCACGGCCCAGTGGTGCTTTAGATGGGATAGGGACGCTCTGGTGGTCAGGGCTCGAAAGCTGAGCTATTGATGATGACATTAGGCCTGAAGATGCGTTTGCTTGTACTTTTTAATAATGTATGTTACTAAGGATTATTGTTGAGGCACTAAGTATTAATTGCTGATGGTGGAATTGTGATGGGGCCGTGGAGAAAATGGGGATGTGAGGGAGGGGCAGAGGCAAAGCGGCTTTGGTCAAGGAGAGCTCTCAGTAGGTGTCTTTAAATGGTGGTACTGGTGGTGTTATTCAACTCTTTCTCCTTTGCAGCTGGTTCCTGGAGGAGAAGGACCTGAAGTATGAATGGATTTCCTTGACTTACATTAGATTCGGTTTTGTCTTATAATGACAACAACATATTTTTTTTAAACCTTTCACTGTCTGGATTCTGTGAAGCCAAGTTTCCCGTTAAAGGGGAATGCTTTGAAGAGGCATTGTAAATGCTATTTTTTAAGTTAATCATGTTTATCTTGGGATCTTGGGGGAAAAAAGAACATTGAAGACTAAAATAAAGGTGGTTTTGGTTAATTGTCATTTATTTATTATACTGCAATAGCCATTGGAACAAAGCTTGTGGTTATTTTGTCAGTTGCTCTCTTGTCATTTTACATTTGTTTCCTTATTTACATGACCACTTGGTTCTCAAAAATTGTTCCCAACAAAATGGTGAACTTTGGATTTTGAACAGTTGCATTTAACCTGAAATTATTCAATTTAGTTCAAACTGTGATGCTTTGAAATTAGGATTTTTCTACTGCACTCAAGTTTCAGTAACTTCTCTTAAAAACCAACAAGCAAAACAGACAGGTAATCTGTGCACATTGTAGAAATGCAGACAAATGAAAAGGAAAAGATCATACTTTGCTGTCTATCCTCTTAGACTTTTTCAGTACACATTTTCTATTTACAAAAACTTGTTCGTCCTGATTATGCTGTTTTGTGGCCTCCATTGAAGAGTTTTTAAAAATTTAAGTGGTGAATGTCTTTCTGTGTCATATTTCAGCAACATTAATGTGTGCACAGTATTTCATTAAATGGGTTTACCGTAGCTTATTTAGCCTATTCTTATTATTGGCCACAGTAGTCTAGCTAAATCTTTATACATTTTTATTTTGCTTAGAAGAAATTCAGAAGTGTGTACTGTCAAAAGGTATATATTGTCATGTTACTAACAAAATGTTTGTCAGTGGTTTTTCACTTTATATACTACCATTGGCTATGTTCTCTCTTCTCTTTTTATCATTGTGATAGGCAAAATTTGGTATGTTTAAAATTTTCTTTACTAATTTTGTATTTTGTGGATTATGTCTATGAGGCTTTTGCCATTGAGATGCTTGTCTTGTTTCTTACTAATTTGTAAGAATTCTTAATAGTTCCTCTTAGTCATGTATTTTGCAGGTAAATTCCCCAGTTTGTAGTTTGCCTGTTAGGGGTACCCTTTTGGACAAATAAAAAAATATTTTATGTAGTCATATGTTGGTCTTGTCCTCTATGGTTTTTGTCTATGGTATACATGATTAGAAAGACCTCCTTTGCTGTAATGTTTTCTTGGTACTTTATATTTTCTTTGTTTAAGTCTTGAATCCATCTTCAGTTTTAATGTTTCCACATGAGAAAAGGACAAACTTTATTTTCTAAAAGCAAAGCACTGATTTGTGGTATTTTTATTTTATTTTATTTTCATGGTGTAAGTACTCCTGCTGTGGCTGATTTCACGCTGCCCAGGGTTTAACAGCTGGCTTGCAAACTTCCCCAAAGTTTAACGGTTGGTTCTCAGGAGCCACTGCTTCTGACCCTCGTTGGAGGAATGCTTTCTCTCCCGTTGCTTCTTTCCTTTTGGAGGGAGGTTAAGTGATGTAATATCATCCTCTTACCACCCTTTTACTCTATCTGCGGTCGTCATGCTCAGCTCTTTCTTTTTTCCTTCCAGGAGTTTGTTGCCTGCAGGGAGCACATGCTCTTGGTTCCAGCATGCTCTGAGTGTCGGAGCAGCCTGACCTCACTTAGGGAGGCCTGCAGTTATCTTGTCTGTGGCCAGGTGGCCCCGTTGACTTCTGAGGTTCAGTAATAGGAAGTTCACTTGCCTACAGATAAAACTGTCTCTTAATCTAGTCTTTAAAAGTAATAAAGATGAGGGCATGGTTCTCCCATCTGCTTACACTTTTCCAAAATTCAAGTAGGTACTATGACTTATAGGGGTCTGCATGAAGACATGAGGTCTGGGGTGTTCAGCAGGCCTATGGTTTTGTAGTACATTTGAATAATTTGGGAGTTCTAGACTAACAAGTTAACTGCAGCCCACAGATATAAGCTACATCATCTATCTGTCAATAAAAATGATATTTTGACCCCTGTCTTTACCATTTTGCCTTTTTTCTCAGTTGGTTCAGACCTCAATCTTGGAAGAGGGGTGCTGATTACTGGTCCACTCAAGTCTCTGCTGTACTAATACAACTTCCTTTGTCTTCCTGACAGCTTCCTGTCACCCCCGTGCCTCTGTCCTCTATGCCATTAGAGCATTCGAGTGATTTATTTAAAATGTAGAATATAGTCATGTGACACTTTGTCTTTCAAGCCTTTCAGTAACTTACCCTCTGTACAACAAAAGCCCAAGTCCCTTGAGACCATGAGGGAGGGATACCTGTTGACCTTGACAACCACATCTAGATCTTGCCTTAGTAACACAGAATTTGTAATGCTGACTGTTTGGACTTTTGTTGGGCCCCTGTGGGAATGCCCTTCACTTTAAACATTATTTGATTTCTCTTCAAGCGTAACTTCCTCCAGGAAGTCCTACAAGACCCCCCCACCCTTCCCTTCCACCACTTCTCAGTGCTTATACGTGATGGTCGGTCATGGAGACTTCAGAAGTGACTTTGCATTATACTGTCTTGGACAGTATCCTCAAACAGGTCATGCCATGCAAAGTCCTGTTTTCAGGGGAAACAGATCCTGTTGCACCCTTGGATCAGAAACTATAGAGTTTGGCTGCCACTTACACAACCAGCGCTGCCATCATCTGAATATCTTAATTTATTTTTAATTTCATAAAGTGACATTAGGGATATTCAAGGATCTTGTTGAGTTTTTGTGAACCATGTATTTTTAATTACAACCAATGAATTAATGATTTAATTGATACAAATGTAGAAATGAGCAAAGAAAGAAACCCAGATAAGGACCAATGGTAGAGACTGGTAGTGAATGAGTCATAGACGAAAATATAGATCTAAAACTGAGGTCCAGTATGGAACTTCATTAGTCTGTTTCCTCTATTGAAGCTGTCTCTACAGAGAGATGCTAGGAATAAGCAGATCATATTCTTATTGACTTTATAAATGTAGATTTGTTATTAATGGGATAATGATGGAACTATTAAATATAAATAAATGTATAAAGGTCAGTGAAGCATTGTTCAACTAAGAATGTATGTGGTGAGGTAAGAAACACATATTGAAAACCCTTATGTGCATTAAGTAGTAAATGGATACAGGCTTCACCTCTGACTAAGGCTGTAAAGATTCTGATTAGGAATTTTATTCTGGGTCAGCCTCAAGATTGAGTTGTTGTTGTTTGTTGTTTTTTTTTTTTTGTAAAGATAATTATGTTACTAAGGAAAAGACACTCCTAAATACTGAATCAGTGAAATGTGGAAAGGAAGGATTAATGGTGATTAGGCTGAGTTTGGCTGCCATGGCTGATTGACAGAATGGGAGGCTAGCACTTATCTCAGCCCAGCCACATCCCCAGGTCTGTGCTCTGTCTACTCCAGTCGTGAGGAGTGTGAGGTCAGCAGGCATGAGGCTGGAGCAGAGAATGGTCGGAAAACACAATCTACTTTATCCGAGGTGTTGCTGGCTGAATCTTTGATTACTAGACATTTTATTCTCGAGTTTAATAAGAAAAATCATGTATGACATTAGCTGGTCGCCAGAGGGCACTGTGGAACAGGCAGCTAGTTGCTAAGCCAAGGCTTTTAGTTTTCCTCAGAACTTTGTTAAGTTACTTCTTTGGTTTATCAAGCCTGCCACCTACTAACCTGGAGTGCTTTGCCTTTCTTCAGTCTCTCTCGCCCCCATATAAGGGGCCAGTTTCAAATTTCACCCAACAGGCCTCGAGGTTTAATTTTGAACCAACAATCCTGCATTTGAACTCAGATTTCTGGTCTTCCATTCTGTTATACTAACTATTGGATCACACTACAGAGCAGATAAAGGGTTCAAAATTATTTTACACTGCTTTTTTTTTTGAAAAAAAAATTAAAATAATTCTTTATTGTTGAAAGTGTTATATATTCCTGTTTGTTTTTTTTTCCTCCATTGACCCCCTCCAGCCCATCCTGCTCCCACCCCAGGCCCTCACTGCCCCATTGCCTGTGGCCATGGCCATGCATATATGCACACAAGGTTCTTGGTTGATTACTTCCCACCCATACACCCTCCCCTGCCTTCCCTCCGAGATTCCCCACTCTGTCCCATGCTTCTATGTCTCTGGATCCACTCGGTTCATCAATTTACTTTGTTCATTAGATTCCACATATGAGGGAGATCATGTGATACTTGTCTTTCTCTGAGTGATTTATTTCTCTTAGCATGATACTCTCCAGCTCCCTCCATGCTGTCTCAAATGGTAAATGATTCTTCTTTTTTACTGCTGCATAGTACTCCATGGTATAAATGTACCACAGTTTTTTTATCCACTATCTACTGATGGGCACTTGGGCTGTTTCTGGATCTTAGCTATTGTAAATTGTGCTTCTATGAACATAGAGGTGCTTATATCCTTTCTGATTGGTGTTTCAATTTTCTTAGGATATGTTCCTAGAAGTGGGATCACTGGGTCAAATGGCAGTTCCTAATATTTAATTTTTTGAGGAAACTCCATACTGTTTTCCATAATGTCCATAACATCCCCTCACATCCCCCCAAGAACTGAGCCCTTAGTCATCTTTGCATCTTTTGTCACAAAGCACATGCTAGGACACTGGGGCTCAAATGATATTTGTTGAATTAAGTGGTGACAATAGAGTAGGAAGTTGTCTCTTGTCCCATAATTGCTGCCCTTGGGAGATGGGCCCCATTAACACTTCCTCCTGGCAGCCCTATTATTTGTCATTGGTTTTAGCCAGCTTCAAGGCCAGTGTCTCCTGAGGCTAGTAAGAACTGGGAAGCACCTTATTTTCCCCTCTATCGAGTCACCTGGAGAGCATTTCTTGGTGATTGCAGCTGGAAGTGTGACATTTAATTAGTGGAGAAAGTCGAGTCAGGCTAGAGGCAGCCTGTGCCAACAAGAGGGTGAGGGAAGGCTGGGGGAGAAGTGACAGGCTCAGTGGCAATTTGGTCCCGGTTTTCACATCACCACAGGTGGCCATAGCAGAAGCTTGAGGAATGGGAACCACAAATGAGTCGCACGACCCTTAGTTTCTTCTGCCTGACATTCATTTAGGAAAACAGATCGTGAGCTCCCGAGAGGTGAGGCCCTCATCCAACGAAGCCTGGCCTGCTGGCTTAGTGGCAGGTGCTTGAGGATGACACAGGTTTGACTGAGATCTCTGGCCTCTCACATCACAGGACCCAGGGGGTGCTGAGTTGGAACAGAGCTTTATAGATGGGTGGTCTTCACTGAGGGACTCGGGAGCTGAGCAGAACCAGTGCTTAGATCACTGGGACCTGGTTCACAGCTCTTGGCTATGCTATTTTGCATTCCTGACGGAGTGGTGATGGCTGGGTTATCCTGGATAAAATTACCGGCCTCTGCCCCAGAAGCTGATTGAAATCACCTGCACAGTTTGATTCCCATCAGGGCACATGCCTGGGTGTGGGCGAGATCCCCAGTGTGAGGTGTGCAGGAGGCAGCCGAGCAATGATTTCTCTCATCATTGATGTTTCTATCTCTCTCCCTTCCTTTCTGAAGTCAATATATATATGTGTGTGTGTATAATATATATATGTATGTATATGTGTGTGTGTGTGTGTGTGTGTGTGTGTGTGTGTGTGTGTATATAAAAGAAATCACCTGCACTTCCCTATGAGCATCCTAGAGATGTGTTTTCCCAGTTTATTTCCCATATGGGTGCAGTACTGTTGGAATGATGCCTCACCTGCCTCTGGGCCCCTCACACCTTGAAAAAGGCTGACAATCAGCAGCAGGAGCCAAAGGGCCCAGGAGGAGGGGCTTAGATGGGACAGGAGTCTGAGAGGAAGCATGGCCCTAGCTGGTATGGCTCAGTGGATGGGGCATCAGCCTGCAACTGAAGGGTCCCGGGTTCGATTCCGGTCAAGGGCACATACCTTGGTTGCAGGTTTCCCGGCCTTGATTGGGGTGAGTGCAAGAGGCAGCCAATCGATGTGTTTCTCTCACATTGATGTTTCTCTCTGTCTCTCCCTCTCTCCCTCTTCCTTCCACTCTAAAAATCAATGGGAAAATATCCTTGGGTGGGGATTAACAACAAAAAAGTAAAATAAAGGAAGCATGGCAGTGGGGTGGGTCTGGTTTCTGATACCTGCTCTGTCTCTTCTCAGTAATGTGCTCTTGGAGAAGTTCCTGAACTCGAACCCTAGTGCCCTTCTCTGTCAGTAGGAATGATGAAGTGTATTTCTGGGTTGTGTGAGAATCAAATGAGATAATGTACATGATGAATGTAGAGAGAACATGAAACATGAAATCCGAGAGCCCCCAGTGCTGGGTGTGCAGTAGGCACCCTCCGGTCACACACAGCTTCCTCCCTCCTGGGAACTCCCTCTGCTCAGGTCTCCTCTAGTCGTGCAGGTTGCATGTTAGAGTGGCAAAGGTCAAAGCAGTTAGTGTTTTGTTGTTCTTAAGAAAAAAAGGGCAGGGTATTTATTGTTTCACACAATTAAACATTCCAGTTACCCACATGGCTAGATCCAGGGTCCTAATGATGTCAGCAGTTGGTCTCCTTGGCTTAGCTCTGCTCTCACTGTCTGACTAGTCTCAGGCCAGCTCTCCCCAGTGGAGATGAGCGCGAGGATGCAGGCCCCGTGCTGATGTGGGAAAGCCATGCAGAAACAGCGCCGATCGAAGTGATGGTAGGAGTGTTTTTGTAGGGGACCCTGGAAACCTGATTTTTGCCACCTCTTGCTAAGCGGTCCCCAGCGGAAAGAGAGGAGAATAAATAGCTTTTATTGTTGGGCACAGTAGTGGAAACTGCTGGTTGTTCCCCATTTTCACTCTCTCCTTACATGGTTGCTCAGCTAAAGACTACATTTCTGCCTCTCCCTTTCAGCAAAATGGGGTCACGCAGGAATCACCTACCCACATTATGGAGGGTAATCTCCCTTGATTAAAGCCAACCGAGTGTAGCTATTAACCACAACTTTGAAATACTTCACAGCAACACCTGGATTTGTGTTTCATTCAATAACTGGGTACTATAGCCTAGCCAAGTTGATACATAAAACTAACCACTACACCCCCTTATACAGACGAGGAAACTGAGGCAGAGGGTTAAGAATGCCCAAGGTGTGGGCTGGGATGAGGCAGACTCAGAATTCCAACCACAGTGCCCCTCACTGCTGCCCGCTTTGCAGCCTCACCGGCTGCGCTTTGCTCAGTACAGACGAGGCTCACGATGCCTGCCTCCTCCTGGGACTCCTGTGCTGAGTGATGTGCTTCCGTTATGGCCCTGCACATGGAATTGAGGAGCTCTGAGGAATCAACCAGACAGTTCCCACAAGAGCATTTGGAAGAATGTGAGGGGAAAGAGGAGACCCAAGTTGGCTGTACCCCTTTATGTGCCAGACACAGTGCCAGCATCTGCACGTCCGTGGTCTCATTGAACACTCAAACCATGCAAACCTTCCATCACTTGAAGTTTGTTGCTCATATTAGTTTCCTTGATACTTTTTTTTTCTTTTTATTGTCTAAAGTTTTACATATGTCTCCTTTTTCTCTGATTGACTCCCCCTCCCTCGCCTTGATACTTTTCACAGGGCCGGGAGTAGTGTAGACACCCATTAAATGCCTGTGAATCAATGGAATTATTGCCCAGTGATGTGACAGGAAACCAAGGTGATCTGTTGTTAAGAGCTTCCTGGGCGGGGCAAAGGATTTTATGTGGGACCCAGTACCTTTCAGGGAACGAAAGAATAATCCCAGCTCCTGTTTGTTGCCCTGGAGAGGGAGGGGAGGAGTCTTCCCCAGAGACTCATTGGGGAAATCATCTGCAGGTGAACTTGCTAAAATTATCCAGTCCTTTTGTGCAGCACGCTCCCCAGGCTGGAAAACAGCCTCTTCTGTCACCTGGACTCTGAAACCTGCTCCTCCCATAGGCAACGTCTCTCCACTTCCTAGGCACTGAGTTCCTGCCATCCCGGCCCTGGAAAGTGTCCCCTGGAGGGAGGTACGTGCGTAGGTTTCGTGCATAGGTTTCTGCCCTGTGGCTCGATCCACATCAATCCCTCTTACAAACTCCAAGCAGTAAACACAGCCGCCCGGCCTGCAAAGGGTTTCATGATAAATGTAGGCAGCGTTCAGAATTCCAGTTAGTAAAAGATTCCCTGGCAGACAATCCAGTCCATTTCCCCCCTCCACGCTGGGAGGACTGGTGCTTTGGGAAGTTCCCTGGAATTCTTTAAAACTGGGTTTAAGGGACATGCTCTTCCCGAGAGGTGAAGAGGCACTGCTCTCTCTGTGTGTGAGGAGCAAAGGGCAGGAGGATTTGAAGTTGGCTTCACCTGGTCTGAGTCCGGAAGGTGTCACTTCCTGGCTATTTGAGATGGAGCAAGCCTCCCTCTCCAGGTCGCAGTTTACACGTGTATGTGCATATGATGTGCGTATGTGGAATTGTGAGGCTATCATGCGCCTCATAGGGCTGTGGTGAGCATTACCGTGAGACAGTATTTGTACAGAACCTGGCCTGCAGTAAGGTGCTCAGTGCATGTTGGGTCCCTTCCTTCCTCGAACAGCTGGGAAGTTGTTAAAATATCTGAGGCCCTACCTTTCTCAGCCCCACATTCTGCTTTGCCTCTTAAGCATATTCATGTGTTACAAGGGACAATTTTCTAACCAACTGAGCTACCCGCCCAGGGCTGAATTGTATACTTTAAAATGGTCCATTGTATGTTATGTGAATTTCACTTCAATTACCCCCCCCCCCCCCCAAACAGCTGGGAAGTTGTTAAAATATCTGAGGCCCTATCTTTCTCAGCCCCACATTCTGCTTTGCCTCTTAAGCATATTCATGTGTTACAAGTGATGCGAGGTGACTACCTGGCTTCGGGTGACTCATCATCATTTATTAAGCTACCTGGAGGCTTGAGAGCAGTGCATTTCGGGCAATTTGCTGATTCTGTTAGTCTTAATGCCGAGCCTCGTGGGTAGCAGAAATAGCATATGATTAGAGCAGAGGCAATTACTCTTAGAAAAGCACTATTTCAAAAGCTCTTGTTCTGAGCCATGTGGCTAAGTGGAGACAAATTAGGATGCTGCCTAGAGGAGAGAAAGTGAAGTTGTTTTCCCCTCTTTAGGACGGAGAGGAAACCTAAACTCTGTTCCAGGTAGTTAATTCTTCTCCTGGGGGTGGGAGTGGTGGGTTTGGGAGAGGGCTGTTGGCGATGGGGTAGTCGTAGGAGGCCTAGTGTTTGTATTAATTCTCCGAAAGCTGCTTCAGTTCTTCGTTGCTGTCTCCCCGGTGATAAGAAGGAGCTGTTCACACTTCCCATGTGTCTCCATCATAGAGTCTTCCTGGGCTCTAATTGGTGAGCAGGACAGGGCAGGGCAGTGGCCCATTCTCAGGGGACCTGGTTTCTTTTTCTGTTCTAGGGTCCCTTTCTGGGGCCTTGCTCTTCAGTAACATAAATCAGAGCAGAGCAAAGCAAAGGGGGATCACCTCCCAGGTCCTTATTTGGAAGCAGATCCTGAAACGCACATGCTTACTGAGAAGGAATTCGGAGCATGTGGGTAGTGGGAACTTCTACTCTTCCCTCTGAAACCCTCTCAGACAGGATGTCAAAACATAACCCCCACTGAGTGCCTTCAGCCAGCATCTTCTCCCACTTCCTACCCACCACCGTAAGCTCTGGTACAAGTCCTGGCTGCAGCACTGACTTAGAGGACAAGTCATTTCACATTTGTGTGTCACACTTTCCACATTGCTGGGTAACTGGACCTAAATTCCATTGTTATTGTGGAGACCAGAGGAAGTGGAAACGCCCTGGTCTCAGCTGGGCATTGCCCCTTCTGCTTCGACCTCCCATTCCGGTTAGGTTGCCATTGGGCTCCCCATTGGTTGCTGGGATTCGACCCCCTCCTAACCCAGGGCTGTGACTCGTCCTGTGGCTTCCAGGCCATAGCTTGATAATCTGTTGTGACCCTAGCTCCATTCCGAATGAATGGCCTTTCAGACAAATGGGCAGAAAGTTCTTCAGAAGTTAACAAGTAGAATAAATGCACAGGATCCAAAATAAGCCTGTCATTTTCAGAATGCTGCAGATGTGATAAAGGGTGGGAGTTTGGCATGACACAGTGGTTAAGAACATGCGTGGGGCTGCTGAGTCAGAAAGACCTAGATGTGAGTTTGGATAAACTTGGACAGGTAGCTTAAGCTCCCTGAACCTGCTTCCTTGTCTGTAAAGGGATTAATACCGTACTGACCTCACTGTGTCGTTACAGTTCATTAACAGTAGCAAAATTACAGTTATGAAGTAGCAATGAAAATAATTTTATGGTTGGGGGTCACCACAACATGAGGAACTGTATTAAAGGGTCGCGGCATTAGAAAGGTTAAGAACCTTTCTACTAAAACTACTGTTTTAGTTGATGATATTCTCAGAACACACTGCTGGGAGTCTTTAGCTAGCTAGATGATAAGAAGGAACAGTTCCAAAGTATTCTATCCCAACGAGACCATCTGCATCATGGTCTCTGGTTCAGGAATTCAATTTTAAGAAAAACAAACAACAACAACAATTAGAGAGTATTATAAGGAGCACATGGCCTGGCCGGCAAAGCTCAGTGATTGAGCGTTGCCTTATGAACCAGGAGGTCACGGTTTGATTTCCGGTCAGGGCACATGCCCAGAAATCATCTCAATTAATCGGGGGGCGACTGATTAATGATTCTCTCATCATTGATGTTTCTCTCTATTCTCTCTTCTTCTCTGAAATCAATAAAAATATTTTTTAAAAAAAGGTGCACATGGAGGAGAACAAAGGGGCTGAACAACCTGTCACATGGGGAAAAGCCGATGGTGCTTGAAATAGTGGCGGATGGGAGCACAATGGCTATCATACATTTATGATTTTATCCCCCAGAACAGCGGTCACCAACCTTTCGGACCTCACGGGCCACCGGTTGGCGACCACTGCTCTAAAGGTTTCCTTAAACCAGCGGTCGCCAGCCTTTCGGACCTCGCGGACCACTGGTTGGTGACCGCTGCCCTAGAAGGAGACACAGTTGACTTGGTGTTGCTCTGTCAAGACTATTTCTTCCTTCTCAATAATTAGATTAAAAATTGTGGTAAGATAAACTTGGTATAAGATTTACTGCCTTGATCATATATAAGAGTACAATTCAGTGGTGTTTAATATATTCATATTGTTGTGCAACCAATCTCCAGACCTTTACATTTTCCAAAACTGAAAGTCTGTACCTGTGAAACAGTTCCCCATGTCTCCTTCCCCCAGCTCCTGGCAACTGCACTGCACTTTCTGTCCCTGTGAGTTTGACTGTTTAGGCACCTCATGTAAGTGGAATCACATAGTATTTGTCTTTTTGTGACTGACTTGTTTCACTCAGCATCTGGTCTTCATGGTTCTTCCACATTGTAGCATGTCAGAATTTCTTTTTAAGGCTGAATAATAAATATTCCATTGTATGTATAGGCCATATTTTCTTTATTCATCTTTTGATGGACATCTGGGTTGCTTATACCTTTTGGCTACTAGGAATATTGCTGCTATGAACATGAGTGTAATAAAATCTATTTGAGACCCCGTTTTCAATTTGGGGGGTATATATTCAGAAGTAGTGTTGCTGAGTAATATGGTGATTCTTTGTTTAATTTTTTGAGGAACTACTATACTTTTTCTATAGTAGTTGCACCATTTTACATTCCTACCAAGGGTTCCAATTTCTTCACATCCTCTCTAATACTTGTTCTTTTCTGTTTTGTTGTTAGCAGCTATCCTAATGGGTGTGCGGTGACATGTCATTGTGGTGGGGAGTGTTTCTTAACCTATGGGAACCCATGTACCTTTTTTTTTTTTTAATTTCTTTATTGATTAAGGTGTCACATATTTGTCCTCATCCCCCCATTCCCATCCCACACCCCTCCCCATGGATGCCCCAACCCTCTGTTGAACTTAACCATTGGTTAGGCTCATATGCATGCACACAAGACCTTTGGTTGATCTCTCCCCCCTCCCCCCACCCTCCCCTATCCTCCCTCTGAGGCCCGATAGTCTGATCGATGCCTCCTTGTTTCTGGTTCTGTTCTTGTTCATCAGTCTATGTTGTTCATCATTTCCCCTAGATGAGCGAAATCATGTGTCACTAGAGATATACTTATAAGAATTGAATGTGCGACGAGCAATAATAGTTATGCTGACAGGCAAATGAATCAGTCTGTAGTGAGTTTCTTTCTGGTCCAACAGTTCTTTTGAGACCCAATATCAATGTCCACCAGTTCCTTATGAGTACATGTCGGCACTGACCCCTCAGCTCTGGATGGTGGACAAATGGTGGTAATGCAGGTCCGACTCCCTCTGGTTTGGTCTCGGCCGGATCCAGGGGCACGGCTTCACCCGGATCCAGGGGCCCACGGCCTCACCCGGACCCGGGATCCAGCCTCACCCAGATCTAGGGGCACACGGCCTCGCCCAGACCCAGGATTCAGCTTCATCCGGACCCAGGGGCGCATGGCCTCACCCGGACCCAGGGGCGCGTGGCCTCTCCCAGACCCAGGGGCGCGTGGCCTCACCCGGATCCAGGGGCCCACGGCCTCACCCGGACCCGGGACCCAGGCTCACCCGGATCCAGGGGCCCACGGCCTCACCCGGACCCGGGGCCAGACTCACCCAGATCCAGGGACCCACGGCCTCACCCGGACCCGGGACCCAGGCTCACCCAGATCCAGGGGCCCACGGCCTCACCCGGACCCGGGACCCAGGCTCACCCGGATCCAGGGGCCCACGGCCTCACCCGGCCATGTACCTTTTGAAAGAAGAGAAAAATCTCAAGCCCCTTTAAAATGTTAAAAATCATCATATACTTTATCTGTATTTTAACATCAAGGAGAAAATAAAAGATATGTCAGTGTGGTGAGATTGAGTGATTTAAATTTTATTCTATTATATATACTATTTTGACATGTAATTTTTTGCAGTCATGTAATTACTGCATGAATCTTTCTTCTAATTAATTTCCTTTCAATGAGCACGAATCCATGCACCGGGTCACTAGTATATTATAAAAAGTAATGACCTCTCCATTGCTAAGACATTTATTAGGGGCTGTAAGTCTTACTTTTCCTTTTTTATTTTGTGAGCACCCAATAGAAGGAAGTCTTTTATTGGATGGTAAATGGGAATAGATAGATGGCCCAGAGGTCCACCGTCACTTTTCTCTTTGGTTTTATAGTAGACAGGACATTGGTTGGAGCCAGAAGACCTGAGAGTTTGAACTGGATTTGTATCTCTCCTCACCTATCGTTTACTTTTAGGCAATCCATTTTAGTTTTTAAACTTTGTTTGCTTGCATATAGAAGGAGGGTGACAATACCTTTAAATTTTTGAATTTACCAGGATACTGCAAAGACAATGAAACAATGGAACATTTAGCAGGAAAACGTCCCAGGGGTCATTGTTATTAAGAACAAATAATTTATTCCTGTACTGTACCCAGGGGTTTAGCAATGACGCCACGATGCCAGGGCTGTACTTCTCAACCCTTTCTGGCTCTCAGATTTCCCTGGAGCAGGTCATCCTTGACCTTTCAAAGCTGAGTTACATGCATTTTCCCCTTTAATTTCCAATGCCTAGGGCACAGTTCAGGCGCCCAGATTATACCATATTCCCACAGTCCCCATTGGACAGGGGCCATGTCTACAGACAGTCGTCGGGTTACATTGGACTTGACGTACGTCATTTCGTGGTTACGTCGCCATCTCCCATTTATTTATTAAAAAAAAAGTTCTGTCATTTCGACGTATGTACATATATATGTGCTTTATGTTTTTTATTATTTATTTGCCACAAGTAAATGTGAGGAAATGTTATCTTTCTTTTAAATTAAATTTTTTTTTTACTGTTTCACTTCATTACTGCTGTGTATGTGCTCCATGTGAGTGACATAGGTGCTTATGTAGGTGGGTTCTGACTTACGGTGAAAATCACGTTACGTTGCCCCGTAGGAACGGATCTCCGACATAACCTGAGGACCTACTGTAATTCTGTGTTTGGGTGACCGTAAAAAGATGTTGATACGCAACTGATGTTAAAGGAGCCCAGCTGAGTTCTCTGTTCCTGTGTGTGTGACTGGACTTGAAATCATTTGATTACACGAGTTCTGGGCCTTCTAGAGCCCTCTGAACTTTCTCGGAAATTGTGGCGACCTCTTCAGTGGGAGCAGCTAGAATAGGCCGGCGACAAGACAGCGCTGTGAAGCTGGTGAAAACTGTCACTGTGCCTGTGCAGAAAGAAGGTGGCGGCTGGGCTGTAAGAGTTGGACCCTACTCTTGGCTCTGCTGCCACAAACATGCTGGTTGACTCTAGTGTCTCTAACCTGACCAGGAGGAGGCTGGACTCTGGGATCTTCCAGATTCCTTTGGGGGCGATTGTTGTATAGAACCTGATTCCAAGTGAATGACCCAGGCTCCAATCTGGCCTCTGCAGGGTCTTGAGGAAATCATTTCATGCCTTCGAGCCTCCATGCTCTTATCTGTAAAATGAGGATAATATGTATAGCCTAAGATTGTTATAAGGATTACACGAGACAAAGTAAATATAATATCGAGGGCTGTGTCTAGTGCCCAGTAAGCTCTCAAAGTACTCTTGCCTGCCCCCTTCCCTTTACTCAAACAGGGACAACTTAATCTACATAGAAAGCATTAGCTAACGGAGCAGAGGCCCTGTCAGGGATGCTTATATTCTACAAGGGGATTCTTAAAGACAGTGTCGAATAAAACAAATCCAGACTTTGTAAGGAACAACTTTATTCAAAAGGATTATTGCAAGGGGAGGGGCTATTGCATTTTTGGGAATGCAAGTTTCTTAAGAGTTAGGATAAAGCGACTTTCTTTCCTAGAGGGGAGGGAACTGGCTGTGGGGAAGTGAGATGAAGGGTAGCACGAGTGGGTAGTAGATCAGAGGATGTTTTCCCAAGGCCAGCCTGTTCTAGGGGGGTTGTCTGATGGCTCAGGCTGAGGGTGGGCCAAGTTCAGAGGCCTGAAGGAAGGAGAGAAGCTTAACCAAAGTTTGGTTAACAAACATTTTGCCTAAGTGATCAGCGGGAATGAAGTAATTCAGCTAATCATCTATGAGGCAAAGCTCAGAAATTTAGAGTCCGTGTCTAGGTCATAGATTATAGGTTAGCACAGAAGCATCCTTGAGTCTTACCTAAATCCTTTGGGGAAGGTTTATTTATTTACTAGTAGCCCAGTGCACGAATTCGTGTACATTGAAAGGAAATTAATTAGAAGAAATATTTTGATATCACTAAACACCCTTTCTATGTAATAGAAGTGTCAACCAAATTCACTATTGACAATGACAGATGGAAACACACACCTGCGATTGGCACCAGCTAGAGCTTTATATGTGTCGTGCATACACAAGTCAACTTAGCCTTTTATAGATATAGAACAAACTTGCTTAATTAGACCTCTTTCTGATTTAGCTAAACTTTTTCCAGCCCAGTGAAGCACCCCAACTTCTCTTTCAGATAATTGTCAGTAACACAGCAGTAAATATCAACACGAAGCACATTATTATTGTAGATCACGCAGGGAGAACAAAGGATAAAATATTTAACTGCAGCAGTGTTTGACTATATTCTGTGCAGTGAGAAAACCTGAAGTCATTTTCAAGGTCCACCATTTCTTCTTTTCAGTCGGGTCAAGTTTCTAAGCTTTCTAAATCTACGTTTTCCAGCTAATGAAAAGAAAATAGGATTCCACCGAGTCTCTTACCTACCTACTCCAGGACTTCTGTGAGAATCAAATTAGATGAGGCACGGGAAATGCTTTACAGACATTTGGTTACAGTGTAAAGTGTTTGCACCTGGCTATAAAGCAGGCGTGTTCCTGGGCTGAAGAAACTCCAAGGAGGCTAGTTGTTGCTAGGGAGAGGAAGCTGAGCGTTGCTACTTGACGTCATTCCCCAGATGGAGGGAAGGACACTTAGCCTTTTATATAGATAGATTTAGTAAGCTGTTTTCTGGGACAGGAAAGGGTGGGGACTTTCTTCACCTTCACGGCTTTCCAGGAGCATAGGGCTCAGGGGAAATTCAACATTGTCAGTGGTAAAACCTTCAGGATCCAAAGTCACTTAATTGGTGACATTGTCACGGGATGTTGATGGGTGAGTCACATCTTCCCAGTGGCCCTCAATGCACACTCTGCTGAGCACCCACTGGTGGAAACTGGGAGGGAGCTCGCCTACCCTTGATGGATGCGATCCGAGGCCTGGAAGAGGACAGGTAAGATGCTGAGATCACCCCAGCCTGACAGCTCCTCTCACCACCCGGGAGCTGACCACACAGTCCCACTTAAAAAATGAGAGTGGGCAAGGCGACAGGGAAGACTGTCTGTTTCCCGAGCTCGCCCTTCCCACGGCAGGAGGATGGGAGAGTGGTTCTCAGCAGTGGTGTCTACAACCTGATTCAGTTGAGCAGAGCCTCCCTCCTGGGGGAGGGTGTGCGCATGCGTGGCAGGGAGGGGCCAGGGTTAGCCTGAGTGCTGGAGGGACTTGGGGGGTTCAACGAACTCTTTACCATTAACAAGTATTACGTTCATGTATTTTCCCAGTAGGTACAGCCAAGTGTCACTTAGGGTAGGTCCAGGACATCTTACCTCCTTCCACGCCCACCTTTGTATCATTGATAATGACGCCAATGTCAGGTTTGCAGGAAAACCAAGTCAAGGTTCAAGAACAGGAAATGTTTGCCGCGGGAGCTCCCTTTCCAAAAGGCCATTTGCCCAGGGTGAGATTTTTATTTTTTTACTACATGTCCATCGGATGAGCAAGGAAAGAATAAAAAAGGATTTAAATTATTAAAAAAATTAATATAGCCATACAGACCCCGTTCTTTCCTTTTGCCTGCCCTGAAAAGATGGGTTGCATGGGGACACTCCCCCTGGGGACACCTGCATGGTGTGGGTGTGCTCTCCTACACGGTGGTGGGTCCTTTGTAAAGTGTTAGCTCAGCTTCTGCCCATCTCACAGGAAACAATGTCAAGGACAGAGGGCTGTGTTAGGCCCACAATTACCCTCCCAGTTAATCCTCCGACTTGTCTCCACTTTAAATAACAGCGTGCTGGCACTGAGTAGGACCCGGGGAGGCTGGGTTCCAGGCCAGCTGAGAAGTCCCTGTCACGTATTCCAACCTTAGATTTGCTGTGTATTGCACAATTGTCTTGCTTCATAATCCAGTGTCTGAAAACCTTCGGAATGCGGAGCAGTGTGGGTAGGACATTGGATCTAGAAATTGTAGCCCCAGGCACAAGACCCAGCTCCACCCTAACTAACCGGCTGACTGGGCAAGACCTGTCTGGTAACAGGACTGTGGCTGGGACCTATCCCAGGCTGCCTTTCTGCTTCTGGCCCCACCTTAGGCGTCACCACCTTTCCACGGCAGCCAGAGAAGGGATGGAGCCAAGGGCAGGCCTATGAATAGGGTCGGCGGCTTTGGCTGCTGGTCAGGAGAGCTCCCAGGACCTGCCGGCGCCTGCCTCCCGGCTTTCCTGCAGAGAACCAGACACCCTGGCTCCTCTGGCTCCTCCACCGCCCTCTCTGGCCTCCGCCCTGCGCAGGAAGGGTGGGCAGCCTCGTTGCCCACAAGGGGGAGGTGCCCAGGGGGAGGGGCATGGAGGAGGCTCTTTGGGGCGGGGGTACCAAACCCAGTGGTGAGCAGGGCTCCTCGGGAACACAAAGCCTGGAAAGTAGTGATATCGCTCCAAAGAGAGCCATTGAGAAGAAAACACAGGTGGCTCCCCCTCCCGGCTTGCTAAACTCTCCACTCCCGGGGGACGGAGGCGGCCCGCCGCGTGGGGAGGAGCAGGAAGGACGTGCTGGGCTTGCGCCCCAGGTGAATCGAGTGGAGAAAGAAGAGAAAACTGTATCCCTCACTTAATGCCACACCCCTTCCTCCCCCTCTACCCCCCCCCCCCCCCCGCAACCTCCCAGTAAAATCTCCGGACAACCTGTGCACACGGATCCCTCCAAGTGCCCCCATCCGCCCATTCCTGACTGTCACAGGTGTGTGTGGACACCGCCTGGGCTATGCTTCGTTCGCCCGGGATGGGCGCGCAGCCCTCCCTGCAGCCTCCTCCTCCTCCGCCGAGGAGGGACCAAGGAGTGACTGCAGCCTGAGAGGGTCAGAGGCGGCGCTTTGGGGCGAGGAGGGAGTACGCCTTTGGCCGGCTCCGGCGGTGGGTCCCCGTGGGGAGCCCTGGCGGCGCACCTGGGCCCGCCCGGCCCGCCGAGATGGGCTCCGTCTCCTCCGCGCTGGCGCGGTCCCGCAACGCTGTGGTGCAGCTGGGCTCGCCGCCGCCGCAGCCCGAGGCGCCGCCGGCTGTTCCCGCAGCTCGCAGAGAGCCCTTCGCGCCCCCGAAGACCCGGAGGCTTGGGTCCCGGCTGAGCGAGCCGCCCGCCGCTCCTGCAGCCTGGGAGGCTCAGCCCGCAGCCCGGGAGGCTCAGCCCGCAGCCCGGGAGGCTCAGCCCGCAGCCCGGGAGGCTCAGCCGGCGGCGGGGAGCCCAGGAGGGCGCGCGAAGTTAGCGAGTCCGGAGCTGTCCCCGGTGCTGAGACCTGCGGCCGGCACGTCCCAGCCCGACTTCCCGGGAAGCCGCTGCGCTGCCGGTAAGTCCCCTCACCCAGCGTAAGGTGTGTGTGTGTGCGCGAGAGACACACACAGAGAGAGATCGAGATCAATTGCTACCTGGAGACCTGGGGGTCGGGGGTTGGGGGGCGCTTCTTACTTTAGGGGGAGAAATGACGGCTCTGTCTCCCAGCGGGATTTTGCCCATGATTTCTGTTACAAGTGAAAACTCATTTCTCTCTCTCTCTCTCTCTCTCTCTCTCTCTCTCTCTCTCTCTCTCTCTCTCTCTCTCTCTCTGTGTGTGTGTGTGTGTGTGTGTATTTTGCCCATGATTTCTGTTACAAGTGAGAACTCATTTCTGGCCCCGCCAGTGTAGCTCAGCGATTGAGCATCGAGCCAGGAACCAAGAGGCCACCGGTTCGATCCCGATGCCCGGGTTGCAGGCTTACTCCCCGGAGGGGGGCGTGCAGGAGGCAGCCCATCGATGATATTGCTCTCTTATTGATGTTTCCACCCTCTCTCTCTCTAAAAAAAAAGTCAATAAAATATATATTTAAAAAAACCTCATTTCTGGTTCAACAAGGGGTATTTCAGAAGGACCATCTTTCACAGGGGCTCAGACAGCAGCAGGCAAGGCACCCTAGGGACCCCTCTCCCCAGCTTTCCTCCGCCCGGCACCCCGGGGAGAAGCCTTCCTTGTCTGGGGAAGACAGGGGTAGAGGAGGCGCCCTCCCTGACTCCTCCAGGGGACTGGGAAAGGGGCTGGAGTTTCCTGCTTGTCCAAGACTTAGTGCCGCGTGCGAGGAAGGAAGTCGGTGTTCGGACCAGTCTTTTCTGAGCGCACGTGGGTGTGTGTGGCCGGGGAGACGGGTTTCGGACGGGTAACAGGAGAGGTGGAGACACCAGCTGTGGCGTCAGAGGGGTCCGGGCCTCCGTCCGCTGCGCTCGTGGTGATCTGGGGCGGGAGACCCTCCTAGCGCTTCCGTTTTCTCCCCTGTGAGGCCGGGCTGACAGCGGTACCTGGAAATGTGACCACACGCAGGGTGTGTACAGGTGCTGTGACACTACAAAGTGCTATGCGGATATCCAAGCTGATGCCGGAACCGGGTCTCCGACCCTCTTCCGCTGAAACTGAAGGGAACAGTGAAGCCTTGTCATTTTCCATTGAATATATGCAAAGGCTCCAGTTCGTAGGGCAGGCCCTGTTTGTGTAAATGGGAGAAAACATCCTTCGTTGGTTCATATAATAATAAAAAAAAACACCTCACGCCAGCCTTTTGGTCTCATACACGAATCCCTGCTCCATCCCACGCAGGGCTGCGATGCTCAGTGCTGTTGTCTACTACTGAGTTTTCAAGAGGATTCGGTAGATTGAGTGGGCAAAGTTGGTTCCCCTAAGGAGAAAAAGACGAGGTTAGTGGATTGGCTTGCTTACACTTTGACTCATGAGAGGTAAGGATACATGTGTCTTTATACCCCTAGAAGTTTTTTTTAAAAAAATATTGTTTATTCATTAGCTTTTATTTGTTCTTGTTTCATTCAAACAATCTTTTTAAACAAAAGTTAAAAGATACCTGCACATTGTCCTTGCAGTGGGGGATTTATCATGATAAAATGTTCGTTTTTTCCATTCATAGGTCATGTCTTTTGGTTATTAATGGAAAGAGAACCAGATTTGAAGTCAGGATACCCGGGTTCTGCATCCTTGGGCAGGAGACATGTATTTTCAAAGCCTGTACTGTCTGCTCTTTCAAAATGAGTACAAAAAGAGTTGCACCATCTTTTATGCCATAATTTTCAAAGGACATTGTGGAGATACAAGCAGTTTGTAAACTAAGTACTGTACAACTGTAAGGCATTATTAAAGTACTACCTGAGGTTTAATATCTTCTCATGTGTAGGATACAAATTTAGATTTTATACAATCTTATGATCTAAGTTACATTGGATGAAACACGGAATTCCTTTGTGAAACTTCAATATTAATTTGTGTGTGTGTGAGAGAGAGAGAGATCAATTGCATTATAAATCTATGTATCCCTGGAAAACTATTACCATATTTTTTTCTCACACTTTTTTATTTTAATTTTATTTCTTTATTGATTTCAGAGAGGAAGTGGGAAGGAGAGAGAGATAGAACATCAATGATGAGAGAGAATCATTGACCGGCTGCCTCTTGTACGCCCCCTACTGGGGATCGAGCCGCAACCCAGGCATGTGCCCTTGGCCGGAATCGAACCTGGGACCCCTCAGTCCGAAGGCTGACGCTCTATCCACTGAGCCAAACCAGCTTGGGCTTTCTCACACTTTTGATAATGTGGATGGAAGACTCAGATATTGCAGTTCGTACATTTATAATGCCCGCAAAGCAATGTCTATGAATTTGCATTCAATTCATTTCTGTTCTGGATTTGATGACTACCTCTTGGAAATACTGTTAACTTTAACGTTTTGATTTTACAGGAATTAATTTTTTTCTACTCTTGCTGCATCTCTCATTAGGAGAACCAAGGGAAAGTGCACTAGTCCTGAGAAGGAGGTGTCAGAGTTTAAGGTAGAAACAGTCTTTGCTGGTAATAAAGCCAGATAGCTTTAAGGAGAAAGTAAAACTCAGGGTCAGAGTCGGGGCAGCAAGGCCAGCTGTCTCTCCTCAGGTAAATCTAAACGCTTCGAGCCTCTGAGATTTGTTTTATTAAGGATGGTGATGGTGCCCTACTCCTCTCTCATCCTATTGTTATGAAGATTAAATGAGATATGGTGTCAAAACCCAAGTGGGGACCTGGCATATACTAAACATGGGTATTCTGTATGTTTGTTTCTTTTCAGAGCTTTGGGGCCACACTTACTGGTAGAAAGAAAAGAACAAGTTGAACCATTTTCAATAAAAGCGTATCTCAGAATAAACAGATAACCAAATAAAACAAAAACCCTCCCATTGCCATCTGTCCATCTATTATATAAAAAGCCTGTTGTCATCACGCCATCATGCCATAATGACCAATCAGCAGGAGGCTGCATGTGCGGGGTGGGCAGGGACTTGACTCTGGAGGATTTGACTGGAGGCGCAGGTGGGTTTCTGGGTCCTGGGTCTCGCGCGATTTTGTGCAATGGGCCCCTAGTTGTGTAATAATCTGCAATGGTTTGTCAGAGGCTCCCAAATTTTCTTAGAAATTCCTTTGGCGGGGGAGAAATGTTGACATTATTGGTTAAAGTGATTTTTGATTACTAATCTGTACATTAAAAATGATTGGGGCTCGTTGCGCTGGCATTGCTCAGTGGTTGAGCATCAGCCTGTGAACCAGGAGGACACGGTTCGATTCCTGGTCAGGGCACAGGCCCGAGTTGCGGCTTAATCCCCAGGAGGGAGTGTACAGGAGGCAGGTGATCAATAATTATCTCTCATCATTGATGTTTCTATCTCTCTCTCCCTCTCCCTTCCTCTTTGAAATCAATAAAAAATATTTTAAAAATTACTGGGGCTTTTTAAATTGTCAGTTGTTATCCCTTTAATTTTTTTTGTTTTTGGTTTTGGTTTGCTGTATTAACATTTGGAAAAGGTGTGTCCTCCATGATCTAGCTTCAAAGTGCCATTGATATTTGTCAAAAGGTGGTCTTGGAACATTGTCTTGCTGAATTTCATTGTCTACTTTTTGGTTCCCATCTAAGTCTTTTGTGACTCTGATAAGGTTACCATTGTTGGGAGAAAAACTTTTCCTTTATTCATTTAGATTCATGGTTAGGTCTGCAAATGAATTAATAATAGACATCTCAATAGGAAAACAGACAAGGTTTATTTAAGCCCTCCCTCGAGTGAGTACTTAGTACCGAGTAACTTGTTAAATAGCCAGAGGTTAAGTTTATAGACAAAAAAAAGAGGGCCACTGAAGCGCTTCAATGAGAAAGTAGGTCCTCTCTCACTTAAAAAAATATATATATTTTATTGATTTCAGAGAGGAAAGGAGAGCGAGAGAGATATAGAAACATCATGATGAGAGAGAATCATCGATTGGCCACCTCCTGCACACCCCACACTGGGGATCGAGCCCACAACCTGGGCATGTGCCCTGAGCGGGAATCGAACCGTGACCCTCTGGTTCATAGGTTGACGCTCAACCACTGAGCCATGCCGGCCGGGCCAAGGGCTGGGTCACACTTAGAAACCCACTGGCCAACGCATGGAGCCCACCTGGAAGGGACATTATTCTTAGATGTACTGTGTTAGCCACGATCGAGTTCCCGATTCAGAGTCTTGACAGATGCTGTGGTGGAGAGAGACTTGGGGTTCAACCAGCTTTCACTTACCCCTCTCCCTCCTTCACCTGCCTGGCCCCTGAGGGCCACTCTTTTGACAATTTCTAAACTGTCAGGGTAGTTATGATTCTTTACCAGTGATGTTTTTCATCTGCGATTAAATTCTTTGGAAAATTTTGGCTGAATTGAAAGGACTGATCAACATGAAAATAAAACTCTCATTTTTTTTTAAATTTCTTTATTGATTAAGGTATCACATATTTGTCCTCCTCCCCCCATTCCCATTCCACACCCCTCCCCACACATGCCCCCAACCCCCTGTTGTCCTTAACCGCTGGTTAGGCTCATATGCCTGCACGCAAGTCCTTTGGTTGATCTCCCCCTTTACCCCCACCCTTCCCTACCCTCCCCCTGAGGCCCGACAGTCTGATCCATGCCTCCTTGTTTCTGGGTCTGTTCTTGTTCATCAGTCTATGTTGTTCATTATTTCCCCTAGATGAGTGAGATCATGTGCTATTAGAAATACACTTATAAGAACCGAAAATGAGACAAGCAATAATGGTTATGGTGACAGGCAAATGAATCAGTGTGTAGTGAGTTTCTTTCTGGGCCAACAGTTCTTTTGAGACCCAATTTCAATGTCCAACAGTTCCTTATGTGTACATGTCAGCACTGACATTTCAGTTCTGGATGGTGGACAAATGGTGGTAATGCAGGTCCGACTCTGTCCGGTTTGGTCCTGGGCAATCTGCAGTGATGCACAGCTGCTAACTGCTAGTATGGGAAGGCCACATCAGCGTCTTCCATCTCTGGACTGCTTCTCTTCTGTCTTCATGGCTGGAGTAGTCCTGTCGATTCCTCTCTTGCTGGAATCCACATGGTCTCGGAGTTGTTTTCTGAAAATATACAAACATATTCTCGACCAAAAAACTCTCATTATTTTAAAGATCAGCGGGTGGATGGGTGAAGTGGTGACGCCTCCAGGGTCTTAATCCTCAGCACCCACAGCAGCTCCCTGCTCCGAGTTAATTTAAACAGACACGAGCAGCCTTCTGCAGGCTTAGAGAGTGACAGGCCTCCTGATGAGAACAGCAATGTGACAGGCAAGGGCAGGACCCCTCTGGATTTGGCGTTACCTCCAGGCACTGAGTCCCCACCCCACTGCCTTCCCCCTAGGGAGGCAAGCTGGGTCTCAGTGTCCTCTGGAGGCTGAGAAGTCTGAAGCCCTTCCCTGGGATTCTCCTCCCTGGCAGTTGCTGGCGTCCTTTCTTCCCAAGGCAGCCTCCCACTCAACCGGAGGTGGGGACGTGGAGGCCCTGAGGAGGGTCAGGCTGGAGGGCTCTGCTCCTGCTGGTGCTTGTAGTGGACTAGAGGCCCAGAGCTGTGGTCCTTGGGGCTCTCAGGTCAGTCTGTCCCCTGGGAGGCAGCAGCACTTAAACATACCGTCCTCCTCCTGAGCCAGGGCGGGGAGAGCAGGGCCCGCGGTGGGTGTTCAAGGCGAGCGCCGGCTGAGGCTGCTCTTGGGCCTCACACAGGGGAGCAGTGGCCCCTCAGCCCCTCCTGGGTCACTCCCCACACAGCTCACACCGGGCACGTCACGTTCCTCCCCAAGAACCCGCCCCTGCCCAACGCGGGGAAGACGGCTCTGCGGGGATTCCCACCCACCAGCGGCCTTGCTTCTGCTTTTCCATTCTGTCACTTTTCCCAGGCCCTTCCGTCGGTGGGCTCCCCAGGGAGAAGGAAGGCCGCCTGTGCTCCCAGCAGGCCCCTCTCCGGCCTCCAGCCTTTTGCTTTGTTGTCTTCAGTCCTGGGAATCTGCTCCATCCGGTAGGGGATCAGGGAGGGTAAGCGTGCCCATGCGGAGGGCCCCAGACCTCTGCCTGCGCCCCACGCCGCTTCTCAAGCTGTCCTGTAAGGGAATGACCGATCTAAGGCAGGTCCTATTTTCCCCTTCAGCAGATTCCTAAAAAATAATTGTTTTCTAATGGCCTCCTTGAACATACAAACTTGGAAGAGACTAGAAAAAACCCCACACGCATGCTTTAAATCCTTGTTTTGTTATTTTTGTTACACCTATTTAAAAATCTCAAGTTGCATAAAATACATTTATTTATTTATTTTACATGCAATAAACATTAATATTTCAAGAAAAAAAGGATTTTAAATATAATAATATTAACAAAATTGTACTAACATAGAATGATATCGCAAAAGTTGTAGGCAATATTAAAAAAAATCTGCAAATAACAGGATTACTTCTATTATATTCTAAAATATTTTTTTTCCTCTGGCTCTATTTTTGTTCATCAGTTTATGTTGTTTATTATATTCCACAAATGAATGAGATCATGTGATATTGATCTTTTTCTAACTGGCTTACTAGTATTTCGCTTAGCATGATGCTCTCCAGGTCCATCCATGCTGTTGCAAATGGTAAGAGTTCCTTCTTTTTCACCGCAGCGTAGTATTCCATTGTGTAGATGTACCACAGTTTTCTAATCCACTCATCTGCTGATGGGCACTTAGGCTGTTTCCAAATCTCAGCTATTATAAGTTGTGGTGCTATGAACATAGAGATGCATATATCCTTTCTGATTTCTTAGGATAAATACATTCATTTAGAATATTACTTTTTTCCACTCTTACTTTTTTTTTTTTTAATTCTCACCTGAGGATATTTTTTCCATTGAGAGAGGGAAAGAAAGAGAGAGAGAGAGAGAGAGAGAGAGAGAGAGAGACAGAAACAGAGACAGAGACAGAGACAGACATAGATTGGTTGCCTCCTGTGCGCACCCCCGTGGGGGCTAGGTACCTGCAGCCGAGCTATGTGCCCTTAACTGGGGAATCAAACCCGAGACCCTTTGGTCTTCGGGCCGACACTCTAACCACTGGACCAAACAGCCATGGCTCCACTCCTCCATTTTGTAAAATAATTTTATTTCATCTTTCTGGCATGCAGTTTATCACTGGTACCATTGTCTTCACTGACACCATTGTGGGGTCATCTGACAGTTCTCCGAGCACATGACTTACACCTGTGTCCAAGTTGTTTGTGTTGCAGCACTTTCGGGATCTGTGAGTAACGCTGTCCCTGGAAATTTTGCGAGGCGAGCACTGACAGGCTGAGGTTTCAGCCATCCCGATTCCCTCCTCCTCCCCTGTGTGAGGTCCGCGTCTAACCCACCGGAGAGGAGGGCAGTCAAGTGCAGGAGCTGAAGCAGGACCGGCTGACGAGTTCGCGGGCTGTGCCCCTTCCTCCAGGCCGCCCCGCCTTTCCCGCTCCCAGGTTGTCCTGTTCTTCCCGCCTGTCGCCGCCCGGCACCCGCTGCAGCCGCTCTGGATTCGGCTGTGATTCCATCACTCCCCAAAGCACCAGTGACCCAAGCTGTGTCTGTGGCCATAACGGAGGCTTTGGGACAGAGGGGACAGGGGACACGGAGCTCGGCACAGCACACAACGCACAGTCCGACCTGAGCCTCCTCTGCCCTTTCCTTGCCGTGGTCTGCGGCTGCCTCCTCCTGCCTCCTCCTGCCTGTGTCATCTCCCCGCCCCCCGAACGCCTCTTGTTACCAGTTTTCTAGTTCTCTTACTTCTCCCGTCAATACGCTGGAGCTTATCTTTCCACGTGAAATCCAGCAACAGGGGTGCCCTGGGGTGATGGCGTTTGGACACAACACAACTGGCAAAGTCTCCCTCCCTCTGCCCAGCTGGACTGTAAACCCCGGGCACTCGTGGGGGTGGGGAGTGTGTGGGCGAGGGAGGGACTCCTCTGAGACCTTGTGGACCGTCCTGCCTTCCGTCCGGACAGGCTCCGGGGGCGGAGGCCACAGCCCTGACTGCAGTCGCTGGTCCGGCGCAGAGTCTGAGCCCGTGCGATTCTGCCTTTTGCCTCCCTCTCCCCACCCAGGTGACACCCACAGCGTGCAGGGCGTCTCCCTGTCCCAGGAGCACCCCGGTCTCACATGCACGCACATTGTACAGGAGCTGCACACCCCACGGGAGAACACTGCTTTCCACTGACCTCGCAGGAATGCGGCGTCAGCGTTTCGTGTGGTTGGGTTTTCTGGATCCCACTTTATGCACGAGGGACGGGTGTGATTGTGAACATCTGTACGTTTTGCTGAGCGAGAGGACCAGGAGGTGAGACCCAGGGAGGCCGGGGGTGAGACCCAGGGGAGGCCAGGGGGTGAGACCCAGGAGAGGCCGGGGGGGTGAGACCCAGGGGAGGCCGGGAGTGAGACCCAGGGGAGGCCGGGGGGGGTGAGACCCAGGGGAGGCCGGGGGGGGGTGAGGCCCAGGGGAGGCCGGGGGGTGAGACCCAGGGGAGGCCGGGAGTGAGACCCAGGGGGAGGCCGGAGGTGAGACCCAGGGGAGGCCGGGGGTGAGACCCAGGGGAGGCCGGGGGGTGAGACCCAGGGGGGGCCGGGGGGTGAGACCCAGGGGAGGCCAGGGGGTGAGACCCGGGGGAGGCCAGGGGGTGAGACCCAGGAGAGGCCGGGGCGGGGGGGCGTGGACGGGTGCTGCTCCTGGTCCTGCCTCTAGTTTGCATTTTGGCCTCTGTTGGCCTCTGAGCATCGTTCCTTTTGGGTAAAATGAAGGCGGTGCCTGTGCTGTCTACCTCATGGGGTGGGTGAGTTTACCGTGGGACGTAACGGACACTTTGAAAAGGAGATGGAACCTCGCAGCGTGACGATGCTGATTCGGTGCCTGGGGCCGGGGGTGCGTCTAAATCGGGTGGGGAACGTGCTGATTCGTCTGGTCCTGCCAGGCGTTAGGGGTGAGTTAACGTACTCCTGTAGTCCTCAGAAGAGCCCTACGAGGCAGGGACCACCACGTAGTGCCCATTACACCCACGAGCAAAGGGAGGCACAGAGTCCGGAGAACCCGAGCGAGGTCTCAGGCCCACCTCCCCGCCGGGAGCCGGGGTCAGCCCCGCAGTCTGCCGCAGCCCAGGCGCCGGCTCAGCCACCGGGCTGATGTGGACGCAGCAAAGGAGGGCTTGATGCAATGGGACCCGTTTTGTGGTGGGGGAGGTGACACGGGCCAGTGTGGGGTTATTATTATAATTTTGTCTTTCCTTAACCTCGCTATCCTTACAATTAAAACAAGAAGAAATGGACAAACGGGCAGCTGTCACCTTTGTGCCCTCTCCCCAGGACCTGACACTGGTACTCAATGAGCGTGGTTACCGCGTGCATTGTTGAGTCGTCAGCAGAAAGTGTGGTTCAGGGGGCTCCCTGCCACGGTGTCGGGTGTAAGAAGTGGTTATTGAACGGAAGAGATTGAGTCCGGGAGCAGTTTCCTGTTGATTGCAAAGAAATCAACAGCAAGCGGAGAGGGGCGAACCCAGCCAGTATCGCCACAGATTTAGGGAGGACGAGCGCCTGACTGACTGCCGTGACCTTCATGTCTCTGGCCTCTCCGGGTCGGAGTGATGCCTGACCTTAGTGCTCGTTTCCATTTAGGATCTGGCTCCTTCCTGCTGGGTGTCTCCAGGCCTTCGAGTGCACCCTGCCGCTCCCACTGCGGGAGCGCACCCCGATTATTCCAGGAGCGGCGGAGTGGGAGATGATGCTGCAGGCGGAGAACTGGGAAAGGGCACAGGGAGGTCAGGAGTGTGGGGAGCGGAGTCAGTGCCGGGGAGAGGTGGGAGGGAGTGGTGATGTCAGGAGGCTGTCCGGGAGCCGGGCCTGGCCTAAGGCGTGGATCTCTCTCCTACATCTTGGAGCTAAAAACGGCACTGATTAATGTAGTTGTCCTGTTACAGAACATTAATGGCCCGTGAAGTCTTCCCTCCAGAGAGAACGGAAAGGTTCTCAGAGATTTGTCTGGGGAGCACGGAATCAGAGTGGAAGGAGCTGACGATACTAAAGCTGGGAGGCAGGGAGCTGGGGTGACCGCAGGCTCGCCCCTTCATTTCAGGCGGGGCTGCCCGGCAGCCCTGACACCCCACCCCAATGCCACCCCGACGGGGCAGGGCAGACCCACGCACCTGTGCCCTCCTGGGGCTCCCTGCTGCCCCCTTCTCTTAGCACCTTCTTCTGTCAGACGGGGCCCAACAGGATCCACCTCCTGTGCACTCTTATCCTGGTGCCTCACCCTTGGCACCATTTTGGGGACCCACCTGGGGTCCACCACCAACTGCTGACACTGAGCACAGGTGCTGTGCTACGGTCCACCAGTTCTGTGCCTCTTCACAGATAAAGCGACGGAGGCTCAGGGAGGGTGAGTGTGGGCCGTGGAGCGTGGTGGTCAGGAGTCAGGAATTTGGACTCGGACAGACATGGCTTTTGCTTCAGGCAAATCACGTAGCCTTTTAGTGTCTTGTTTTCCCCGCCTTATTAAATGGGATAATGCAACCTTCATTGCACGGCAGACGGAACAATAGATAGATAATGTGTATCAGAGTGCTTAGCAGACTGCCCACACCTAGAAAAGCCCTATTAAGTGGGAGATGCTATTAGTGCAAACAATTTGTGCTCGAAGTCACCTGGCAGCAAGCCGAGAAAATCGGAATTGGAACCCAGGCCCAGGCCAAGTTGAAGCCATGTTCCCCCGCAGTCTGCTGGCACGCCGGCTCTCCCGGAGAGGCTGGTGCCTGCCTGCAGAGCTCCTCTGCTCAGCGCAGGGGCGGGGGCGGGGGGCCTGATGCAGCCCCCACTTCGGCCTCCTTTAGGGGGGCGCCTGCCTGAGCCTCAGCTCTGGCGTTGAGCACTCTCCTCATAGCTGGCCATCCCGATCGCGCCTTCTGCTTCTTCTCTTAGCTCTTTCCAGCTGCTTCCTTACTGTTGGAAGAAACATCTAACCAGAGAGGCTTCGCCTAGTTTTCCACAACCTCTGCGCATGCACCTTAATGACCAAGCCCGGGGGCCCCGCGGAGGGCCGGACAGCTCCGAAGCTGTAGTCTCCCTACTGAGGTCTCTGCCGTTAATGTTTCCACAAACAGCCTTGTACAGGGACAGCTCCCTCCGACGTCACTCCTGAGCCGTTAGTCACCCGCGCCTTTGTGCTTTGATGCTTCTCTGTCACACGCTGGGTGGTGCCATCCTCTTTTCCTCCCAGGATGCTGGAAGCGTCCGCCGTGTGCCAGAGAGAAAGTGGTAGCCTCTGTGCTGTTATTCTGCTCCTGGGGCAGCGCGTCCAGGGGGTCGAAGTGCAAATGAGGGGTGCAGTCTGTGAGGACCTCAGACCTCTTCTAAGGCAAATCCTCTTTCAAACCAGGAGGGCTCGGCGAGGAGGAGGTGCTTACACGGCATCCCGAAGCTGGCAACAGTGGTGCCAGCACAGGGGCCTCCACTCTCCACCGGGAACGCTGTCCCACCCTCACCGGGAGCCGCGGGAGGGGGTCATTGGCCTTGACGCTGCAGCGAGGGTGCCGCCCTGGGCATCACCCCCACATTCCTTAGGCTGCTTTGTGCTGAAGGGAACCCTATGGGGGGAAGGAAGCTGCTGCCACAGAGCAAGAGGGAGAGGAGGCTCGGTGAGGTGTGCGCTGTTCTTCGCCGGGGGAACTGGACACCTCCCCTATGCACCTCCCCTGCCACGGGAGAGGGGAGGTGCGTAGAGCATCCCCCGCGGCCCGGATGGGCCAGAGATTCACGGTTCCATGCAGGTCCGTCTGTTCCAGCTCCCAGTGCTCTGAGAGAAGTCAGCTCTCGGGTCAGTGGGTGCGTGGCTGGCGCTCACACTGTGGTCGTGGTTCTATGCTCTCCAGGTCGTGTTTTGCAGTTTGAGTACCACCGTTTGGTGTGTCTTCCCTTTGTTCATCCTGCCTGGAACTTACTGGTCAACCTGGGACCACGTTAAGCTAAAAGTTTGACTCGGGGGTTTCTGTCCCCACAGGTAGCGGTGATTCCAGCTCTGGTTGTGTGAGTAAAGCCTGTGATGAAGAATTCTCTAGGGAGGCCCCCCCACCCCCCCGCCACTTCATACTCTCCCCAGGGTCCAGGTCAGTACACTCAAGGTCTCTGCTGTTGGCCCATGTTGTGGGGAAGGTTTTGTTTTTTGTTTTTAAACCCAGGTCATACCGTTGAGGATGTGTTTTTTGGAGGTCCTTGCTTTGGTGAGATGCCTAGCACAGCTCCTTACCCGTTCTAGTTCCAGCTTTATTTCCTGTCCTCCCCTGCTCCCGGGGCTCATTCAAACCAGTCCCTCCACCGCTCGGGACGGACAGATGCCTCCAGAGAGAGTGCCAGTTTCAGCACTTGCTCGTCTGCCCGGGCTCATGGCTTCTCGCCGTTTCTGATTCTGAGCGTGTCTTTCCCTCTCAGGCCAGCTTAGCCAGGCCCGCGGAGCTGGGGTCATCTGTTCCGATCCCTGCAGTCAGTGTCAGAGAGGATGCTCTGGTGGTTATCGTTAAGTGTGGATGTCGATAGTCCTCAGATGTCCGTGCAGCTGTCTGTTCCTGCTGAACAGAGACATCTGCTGGCTGAGGCCTCGCCTTGTCTCGTGGTTTTCTGTGAGTGTGTGTGTGTGTGTGTGTGTGTGTGTGTGTGTGTGACTGTGACTGTAACACCCAGAATTTTCTACCCCCTGTTGTCTTGGAGATTCAAGAGGAGCCAGCAGACTCGGCAGGGTCTGCCTGGTGGCAGGGAGGAGGAAGAAGAGGAGGAGGGGGAGAGGGAAAGGTAGGGAAGGAGGAAGAGAAAGAGGAGGAGGATGGGGAGGGAGAGGAGGGGGAGGGGGGAGAGGAGAGGGAAGAGGGGGAGGGCCCACCTTTGAAGCTAGTGTCACCGCCGGGTCAGAGAGGGGGCTGTGCCAGGTGGGTGGGAAGGAGCGATCATGCTCTGCGGGGGTTTGAAGGTCGGTGGTTGTGGAGTAGGGAAGAGAGTTCGGGACAAGGATGACTCCAGCATCTTTGGTCTGAGTGACTAGAAGGTGAAGTTGCCTTGTCCCCCTGGATCTGAAGAAGACAGGGTGGCGGGGAGGAGAAGGTATTGAGGGGAAAACACTTCAGCCTGAGGTGCCTCAAGACGTCTGTCTAATTGGGGTTACCAGGAAGCTGTTCAGGGGAGCGATTGGAACTGGAGGCGTAGCCGGGGCATCGGTGGCGTCTGAGGGCCAGGCCACCTGGAGAGGGAGGATAAGTGGAGTCAGGGAAGGCAGTGCCCTGGTCCACCCCTTCCCCACCCCGGGCCTGCCACCGAGAAAGGGAACTCCACTTTATTTAAACAACTAAAGGCCAAACCACGCCTCTCGGGAACCGGGGAGAATTTGGAGGAGGGAGGGATGTGTGTGGGCTGGGGGGTAGGAGGACGGATTTGATGGTTGCTGGCGAGGAAGGAAGGCATCCCAGGGGGAGGGACTGCAGGAGCCAAGGCCGCAATGGGAATGACACGGTGATGTGGGGGGCAGTGAGGAAAGAGCTGAATGGAGCAGTGCAGAACACAGTGATCTGGACAAAAATAAAACAGTTCCTAAGATTTATACAGTTTACATTTAACTGTAATAGCCATTCACAGGGAGGTAGTATAACACAGTGGTTAAGAGTGCAAGCTTTGGAGCGAGATTCATTCAGTGCATGTTAACTGAGCACTTACTATGTGCTAGGCACTGTTACAGGCATTGAAGATAGAAAGGCAAAAACATTTCCTGCCCTCATGGAATTTCAGGTCTAGTGGGAGAGGGATGACAAGAGAACATTTCTGTATTATTATAAAGAGTATCCAGGGCCGTGGTCTGCCCCCCTGTCCTGAGTCTTTTAAGAGCGGGACCTGCCTCGGCCTACTCACTGTCCCCAAGCCACGGCCCAGGGCCTGGAGCACCGTGGCTCAGTAGAATGAAGTGAACGGAATTGCATTTGGTCGTCTGTGAACTTTCTGCGGCCGCTAGAGAAGGCCACGGGTCACCGTGGGGGCTCCCTCTGCGGTGGGACTGGGAGAGTCCTTGGCATTTGAGAATGGCTTGAAGTGATCCCCTTCAGGAGACAGTTCCTGGACCTGTTCTTTTGCAGCACGGCGCCCCCTGGTGGGCATAGGCTAGAATAGCTTCTTCAAGGAGCTGTCATCCCCAGCGCTGGGCGTGTGGGGAAGAGTTTTAGAATCCTTGTGTGATATTTGTCTTTCACTGACGGGCTTATTGCACTTAGCATAATGCTCTCCAGTTCCATCCATGCTGTTGCAAATGGTAACAATTCTTTCTTTTTTACAGCAGCGTAGTATTCACTCATTTATGGAATATAAAGAACATTATAAACTGTTGAACAAAAATAGACAGAGGCAAAGAAGCATTGAACAGACTGTCAAACTACAGGGGGGAGGCAGGGGAGGATTGGGGGGCGGTAAGAGGTCAACCGAAGGACTTGTATGCGTGCATATGAGCACAACCAATGGACGCTAGACACTGGGGGCGGGGGGTGGTGGTGAGGGCAAGTACGGTGCAGGGGGGGCGGGTAGGGGAGGCCGAGGGGAGGTCAATGGGGGAAAAAAAGGAGACATATGTACTACTATTTGTAATACCTTAAACAATAAATTAAAAAAAAATTAAAAAATGGTTAAAAAAAAAAAGAATCCTGTGTGTCTTCAGTTGAAGCTGTATCGGGCGGCTTTGGGTCACTCCCTGCTCTTTAACACAGCGGTGGGCAGGCCGCGTGAGCGCACCCGCATGTGGCGAAACTGGTTTTGTCAAGTTGCTTCTGGAGTGGCTGTGCCGTTTCACACTTCCACCAGCTGTGCTTCCTCCCATCCGCACGGACACTGACCGCCTCTTTGGTGACGGCCTTCCCGCTGGGGCGAGGGCATCTCATTATGCCTTCGTCCGCATTTTCTTAATGGGCCGTGGTGCTCAACGTCTTTTCACGGGCTTGTTTGCCATCCGTGTATCTTCTTTGGTGAAGCATCTGTGTAACTCCTGGGCCCACTTGTTTATAAGTTGGGCCGTCTGTCTCATTGCTGAGTTGTAAGAACATAAAAATATGTTCTGGGCACAAGTCATTTCAGTTACATGTTCTGCAAACATCTCCTCCTTCGCTGGGACTCGTCTTTTCAGTTCCTTTGTGGTGTCTTTTAAAGAGCAAGAGTTTTTAATTTTAATACAGTGTAATTTATTAATTTTTAATGGTTCTCCCTATTACGCTCCTCAGGAAGACATCGGGGGCCATGGTGACAGTCACCTGTCTTTCACTGGGTTTGGGGCATCGAGGGACAGAGTCCTCTCGACTGTATTATAGGCGCACAGAAAAGGAACATGGATTTTTCGATTAACGGCGGCTCTGTAGCCCCTCCCTGCCCCCCTTCATTGCAGACGTGCAGCGTGTGCGTCTGGGGGAGACTCAAGGGCAGGCTCAGGGGTGGGGGAGTCCTAGCTGACAGCTCCACCCTGCACGTGAAAGGGAATGTCACACGGACACCCCAGGGATGGGGGCCCTCGGGCCCTGGATGAGGGGTTTCCCCCGAAGATCTGAGGTCAAGGTCAAGGTCATGCTGGAGGGGAATGGGCGGAGGCTGACGCTCTAGTCATTCTTTGTTTCAGAATCTAAGCGCCCCTCGGGGCTCATGGTTAACATCCACCCCAGTTTCCTGAGACTGCAAATGGATGGTAGCTGCAATCCTCCTAAGACCACTGACGGAGAGGTGACGCGGGACATTTTATGTTAGCCATACCTTCATGCTAATTTAAAAGTATTTATCGAAAAAAAATAAAAAAAATTTATCGAACACCTGTTATGTGCCAGGCGCTGTCCTAGGCCCACAGGTGCCTGAAAAGGGCGAAGCAGACAGAAATCCTTGCCCCATGAGCTTCCGTCCCAGGAGCGGGAGAGAGACAACATGTAACAAGTAAGGAAAATGATATGGTGTGATAGAAATGAGAAAACATTTTAGAAATACATTTTTATTGATTTCAGAGAGGAAGGGCGAGAGATAGAAAGAAACATCAGTACCATCTCACACTTGTCAGAATGGCTATCATCAACAAATCAACAAACAAGAGCTGGCGAGGATGCGGAGAAAAAGGAACCCTCGGGCACTGCTGGTGGGAATGCAGACTGGTGCAGCCACTGTGGAGAACAGTATGGAATTTCTTCAAAAAACTGAAAATGGAACTCTCATTTGACCCAGTGATCCCACTCCTGGGAATATATCCTAAGAAACTAGAAACACCAATCAGAAAGGATATATGCACCCCTATGTTCATAGCAGCACAATTTATAATAGCTAAGATTTGGAAACAGCCTAGGTGCCCGTCAGCAGATGACTGGATCAGAAAACTGTGGTACATCTACACAATGGAATACTATGCTGCTATAAAAAAGAAGGAATTCTTACCATTTGCAGCAACCTGGATGGAATTGGAGAACATTATGCTAAGTGAAATAAGCCAGTCAATTAAAGAAAAATACCACATGATCTCACTCATTTGTGGATAATAAAGAACATTATAAACTGATGAACAATATGATAGATACAGAGGCAGTAAAGCATCAAACAGACTGTCAGATTACAGCGGGAAGGTTAGGGAGAGGTGGGGGAGATAAGAGATCAACCAAAGGACTTGTATGCATGCATATAAGCATAACCAATGGACGCAAGACACTGGGGGGTGAGGGCATGTATGGGAATGGGGTGGAGGGGGGCAATGGGAAGATATGTACTCATGTAATACCTTAATAAAAAAAAAAGAAAGAAAGATAGAAACACCAATGATGTGAGAGAAACATTGATTGGCTGCCTCCTGCACACCCCCTATGGGGATCGAGCCCGCAACCCAGGCTTGTGCCCTGACCGGGAATCAAACCGTGACTTCCTGGTTCATAGGTCAATGCTCAACCACTGAGCCACACTGGCCTGGCAGAAGTGAGAAATGTTATGGGAAAAACCAGCACTTGAGCCATTTCATACCGTATAGGTGGTCAGGGGAGAACTCGCCGAAGGGGTGAGGTTTGAGGTGGGGAAGGGATACCTGGGAAAGACCCACAAGGAAGGGTCCCAGCCAGTGAGGAAGCCCGCAGACCATGGCGTGTTCAAGGGCTGGCACGGGGTCGGGGTAGGATGAGTGAGGAGGGTGAGATGGAAGACAGCAGAGGAACCGGGGCCAGAAAGGTCGGCCTCGTAAACCATGAAGACGCGAGCTCTCACACAGAGTCAGCGAGAACAAATTTTGCGCAACCGTGACCTCTGAATTTCTGTCCCATTCAGGTGTGTAGCAGGTACATTTTTCTCAGGTGATTTTTTCAAACAACACAAGGAATTCAGTGTGTAGCTGAATAATAGTTAACTTTTCCAACCGTGGCAAATGGTGCCGTGTGAATAAGAAACGAGAACAAACTACAACGTTATCACAGAGCTGTCAGAAAGGGTGAAAAGACTGGCCTACGTCAGACGAATGAAATCGAAACATAAAAACGCGCCTATGTTCTCTGAAACGGGTTTGAAACGGATTCATGAGAAATGAGACTGTGGGACAAGAACAGAGCCCCATTATTACAGAGCCCGCTTTCCGTGAGAAACCACGACGAAGACAGGCCTAGTGAGTGACTCCGGAGGATGCGATTGCTGGCGGGAGTGAGAAGCACACACATGGTCTCTCTGCGTGTGCCTGAGCGACGGACCTGGGTGACATGGAGCAACGTGGGTGGCTTCCAGGGCATCTCCCCGCGCTGGGCAGGGGTGCAGACCGCACGCTCACTCTCCCTGAGGGGTGGGCTGGGAGCCCTGCTCAGAGGTCTGAGGGCGGGAGAGGACTGCAGCAGGCTCTACAAGCAAGCGGCACCAGGACCCCTAGAGGAAGGTGTGGGGTATGCGGCTTCGAACTCAGATATTAGCAGTCATTTAAGTCAGAGCTCTCCAAGCCAGGGGGCCCCCCCGCATTGCTGAAATGGAACCTTCACATGTAAAGAAAAAATTCCTGCGTCCGTCAGGCTGGGGTGGATCCAGATGGTTAGGGTTAGGATTAGGGTTAGGATTAGGGTTAGGGTTAGGGTTAGGGTTAGGGTTAGGGTTGGTTAGGGTTAGGGTTAGGGTTAGGGTTAGGATTAGGGTTGGTTAGGGTTAGAGTTAGGGTTAGGGTTAGGGTTAGGATTAGGGTTAGGGTTAGGGTTAGGGTTAGGGTTACGGTTAGGGGGTTAGGGTTAGGGTTAGGGTTAGGGTTAGGGTTAGGGTTAGGGTTGCACTTCACCTGTTCCTGCCTTTGTGGATGCTCTCCTTGGCCCAGCTTTGTCAGAAGCCTGTTGGCGCCCTCTGGTGGCAGGTTGAAGCAGCTGACGAACATTTCCTAACAGCCCTTAATGAGATGGGTCTGCACTCTAGTCCCCATTGGAAGTCTGGCATTCCCCTTTGTTAATGATGCACATTTCAGAACTTAATAATACTTGTCTGCTATGTCTGGCTTACAAATAAGCACAGGATAAATAAGAACAAAGACTCTGCGGAACATCTCTGCATTGTAATAGTAGCTAATACTTTTGGCGTAAGAGTAGCAAAGCAAGGGGGGAAAGGGAGAGATAGAGTTAAGAACCTGGAAAGCCAAGTCGCTGGAGGACGGCTGCCCAGGGAAGGGGAAGGAGGGACAGAACCTGACCCGGGACTTGTGCACGGTGTGCTTCGGTGCCGTGGTGGGGGCTTGGCACGCTCACTAGCGATGCTGGTTTAATGGAAGTCAGTGTAGCTCTGTCCGCACAGAGCTGACCCAGGCCCTCCCTGCTCTCCTGTGGAGGAGTCCCCCTCCTGTGGGGAGTTTCCGATGGGCAGTGCTTGGAAAAGTGCCCCGATGTCCAGTGTGGAGGCTGTACAGGTATTTGGATGTTCCCAGGGGAACTGTTTTCCAAGATCCCAAGTCACATCTTGTCTTTTAGGCCCAATCTTTCATCTTGGACCTTGGTCATATTTTTTCTTTTTCCTTCACCAACGTGCGTGCAGCAGCTTAAGCTCAGAGATCCCCGCTGGGGGAGTCTCCGGGTCAGGCCGGCACGATCATTCCCGTTTCAGTGTCAGCTGTAGTAAGGTTTTGAGACTTACGTTTCCAATCACTCGTTCTCGCCTGACATTTCCCGTTCTCTACACATTTCTGACATAATGAGGGCAAGATGCAGTAAGAGATTCAAAGACGTGCATGAGCGCTCTCTCCCTCACGGTGTGGGCAGCAGTGCGCTCAAGCTGAGCTGAGCCGGGAGCTGGGGCTGGCGTGGGAGCCGGGCCGGTTTCCTCGCTGGATGATAAGGGAGCTCTCCCACGCGGGCCGCGGGCACCCGGGAGGCAGCGCCCGGCTGGAAAGGGGTGGGAAGAAGGTGGAGCTTGACTTCTGTGGTGGGGATTCGCAGGCAGATCCAGACGACATCTTCACCTGGACCCATTCCTTCATGCACTCTGCTCACTTCTTCCACAGGGACTGGTTGGGGGCTGGATTGCGTGCCCCCCAGAATTCAGAGGGCGAGTCCACCCCCTGGCACCTCACGATGGTGACCGTAGTGGCGATATGGCCTGTGGAGAGGTGACTGAGGCAAAATGAGTGCGCATGGAGGGGCCCCAACCCCGCACGATGGACTTACCCGGAGATTAGGACAGACAGGCTCAGGGTGAGGACCACGTGCGGACAGGGAGGACAGGGCCACCCTCCCGCAGGGACAGAGCCCAGAGCGGGCCAGGCCTGCTGACACCTGGATCGGGACTTGCAGCGTCCAGAGAGTGAGCAGGTAGATTTCAGCTGTGCCAGGCCCCCAGCTGGTGGGACTTGGTTACGGCCCGGCCAAGGGATCCGAACTCCTGGCCAAACCCCCGCAGCCTTGCTGAGACCCCTCGGCCACCCTCTCAGCCTCCAGGGTCTCAGGGTTGGAGGGCTGCCCCCCGCCCCCGGGCCCAGGTGAGGAGCAGAGGCTGTGCGTGGTGGGACCCACCCAGGGCACACTCCCAGGTCGTGGCCAGCCTGCAGCCTGGAGGTCACGGTTCCCCGCGTGGTCCTTTAAGAGGCTCACGGGCACATTGCTTCCTGTGCGAGTGCTCCTCACCCCTCCCATCTGGAAAGCATCCGTGTGATCCCCGCACACAGATGCGTGTTCCCCTTTGGGGCACGTGGTAACGCTCAGGAATGCTCAGCGAATGGCCCACATGAAGGGGGTTTAAGGGGGAGAGTGCAGGGGAGGGAAGAGCTTACACATTGACACGTAGATTTCTGCCAAGACGTAAAAACCATAGAAAAATAAGTCAGTTACAGGTCATTTTTTAAAAGGAGAATATTTTCTTATCTCATTATAAAAATAATGGCTATTTATGGTGTAAAAATGTACTTACCACAAAAGCGTAATTGCTCTGTATCCTTATTATTCCATACCCTCTGTTTTTGCCATTTTGAGATATTTATTGGACATTTCCCCAAATCATCAAATATTCTTTGAAAATGTAACTTTTGTGGTTACAGTTTACTGTCCATTATATAAATGTGCCATATTTTATTTAATTAATACCCAAGCTCATTTTCTAATAAGAAATGTGGACAAAATGTTAGTGGAATTGTGTTGAAATTATAGTTCAGGAAAAAAATATAGTTCAGGAAAAACATCTTTTAAAGAACATATTATTCAGTTACTAAGATATTAAGAATCTTCAGACAATCGCAATGGACCTTATTCTTTTTTTTTTTTTAATATATTTTATTGATTTTTTACAGAGAGGAAGAGAGAGGGATAGAGAGTTAGAAACCTCGATGAGAGAGAAACATCGGTCAGCCGCCTCCTGCACACCCCCCACCGGGGATGTGCCCGCAAGCAAGGTACATGCCCTTGACCTGAATTGAACCTGGGACCCTTGAGTCCGCAGGCCGACGCTCTATCCACTGAGCCAAACCGGTTTCGGCCCTTATTCTTTCTTAGTACTTATGTATTGTCACTGGAGGTACTCTAGTTTTACTGAAAGAAATTTGAAATTCAATAAAGTAAAAAATATTTTTATGACTTTCTTGGACTTTCTTTTTACTGCATCACTAACTTGTAGCTCATTTTATTTTTGCTGTAGTGTGTGCGCCTGGCAAGTTGTCTGTCTCGTGAGTTCAAATGTAAGGATCCATGCCTTACCGCCTTCTCTGTGTCTGCTTTTCTCTCCCACAGACAGGGCCTGCGCGTGTTTTAACACCTTCTGAGCTGTCCAGTCTATGAAGCAAGTCCCAAAGAACTGACCTTTGCCCTTACATGATGTCGGGAATAATGTTGATGTGTTTGCTTTAAAACGGGTGGAATCGCAAGATGAAACGTCTGCTGCCACTGTTGGGCATTCGTTAAGGGCTTAGTATGTGCGGGAACTGTCCTGTAAACGACACAGTTTTAACTTTCACTCTAGTCCCACAGGTTAAGGAGTGTTTCCTCACCTGGCTGGCGTTGCTCAGTGGTTGAGTGTCTACCTAGGAATCAGGAGGTCAGGGTTCAATTCCTGCTCAGGGCGAAGGCCCAGGTTGTGAGCTGGATCCCCAGTGTGGGGCGTGCAGGAGGCAGCCCATCAATAATTCTCTCTCATCACTGGTGTTTCTATCTCTCTCTCCTTCTCCCTCCCCCCCACTCTGTGTGTGTATGTGTGTGTGTGCGGGTGTGTGGCACATCGGTGGGTAAGAGGTGGGCTGCAAAGCCTGGGCTTGGCCGTTACACAGTACAATGACCAGCACGGCGCCGCAGATGGTTTCTGGTTGTTTTAAGGAGCATTCGGTGGCCAGAGCTTGCACACGGAGGCCAGGTGTGCTGATGACATAATCAGACGGGTGTTGTGGGTGGTTACGGGAATCATTCTCACTGTTCCGTGGTCACATACTTGTATTATGTACAGTCCATATCTTTGTGGGTAGATGGGCGTGGTCATACACACACGTAAAAAGACTACCGGGAAGGGGATACGATGCTGCCTTTGTAACCCTCCAACACAGAGCCAGCTCCACAGCCAAAACAAAGGTTGGCAGCCACATGTTGTCATAACAACATATCCAGGCCCAAGACTTGAAAAAAGTGCTCAGAAAGTGAATATTTGAAAATACAATGATTTTACTATTTATTATTTTTTAATCCTCACTCCCCTTGCTGCTTAGCACTGATTGGCTATGACCTTTGTGACCTTGGTTTGCCTTGACTAACCCTAACCCTTGGTTACTTATTGCGACTGTATTGCCTCTGGCAGCCATAGGCAAGTATTCCTCCTAGATGTTCCTAGAGTATAGTTTCATTGACGTGTAACAGACATGTTTAAATGTAGACGACTCACACGGTGCAGGTTGATGGGTTTTCATGAAATAACTCATGTAGCTGGCACCCAGATTAAGAATAAGAACACCACCAGCGTGGGCAGAGCCTCCTCGACCCAGCCTCGGTCACCATCGCCCTCCCCTGAGGTTCCCACTGTCCTGACTTTTATCACCATCCGTTAGTTGTGCCTATTTTTGAACTTCATATAAATTGAATGAGAAAATACACTATTTTGCACTTGGTTTCATTTTAAAAAATATTTATTTATTTTTTATTGATTTCAGAGAGGAAAAGAGAGGGAGGGAGAGAGCAAACATCAATGATGAGAGAGAATCATCGATTATCTGCCTCCTGCATGCCCTCTACAGGGGATCAAGTTCGCAACCCAGGCGTGTGCCCTGATTGGGAGTCGAACCGTGACCTCCTGGTTCCTAGGTCGATGCTCCATGGCTGAGCCACGTCGACCAGGCAGGACTACAAACAGGATGAGCTCCCTAGGCACCAATGTCCTTGCTTAATTGTTTGAGTTGGAAAACTCCCCTCGCTTAGCAGATGCCGTTCTTGGCTCTGTGGCCCTCACTTCCCTCCCACCCCTCGCATTTCTAGGGAACTCTGTGCACTTCTGCGCTGGGGACAGAACAAGCTTGGGGGCTCGGTGGGGAACACCCAGGCCCTGCCTCTGACCTCTCCCTCTGGAACCGAGGTCCCCGGTGGTGGAACGAATCCTGGCCTGGGGCTCTGGAACGGGCCTCGCCCATCTGCCCGTGGCCCAGCTCCTTCCCCAAGTGGGGATTATCAACACGCATGCTTCAAAGCTGGTGGCGGGCAGCTCGACGTCCCAAAGGCACCCCGGAAAGAGCCAGGCCTGTGGCTTGCAATTGGGGCGGTATTGAGGCCGGGCCCCCAGAGCTTAGCTGCTCTATTAAGCAGTTCTCCGACCCCGGATGATCTCAATCAGTGTGATGTTCTCTCCAGCCCCTTAGGTAGTCTGCGCTCACACTGTGGGTTCACGGGCACTTTGACAGCCAGCAGGAGAGCCCCCTTCATCCCTCTTCTCTGCATTCCTCCCCGCTCGGCAGGGAATCTACCCGTGCGGCTGACCGAGGCCTCGGAGCCAGAGAGCTGGGTCCCAGCTCCCTCCAGCCACTTGCTAAGGGGGACCCTGGACAGTTCACTTACCTCACTGAGCCCCAACGTCCTCTTATGCAAGTGGCGATAGTGCTACCCTCCAGGGCCGCCGTGAAGGTCGAGTGAGTTGCAGAAGGTGGCCAGCACTGCGGGGCCTGCATGGGGTGCCTCCTTTCCCAGTCTCCCGTCTCCTGAGGAAAACGGCCAGCTAGGGCTTCGGAATTTATCTGGTTGTTCTGGGAGATATTGGGTTTATTCTTTTTAAAATATATATTTTTATTGATTTGAGAGAGAGAGAGAGAGAGAGAGAGAGAGGAGTGGAGAGGGAGAGAGAAAGAGAAACATTGAGACCGAGACCTGGGCATGTGCCCTGATCGGGAATGGGACCAGTGACCTCTGGGTGCGTGGTGTGACGCTTGCCCACGGAGCCACACGGGTCGGGCTGGAGTTCCTCTTGACCCCGGCACAGCATTTGCCGAGTTGCTGTGGGTCTTGCCAGGCTCCTCGGCAGCCCCGACGGGAGACAGAGGCCGGGGGTGGACGGTGGTTGGAGCAGGCGAGCTGGAAACCAGTCCCCGCCCTGAAGCTTTTAACGGTCTGTCTCCAGTTCACCCCCAGGCATAACTCCCAGCTACGCCGAATAACTAGGATCCCGGGTGCCCTGCTGGGTGGTCCCACGCATGGCCTCTTCCCCACAACACTGACAGGAAAGGGAAGAGAAAGTGCGAAGGACTGGAGGGGACCCCTGATGTTTCCTGGTAGCAGAGTTCGGGGTGGCTGTTGTTTTCCCTCATCAATCCCCGCATTTTGTAAGCGATAATTTACTAGCTTTGTTTTTAGACCCTCCGGGCCAACTTTCTGAATTAAAACACGGGGCGAATTTGTTTACACGCTGCTGCACCCAGAAGTACAGATGAGCCCAGTTAACGTGGCACGAAGAGGGAGCAGAAGGCTAGGGTCCCTCAAGGTCGTCCTGAGGGTTAAATCCCATGGGCCGTTCAGGGGACGCACTGCTGTGGCTCCCTTGCAGAGTGCCTGGGGCTCACTAAACCATGGCTAATATATGACCAATACATGAAGGTTCTCCTCCGAGCATCTCAGAACATTTGCTTTAGTGTCCTCAGTGAGAAAGGGCTGATCTCCCCACACAGGGGTACTACTCATTACGTCCGTCAGGGGTAAAAATTTGTTGCGCTCCTCTGATGTGCCAGGTACTGGGTATGCGTGGAGACCAAGAGAGTCTCGTCCTGCCCTCAAGGACCTCATAAGCTAGTGGAGAAGGTAGGATGTGAGCAAGTAAAGAAAGAAACAAGATGTGTGCAGATGGGTAGGTGCCGCAGAGGAAATGAACTTGATGGGGCGGGGGTGGGGGGTGTCAGATAAGAGTTCTCACCCGAGGAGGGGATGTGTAAGTTGGTACCTGGAGGATTCATAGCCTGAGGCAGGCAAGAGGTTGGGTGGGGGAACGGGGTTGTAGTCCAGGCAGAGGGAGCTGGGCTTGTTCAGGGAGAGAAGGGAGGCTGGTGTGCTGGGGCGCGGGGAGGGGCGGGAGGGGCTTGCTGTGAGGTGAGGGTGGCCAGGTGGGGAGCAGCCAGGCCATGCAGGGCTGTGGCTGGGATTCGGGTTCATGCCTGGTGCGGCGGGAGCCGCTGGCGTGCTATGAGAAGGGGAATGGGATGTGCTGATTCGTGTCTGAAAGACATTTTTCTGGTTTTAATTTGGAGAGAAGGTTGGAGGGAGGCAGACGTGGGAGCTGGGAGATGAATTAAAAGGCTGTTTAACTAGAACCACGACGAGACAGCCCCAGACGCCGCTAGAATGGCTAACATGAAAAAGGCATAATCTCAAGTGTTGGCACGGGTGCGAGCCACGGGCTCTCTCTGCTGCGATGCGTGTGCGAGGACATAACCATTTGGAAAGCCGTTTGGCCGCATCTCCTAAGGCTGGATGTTTGCACACGACACTCATGAGCCGGCAATTCCACTCCGAGGACACGCTGAGCAGAAATGCCTACACGTGTGCACCCAGAGTCCTGGAGGGAAGGTTCGTGACAGACTGTTCCTAACAGCCTCACAGCGCCATCCGGGTCCTTACTACCCATCGAATGGATAAACAACTCATGGCATATTCCTCCCAAGGAATACAACACGCAAAGAGAAAGAGTGAACTAGTTCTACATGCAAACAGCGTGGGTAAAGCTCAGGAATATAATTTTGAGTGAAATCAACAAGAAACCAAAAAAGCTACCCTGTAGGATTCCGTTTGTGTTCGTTTAAAAACAGACAAAACGAATCCATGTTGATAGAAGTCCAGACTTTGGGAGGGTGGCTAGCGCCTGGGAAGGAGCGGGGGGGGGGGGGGGGGGGGCGGGGAAGAGGCTGTGGGGAGGCCCAGAGGTCCTTCTTCCTGATCTAGGTGGTGGTTACCTTGACACAGGTGTGCTCACTTTGTGGAAATGGGTCAAGCTGTGTACTTAGGATTTGCACGTTATATTTCAGCCAGGGTCTCCCGTAACAAAGGAAGGTGGGAGACCATTGTGTACCCCAGAGAAATAAAACCGACTCGGGTGGGGACGATAGCAGTGCCTCCCCCTCCCCCAAACTGCTCCAGTGAAGGTAACCAAGGACTTGTGTGTTGCTAAACCCAATAATCAATTATTCAGGCAGCCAGAAGTGGCTAGGTTTTGGCAGTATAGCCAATAGAGATATGATTGAGGGGTCAGGTGTGTGTGTGTGTGTGTGTGTGTGTGTGTGTGTGTGTGTGTTGTGGGTGGCCGAGGTTAGGTAAATAGAGAAGAAGGATGACACCGAGGCGTTCTGTCCATGTCACTAGGAGGACTGTGGTGCTATTTGTGGTGCTTTTGTGCTAGATCCCAATCCCTATTGTCAGGGACATCTCTCCGGTAATTCTCTGCGTCATTCATTTCTCCCTCGAGGCTGTGTCATCCCCATCAGCATGTAAACATGCTGTTATTTCTGCTACCTTAAAAAAATGTTCTCCTGGTGCCTTGTACCCACCAGCTAGCACCCCATTGCTCTGTATCTATGGGCAGAAAACACCTCCAAACATTCTCCACACTCTCTATTTCTCTCGCCCATTTTCTTTTAAACCCACTCGAACAAAGGTTTTGCCTCCATCCTCCCCGAAACTGCTCTGGTGACGGTAACCAATGACTTGTATGTAGCCAAACCCAATAATCAATTATTAGTCCTCTCTTTACTTGACCTGCTGTAAGGGTTGGGCTCAGTTGACCACTCTTTCCTTCTCCACTTGGTTTTCAGGACACCACTGTCTCTTGATTCTCCACTGGCTGCGCTTTTAGAGTGATGTCTGGCTGGTACCTGACATCTGCGGGGTGGGGGTATTTACACCACAGGAAGTGGCAAAGGAAATCTGCAAATACAAATCAAGGCCCTTCTCCTCCCCTCCCCCCATGGCCATTTCTGCCCCAGAGAACTGGTTCACAAGCGTGACACTCTTTACAAGCCCAGGTACAGTGATTTTTTTAGAGTGGGACGCAACCCTACTCACTGATTTATGGAATGGTAGAGCTAGTTGGGTATAGTGTGGATTACTCAACTGTCAGAAATGCCTGGAATATACCCCCCCTCCTATACCTTCCTGACAAATGCCCACCAAACTCTCTCGGTCTGTGTCGGCCACCCTCCCTCAGCCAGCTGGATCGTATCACACTTTTGTCGTCTTCTGGTCCCATGTCTGTCTCTCAGTCAATGACGAACGCCTTGAATGTGCGCCAGGAGAGACAGCTGCCGAGTGGTGACTCATTGCCAGGCGCTGGAGCCAGGCTGTCTGGGTCTCAATTCTGGTTCCGTCACTTACGATCCGAGTAACCCTGAGCAAGTTACTAAGTGACTCAGTTTGCTTCATGTGTAGAATTGGGGCAATAGTAGGACATTTCTCACAGAGTGCAAGGACGAAATAACTTAACACACACACAAAAGCACCGAGAACACCACCTGCCCTCAGTGAGCACTCAGTGAATTCAGCTATTATTAGTATTTATTTTGTCCTCACTCGCCATCATATTGTCTGGCACGTGTCATGTGGTGCATATTTAATACATTCGATATGTACATGAAGTGCTAATTACATGAGCAAAAGTGCAAATGGAGATAGAGGAAGGGCCTATCCTTGCGAGCAGGAGTTGAGGGTGTTTGACAGCAGATGGGATTTGAAATAGGGCGCGAAGGGTTGGGAGAGTGTGGATAGGTGGGGAAGGTTAATGGCTGCTTCAGCAGGCTTTCGTAGAGAGAACCCTGCTCTCTAAAAGTCAGGCCACTTGGTAGATGGAGACATTGAATGTGAAAATAATTAGCACTAAGCTGATTTCATCTCAAGTTAGTAACAGACCTGCCATCAAAATTCCATTTCTCGCCCTGGCTGGGTGGCTCAGGTGGTTGGAGCGTCATCCCATACACCAAAAGGTTGCGGGTTCGATTCCCGGTCAGGGCACATACCCAGGTTACAGGTTTGATCCCTGGTCGGGGTGTGTATGGGACGCAACTGGTCCATGTTTCTCTCTCACATCAATGTTTCTCTCTCTGTAAAAATCAATAAAACACAACCACCATAGCCTTCATACCCAGCGGGGTGGCTGTGGGGAGGATGAAAGTGCATTAGGCCTGTTGAGGACCCGTGTTCAAATCCTGACTTATGAGCTTCGTGGCCTGGGGCATATTACTTAACCTCTCTGAGTTTCTTTTTCCACTTGAAAATGGGAGTCATCGTAACGACGCACACAGGGTGGCAGGTGGCATTCTCTAGCAGAGTTCGGCCCACCTGTCTACTCCCGCCTCCTCTGGACCAGGAATGTTTGCCACTGGGATCAGTCCAGGGGTCTGGAGGCAGCTCCTTCCCCTTTCCAGCTGGTCCTTTTTTCAGTGATGGCTTGCCCACGGCCCAGACGGCTCAGTCCCTTCGTGTGCTGGCAGCACCCAAGGGGACAGGTGCCATTGAGTGAGAAAAGGGGCCCGTACCTGAATCCTGGGGAACACCGATGATTAAGGGGCAGGGGAAGGGCAGAAGGCCAGCCAGGAGGGAGCTGGGTGTAGGAATGCAGGACCAGCCCAAGTCAAAAGTCAAGACAGGGACTGGTCAGCTGCATCAGACACCCCAGTGTGCTCCCCTGCTTGATCTTCAGGGGTCTGACCGGCCATGTGTCTTTTCTTCGCTGACAGAGGCAGGAGGCAGGAGGACGGAGGCTGCAGAGGGGATGGACAGCCCGGGGGAAACTGTGGAGAAACCGGAGGGCGCAGGAGAGCAAGGTAAGCCCCACTGTGTGCGGCCCACTTGGTTTGACATCCTCAGTGAGAAAGGGGTGATCTCCTTCTTTCCCCTGCTCCTGCCGCAGCTTAAGGAAGCACAGCAGACCAGCACTATGAGTTCCACTGAAATGATGGAAATGCCAAGACTCAGGGTGCTAATGCTCTTCCAGCCCTAATGGAGCTGGGATTTGAGTCTAGCGCCTTGAGTCTTGGCCCGAGCCCTTTGCCCTGGACCAGCCTTGTCTTTCAGGCGTTTCCCAAGCATTTCCAGTTCCAAAGCAGCCTCGCTGCAGGTTTCGGCACTGTCTCTGTGGGGAAATATGGGGCAGATGTGGTCCATCTCAACGTCCTCGTGGCTAATCATTTCACGATTTCTTGTCTTAACGCCTGCGACTGCGCTCACTGTCCTTCCCCCTGGTCCCTTCTGCAGATTAGGGGTGGGTCCTGGGGAGAAGAGACCACCAGGCATGGGAAGAAGGGCCTGTGGAGTCCTGCCAGCACAAGGGCGCCCCCTGGCGGTGCTGGGGGTAAGCACAGCTGGGTGGATAGCACCTGGGGCCTTTGTCAGGGAGGTTCCTGGTGCTGTGGGCTGGGGCAGTTTGGGACTGTGGGACAGAGGGACCCTGGAGGCTCTGGAGGGTGGAGGGGTTTTATCACACTCAGAAGAGGATTCTACGTTTCCCCACGTGAGCCCTGGGTGTCCTCAGCTCCGTCACATTGCCTCCCAGCGGCACGTCCCTCCTTGTGTGTGTGACAGGAGCATGGGGGCCATTAGGGCTTTAAGGAACTTCCTTCTAAGAGTTCAGGGTTTTAAACAACGTTATAGAGTGTTGTGACACGTTGGGGTAATGTGGGCAGCCAGAAGTTCCGCTGCCGGAACCACACTGATGTCCTGGCTAAGCTGGTCCCCTCTCTGACCCGTCCCTTTGCCTGTGACCCTCCCCCCTCCCCCGGCACAGCTCCCTGCGTCAAAGCTGCACTGCAGCCCAAGAGGCCTGAACACAGGGACAGCGACAGTCATGGCAGCGGCTGGTGTTACTGAGTGGTTACTACCTGTCCACCTGCCGGGCCCTGCTCTGATGGTCATGGATTCGTCATCTAGTCCTCACCGGCCACAGGAGGAGCCTGGGGCGGGGCCCAAGGCCAGGCAGCCAGTAGGAGCAGCGTCAGGATCTGGCCCTGGCTGCCATTCGCACGGGCATGCTGGGATGAAAGTGATGTGAGTGTGGTTAGGGTGAAAGTGACAGGAGCAATAAAAACCAACCACCGATCAGTTTTGCTCATGCCGCTTTATCACTCTTATCTCAAAAAGAGACTAGTGTTAATACTGTCTCCGGCAGGAAACGGTGGGCTGGCCTGAAGGCCTCCATGCTGGGCTCCTCCCACCTCCTGTCCGTTAGCCCGGGTTAGATGAGCATCTAACCACTGAGCAGCCGGAAGGCAGGGACAGCGGCCCAGGGCCCGGGCCCAGCAGTGGCCTGTGGGCTCTGACGCTGGGCCCCTGGGCCCTCTTGGCATTTTCTCCTTCCTCTCTTCCCTCCTGCTCCTTCGAGGCGGCTGGATCTCTTCCCGTCTTCCCAGGACGGTGTCTGCTGAGAGCTTCTGAGGGTCCCTCTGTGCCAGGGAGGCAGGTCTGTGGTGGTATAAGGGTTGACTTCAGGTGAGCCAACTTCAAGGGCAGGTCAAGGGCAGTACAGGTGAGGGGCACAGTTCTGTCTTCCGGGGGGGAGGGATGGGAAAGAAATAGGTCCCCCCTCCCCCCACCCCGTGGGCTCTAAGGAGCACGCTTCCCCTGCGTGTCGATTCCCATGGACTTGATTTACAGAGAGGTTGGAACAGTGAGAGTGGGTGCCGGGAACTTGACCCTTTCGGGAGATGAGGAGAGGCAGCCGAGCCTGGTGGAGGGAGGCCTGGTGAGCATGGTGGAGGCCTGGCGAGGTGTCCCATGCCCCCCCTGAGACCTCACAGACCTCACGCCCCCTTGTGGTAGCCAGCCTGCTGTGGGACACGCATTGCTGTGCGGGCTAAGGACCATTCTGTAGGTGAAAGGGGCTGGCAGGGTCTGCAGTGGGAACTTGACAAACATGAGTTAAAAACGAAGAAAACTCCCAGAGGGACCCTGTGACGTTTCTCCTACTTCTTCCGATTTAATCAGTGACTTCAACCCTCAGTTTTACCCTTTTCCCCTGTTATTTCCGTCCTGCAGTGGTTCAGTTCTTCTTGTGATTTCTTCCGTCGTCACAGCAGTGGTTCAGTTCTTCTTGTGATTTCTTCCGTCGTCACACGTTCTGAGTCAGTCCCATAGTGTTTGCGGCGTGCCAGTGACGTCGCTCTGTGGCCTAAAGGATACCTTGCAAGTCAGAGGGAGAATGGATTAAGCCCAGAGGCAACTCACGTGAGAATAGGACACCAAATTGCCTCTGTTCTCCCTTTGCTGGTTTCAAAGGCACTTTGTTGAAAACTCTCGGTGGCCAGTCCAGCCAGTGTGGCTCAGTTGGTTGGGCATCATCTCCTGCACTAACAGGTCACTGGTTCGATTCCCCATCAGGGCACATGCCTGGGTTGAGGGCTTGATTCCCAATAGGGGTGTGTAGGAGGCAGTCCATGTATGTCTCTCTCTCAAATCAATAAAAACACATAAAAAAAAAAAGCTAGGTTGCCAAATGTATGTGCAAGAATTTATCACAATGGGGGAGGGGGGAAAGGCCTTTTAGTAATTTAAATACCTGACAAAAGCATTTCAGCAAGAAATCATTAATCCTCCCACCTGCTGCCAACGGTGACTGCCTTCTTTTGTCATGATAATGCAGACGGTCTGATCCTCCGGGAGTAATCAGCCTCTGGGAAGATTTGCTTGTGAATCTGAGATTTCAGGCATCCTGTTGATTTAGGGCTGCTTTTCCCACCACGGGGACCTTTATAACTCAGGCCGGCACTGAGGATCCAGCCACACGGGCCTGTCCGCTCCTGGTTCCGGCGTCAGCCCACGTGTATGGCGAACACGCCTCGTGTTTATAAAGTACCCAGAGGCCAGGGGTCACATCCCGATGGTGTGGGAGCAGACTTTCCCGTTAGGTCCCGGTTTGATGCAAGGATGAAATCCCTTCTGAAAAGAGGAGGCAGGAGTGTTTAGGCGATGGATGTGAATTTTCCTTCACTCCATCAGTGGGAGAGACGGACCAGGTTACCCCAACTCTTGGAGGATGGTTAGGGCTCATCCCTGACTGAGAAGGCTGACATGTCAGTTTCCATGTTTCTCCTTAAAGCTCCTGTCAGAACCCATCATCAACAATAGCAGAGCCCACATCCAGGACACGGAGGTGGTATGTGTGTGTGTGTGTGTGTGGGTGTGTAGCTAGCTGTGTGTATCTGTGTGGGTGCGTGTTTGCTGTCTTTGTTTGAGGTGAATCACTAAGCAGGAAGGAACTCCTAGATCAGTGGTCGGCAAACTGCAGCTCTCGAGCCGCGGTTTGCCGCTCTGTTGACTAATGAGTGTGCCGACCACTGTCCTAGATGAACTGAGCTGCCCATGGACATCAGACGGAGGAGAATCTATTACAAGTCATTTCGCCAAATAGGCGGATCCACTCTGGAGTCAGAAAGGCCCTGTGGGGCTGCCTGTCGGTTCCCATTGGTCCCAGCGTCCTTGGTGCTCTTGATAATCCTGTTGCCAAGGTTGCCACTGCCAGCAGGTACCTTCTCCGGGACTTCAGACCCACAGGAAGGAAATCTAGCTCCACGATTCCATTCCGTGTTGTTTATTGGAGGGCTTGGCATGAGATAGGCGCATGTGTAAGACACTCAGCCCAGTGCCTGGCCCATGGCGGCCCCGCCCATGTTAGGCCCCTCAGCCCCCTTCCCACGTCCCAGTGCAGGTGCGTGCTCATTCTGCCCGTCACGGATTATCCCTCCGGGACCTATTGCCGTGCAGATTGTAACCTTGGACGCTCTGTATTTACCCGAGTCCCCCGTCCCCCAGGTCCCCGTCGAGCATCCCTGGTGGCCTAGGAACGACTATTCACCAGTTTCTCTCTGCTAGTCCCCTTGCCTCTTAACATCCTGGAATTGCTGTGTTGCTAGTTATTTATGTTTTCTAGTTGCAGGAAGAAAAAAAAATCATACGTCAAAAGATGTCATGTTCAGCTACTAGATGATTCTTTCGATTTGCTTTCTGAAGGCAGAGCTATGACACACTATTAAAAGTGTGGATTCCCTTAAACCTTCTGTAACAAGAGGTGTTCTTCCTGGGACAAAGCTTTATTTTTTTATGTTTATTTTTAAAATTTTAAAATTAGTTATTATTTGAAGAGGATGTCATATGAGGGAATGTCTGCTTTATTGATTGATTGATTGATTGATTGATTTCAGAGAGGAAGCTAGAGGGAGAGAGAATCATTGATCGGCTACCTCCTGCATGCCCCCTACTGGGGATCAAGCCTGCAACCTGGGCATGTGCCCTTGACCAGAATTGAACCTGGGACCCTTTAGTCCACAGGCCGACACTCTATCCACGGAGCCTAACCGGCTAGGGCAGAGCTTTATTTTATATGACCGTGGTGGGCGCGGGTGCTTTGGCCGAGTGCTTGGCCTTGATCCGGGGCAGGCTCCGCCCCCCCCCCCCCCCCCCCCCCGCCTCTGGGCACACGGGTGTAAACTGCGCCGGCCCGCACCTGGTGACCTGGAGGTCAAATTTTGTCAAAACAGTGGAGAGGATAGGGTTTCAAAGGACCCATGTTTACCAAACTCTCTTTTCTTTCCCAATTGCACTTCCCAGACCCCCTCTTGCGGTTTGGTGGGGCTCTATGGCTCACCTCTGGCCAATGGAACTGGGGAGAAGGGACAGGTGTTTCTTCCAGGACTGGGCCCTAAAATTCTCTTTTGTGCTTCTCCCCCATTTCTCTCTCCCTTCTGTCCCAGGTATATGCAGAGTGGCCGTTAGAGGACACGGGGGACCTAGGGGTTGGTGGAGAAACTGGATGGAAGGAGCCTGGGTCCCTGAATAACTCCACAGAACAAAACCCAGTACCCCATTTATATTGGGCTTTGCAATGAGCAAGCAAGAAGGCCGTATTGTGGTGCCAGGCCACTGGGACTGGATATGGCTACAGAGGTTAGCTATGCAGACTGATAGGGATTTGGCACATAGTAGGTATTCAGTCAATATTAGTGTTGTTGTTGTTTTTTTTTTTCCTGTTGGTCTACAGGAAGCATGGGATACCAGAGTCCGCTCAAGGTGGGCTGAGGGGGAAGAACGTTCCAGGCCAGGGCCATACATTACATCTCAGGAGAAATTAATCTCCACATAATTCATCTTGGCTAATGACTGGATAAAACTATTCATATGTATATTGTTTCCTTCCTGCCTTCCTTCAACAAACATTTGTTAGTGTGCCTTCCTTGTTAGAATCCATTCCAGTAGCTAAAAAAGATCAGTTCCTTTCCAAACGTATTTTAAAGGAAATAACTGAAAGTTATCCAAGCCCAGACAGGTGTAAGATGTTTACTATGACCCAAGAGTCAGCCCACATTTTCTGTACAGGGTCAGGTAGTAGATATTTTTGGCTTTGTGGGCCATACCATCTCAGGCACAAACTACTCAACCGGCTCTGGTTTAAAAAGCAGCCATAGACAATATGTAAATACGGTACATGAGCATAGCGATGTTCCAATAAAGCTTTTCTTGCGGACACTGACATTTGAATTTCATGTAGTTTCAACATGTCACAGGACATGTTCTTCTTTTGTTTTTTCCCCCCAAGCACTTAAAAATGTAAAACCCAGCCCAGCAGCATGGCTCAGGGGTTGAGCATCGACCAATGAACCAGGAGATCACAGGTCGATTTCCTGGGTTGTGGGCTCCATCCCCAGTGGGAGGCCTGTGGGAGGCAGCCGATCGATGATTCCCTCTCATCATTGATGCTTCTATCTCTCCTCCCTTCCTCTTGTAAATCAATAAAAACACATTAATTTTTTAAAAAGTAAAACCCATTTTTAGCTCAGAGACTCGACAGAAACAGGTGACAGGCTGGCTGTGACCTGCAGACCCCGGCTCTAACCACGTGAGCATAGGCTCCACACATCTGCGTGCTGTGTTGGTCTAATTTCACAGGCCTTCTCGAAGGAGCATTTCTGAAGGAGCCACGCTTCTTTTGGTCTCAGCCTCGAACCCGTTCTCTCTTAGCTTACGTAACGCCGACATTCTCCTCCACTTGGTTTGGTGGGAGAGCCCCCACTGGGAAGGCTGCTGAAGACTCTGCACTCAGAGCAGCGCGCTGAGTGCTTCTGTAGGTGTGCAAGCTCGAGCACTGGGCAGAGAGATAATGAGTCTGGGGAGGAGCGGTTAAGAGCAGTTCTCATTGTGCAGGCAGGTTATTTTTACCAGTCTTCTTCTTATTTTTATAGATTATATTTCAAAAAGCTTTTCTGCTGAGAGCGATTAAATACCAAGTTTTAATTTCACTCCAGGAAGCAGTTCCATTGCGTTGGGATATTCTTCTCCCTCATTTACTATAGGAGGCTGTATCTCAGCGCTCAGGCTCCTCGCCGCACAGAGGCAAGCGTTTCTGCTAAAGGTTTGGGGAAGTAGGAGGAATAGAGGGAAGTGAGAGCCATGAGAAACTCTTGGTGGTGACTATATTAAAAATACATAATATATATACATACTAGAGGCCCGGTGCACGAAATTTGTGCACGGGGGTGTGTGTCCCTCAGCCCAGCCTGCACCCTCTCCAATCTGGGACCCCTCGAGGGATGTCAAACTGCCCGTTTAGGGTTGGGCCTAAACGGGCAATCGGACATCCTTCTCACAATCCAGGACTGCTGGCTCCCAACTGCTCGCCTGCCTGCCTTCCTGATTGCCCCTAACCACTTCTGCCTGCCAGCCTGATCACCCCTAACCACTCCCATGCCAGCCTGTTTGATGTCTAACTGCCCCCCTGCCAGCCTGGTCACCCCTAACTGCCCTGTCCTGCAGGCCTGGCCACCCCTAACTTCCCTCCTCTGCTGGCCTGGTCACCCCTAACTGCCCTCCCCTGCAGGCTTGATTGCCCCCAACTGCCCTCCCTTGCAGGCCTGGTCCCTCCCAACTGCCCTCCCCTGCTGGCCTGATCACCCACAACTGCCCTCCCTTGCAGGCCTGGTCCCTCCCAACTGCCCTCCCTTGCTGGCCATCTTGTGGCAGCCATCTTGTGTTCACATGGGGTCAGCCATCTTGTGTGTTGGAGTGATGGTCAATTTGCATATTACTCTTTTATTAGATAGGATGGAGGCCTGGTGCACGGGTGGGGGCCGGCTGGTTTTCCCTGAAGGGTGTCCCGGATCAGTGTGGGGGTTCCCTTGGGGCATGGGGCAGCCTGGGCGAGGGGCCTGTGGTGGTTTGCAGGCTGGCCATGCCCCCTGGTGACCCAAGCGGAGGCCCTGGGATCTGGGATTTATTTATCTTCTATAATTGAAACTTTGTAGCCTTGAGTGGAGGCCAGAGCCAGCCAGGGTGGGCGGGAAGCTTGGCTTCCTCCATCGCTGGGGGCAACCCAAGCCTCCTGCTGGCTCCAGCTCTGTGGCCACCATATTTGTTGGGTTAATTTGCATGCTCACTCCTGATTGGCTGGTGGGCGTGGCTTGTGGGTGTAGTGGAGGTACGGTCAATTTGCATATGTTTCTCCTTTATTAGATAGGATATATATAAGATTTTCTTATCAAATTAGTGGTAAAAACAATCACTCAAATAGATTATTGTCACAGAGAAGTATTTCCCACAGTGTCTACTTTACAGAATTGGGAGTCACCTGACGATCTCAGTAACCGGATGCCCAGTGCGGGCCTAGGCTGCACCCGTTTCCGCTCCAGCCTCATTGCAAGCAAGACTCAGGGATGTCTATGCTCAAGGTCACAGAGCTGACAAGCCGTGGAGCTGGATTTCAGGTCTGTCTGTCCACGGAGCCCTCTGCACGCTCCCACGTTGTAGCCTTTCCCAGTCTCACCGCAGGGTCTGAGCCCGTGACACCCATCCCCTCGGGATCGCTGAATCTTGCCATCACCCTAAGCACACTATCCACGTGAGGGTGGCTCCAGGTCTGCCTTAAGAGAAGTCACAACTCAAGTTCCAAGTACATCTGCATTAAAAAATGCTTATTTCTCTAAAAACATATGGTCAATTGAAGAAGAGTCAATTCCCGAGACATTCATTCACCGGGGTTCCAGCGGGCTTGAGGGTTTTATGGGTCCCCTGACATTTTATGTAGAACACAGTACATGTATACACATGTATGTACATGTGCCTTTCTTGGGAGAGGGTTTCTAATTTTAGTGGGATTCTGGACCCACTGCTCCCTAAACTCAATTGGAGCCAGTTAGGAATATACCCAATGGACGCTCGTGATATTGACAAACGTTTGTTAATCGTGTCAAATTCCATCACAACAAAGGAGGTTAACTTGATCGTAGTCCCACGGTCACCTGAGCATATAGCTGGCACTGTCATTCCACACGTGACGTGGGGTGTTCACCACCAAGGGACTGGTGGGCTCCGGTTTCCGCCCGGGACACAGAGCAATGCAGTGTAGGCGCCTACTAACTGCCCGCGGGTCGGAGGGGAGGATGGCCCCCGCGCACACCTTGCCTGCGCCCGTCATTCCAGGTGCGGGGAGGACCAGTGACTGGTGTCCTACAACGAAACACCTGTGCCCACGCTGCCGCTTTCTAGCTGTCGGACCTCAGTCCAGCCTCTCCCGGCCTGTTTCCTCTTTTGTAACAACAGGGTCCGCTGTGGGATTGGTAAAACCTCTCCCCCCTCCACAAATACCTGGAGTCTCACATTTGGCTACACCCAGAGGCCAAGAGCTGGGAAGAGCCGTTTGCAATGAGCTAGAGCTCGGCTAATGTATATTAACATGTGCACATAGACACACAGGTCCTTATGTCTGCACAGGGCAGCGGCTCTGGGGCAGGCGGTCGGCCACCCTGTGGGTTCCTTTGATAAGGATCTGCGGGGCGGGGGCCGCGGGGAAGTGATGGGGCGCAGGCTGGGTCAGGGGGCCGGCGCTGGGAGGAAGTGGGCGTGGCGACGTTCCCGACTTCCTTGTTTGGAGTAAACTTTGGCAGCATCTGCCCGGCTCCCGACGTTTGCTTTTCCATCTGGCGATGTGCTTTTTGGGAGCGCGCCTGCCTGCCAGAGAAAACATCTAGAAGCACGGCGCCACATCCGAGCCGTTCCCTCGGGTCCCCAAACCCCACCAGCCTCCAGAGAGGGGCCGGCGAAGCCCAGAGAGAGAGCAGCCGCGCCTGCAGCGCGCGGGGTGCAGCGACTCTCCGCGACGCGGGCGGAGAAGACGGGGATCTCGGCTCCCACGCCCCGGCCCCGGCCCCGGCACCCCCGCGCCGCGCGCGCCTCCCCGTCTCCGCACCCGCGCGTCCCTGGAAGTTGGCGCTGGGGATGGGGCGCTCGCCGCGCCGGCTGGCTCCGCGGTGCGCCTAGTGCCGGAGCGGACTTGGCACTCGCCCGCCGCGCGCAGCAGCCGGAGGCGCCGGACCTGCGGGGACCGCGCGGCGGCCGGGGGCGGGGACCGGGCTGAGCGCGGGCGGAGGGCGCGGGGCTGCGGGCACCGCCGCTGGGGGACCCGCCACGCCAACGGCGGAGCCATGACGGACGCCAGCAGCAAGAAAGAGGGCTTCAAAAAGTGCCGGAGCGCCACTTTCAGCATCGATGGCTACAGCTTCACCATCGGTGAGAACTCCCCCATCGACTTGGCTGGGCCAGGACCCTTTCGGGTGGTGGTGGTGTGGGGGTGCTGTCTAAGTGAGGGAGGGGGAGCCGGGCCGGGCTGCGAGGCGCTCGACCGGCGGGAGCCCGGGGAGCGGCTACAGGGCCGGGAAGTCGCGCGCGTGTGGCCGCGTCGCGCGTGGGGCCGTCCCCGCGGCGCCCCCCCCCCCCCTGACTCGGAGTCCCTCAAAAGCGGTGTCAGAAGCACACCCCTCTAAGGGCCTGGTTTCCTTGCTGTGATTTTAGGAACTCAGCTCCTCGGGAGGGGAGAGAGACTGGGCCGGAGGCAGAGAGATGGAGATAGAAATAGCGGGAGGGAGCTCAGCGACAGAAAGACGTGGACACGACAGACGCCAAGACAGAGACACACAGAGGGACGCCCAGAGAGACAGAATGGCAGGCACCTGGACACAGAGACGTTAATGGAAACATCGGGACACCAGGTCAGAAATACCGAGGCTAGCAGATGCCAAGGGAGACGCCAGTAGAGGAATGACAGATGGGGGACAGTGATGGAGAGAGAGAGGCACAGGGTGGGAGAGACAGGCACATGGAAATAGATCCAGACAGACAGACTGGATGGGAGTTTCTGCAGAAGGAGAGAGAGAGAGAGAGAGAGAGAGAGAGAGAGAGAATGAATGCAGGCAGGGAGGGGTGTACCTGTTAGTGAAATATTGGGGGGAAAGCTGTCTCCTGTCCTCTGGGCCCCCAGTGGCTCTGGGTCCCCCCCCCCCCCCCAAAGCCGTCACCAGGAGGGCACCAGAGGGGCCGGGGCAGCAGAAGAAGCAGGAACAGGAACAGGCCGACTCTGGAGGATTTCTAGAAGCGCAATTGTGTGGTCCCAGATTATGGGTAGTTTTAGGGATTTTAAAACATTGCGTAACTGCCCTCTGGAAATACCCGCGCACACGCTCACCAGCAAGCCATCAGGTCCCTCACGTGCTCTAACGAGGACTGGACACTAATTTAAAAACAGCTGCTGGGTGGAAGGTCCTATCTCAATGCCACAGGTCCTTCACGTCTGTTGTAAAACTGCGTTTTTTATGCTCTTGGCCTGTTTTTCCTCTGGGGAAGTTTATCATTTATTAATTTGCAAGCACTCTTAATGGATATGCTAGGTATTAATGACACATGTAATCAATATATTAATTACATAATTCTAATGACGAGATATTAATAGAGAGTATGTAATTACTGTTGTTAATCACAGAATAATGATGTGACTAATGTATATTAACATGTGCACATAGACACACAGGTCCTTATGTCTGTGTGCTGTGGGTCTGTACCTTTCCAGTGCTGTCTGTCAGGTGCTTTACAAATATTTCTCCCAAGGAGGACTCATTCCCGCATCATCAGTGCGGGGCCCTGGCGGCCAGGACTGGCTCGGAGATGGTACAGGTGTCTTACCGCGCACACCTGTGGCCCCCGCTGGCCGCACGGCTTCTGCAGGGAGGGGTCGGTGGACAGCCCCCCTCCTGCAATGTGAGAGGAGAAGCCCGAGGAGACCCCGGGGGTCCCCCGAGCTCCCCTTTTCTCAGGAGTCTGACACTTTGTCACCAGGAATCACTTCCCCGTCTAGGCTGTTAGTTATGCAAAGTCCCGGTCAGGCACTTCGCTGAAGGAATTCACAGGATGGTTCTGGCAACATCAGAGTCTGACCAGGGAGGCCTGTGAGGGCGAGGAGGGCCTGCGGGAGGGGAGTGGGGCCCACCCCTGTGGCAAGGTCAAGGAGAAACTTCTCTCTGAGAATGGACACACTTCTGGGGCAGGGAGAGCCTTCCGCTGAGCGCCGCAGTGGGGTGATACTCCCCGGGGCGCATCATACGGGGCACTTCGGTGGTCACCAGGCTGGGGCGCTGGGACAGGCTCTACAGTGCGCAGAGGTCAGAGGAATTAAATGCTTTGCAGGGGCAGGGGGAGGAGGGGATGGCCCCCCACAGTGAGGAATTACCCTTAACACCAATAGCACCCCACGCCCCCATAGAGAAACACTGTGGGGTCCCTGACCTGGCCATGAACTGGCTCCTGAATGGCCTAGGCCCTGGCTGCAGGGACTCTGAGACACTGAAGGTCAAGGTCAAGGTCAAGGTAGCTTCGGGGTGTGGACCAGGGCTGAGCTGGGTGCTTTACTCCGCTCATTGGGTCGCCTTTCACCACAAATCTGAAAGGAGCCGAAATGACCCCAATGTAGGAGAAGGAACGCCTAAGCCCCGGACCGGAAGTAATTTGCTGAAAGTCCCAAGCAGAGTGGGGTTCGAGCCTGGCTGCCCGGACGCCCAGCCCAGGGTTTGCCCCAGGCCGTGCTGCCGCCCACAGGGGACTTCATTTCTGTCTGCGCCTCTCACTGTCCCTCACCTCCACGGAGACAGATGGGGGGTTTCTGCTAAGCCAGCGCCGGCTGGGCCATCGCTACTGGGGGGGCCGGGGCTGCCGGTGGGGCCAGGGCTGCGGCAGGACCAGGGTTTGTTAGTCTGCCTCCACGGGGCTGCCTGCTCAGTCCTGGGCCCCGCTCTGTCCCAGGGCCCAGGGCCTTGCGGCCTCTTTATATCATTTCCTCGGGTCCCGAGGTCAGGCGTGCGGTGCAGAGATCTTAGAAACACGGCTGTGAGGTTGTCCGTGTGCCACAGCCAGAACGTGCTGGCGGGGAGCCTCCAGATCTGGGAGTTCCCTCCCCAGGAAACCATCAGGCTAAACTGGCTGTAACTCTTAGCACAGCGAGGGGCCTGTGGGGGCGGGAGCGTCCCTGCCCCTGGGCTTCGGGGCCTGTTGGGTTTGGATTAAGTAGATTCTTACTTTCTCCATGAGGCTGCCCGAAAGACAAAACACAAAGCACTTCCTTTTTCTCTTTAATTTTATGTCTTCAATTGATGGGGGTGACATTGGTCAACGTGAACATTGAGGTTCCATGTGTGGATTGCCACCTGAGTGGGCCTCCTTTCATGGCTGAGGAAGTAGGGCTCAGGGAGGGCCCTCATTTCCGTCTCCCCACAGTGATGGCCTCCAGGGGTCAGGAGGGTGTGAAGTTGGAGGCGTAGAGCCAGAACGAACCCGGCCCCGGATGCTGTGGAAAATTCTGGGTCCGCACCGAGGAGGTGTTGCTAACAGAGGGATGCGTTTCCTGTAGCAACGGCCCCTGGCTCCGCTGCGGCCCTGCTCCTCTCTGTGAGCTCGTCCCCGAGGAGGAAAAAGAGGGGCCCTGGGAGGGAGATCGGAGACCCCAGGGGCTGGAGGGAGGGTTCTCTGCCCCGCCCTTGGACTGCGGGGAGCTGGGAACCCACGCCGAGGGGGGAGGTCTGCTGGTGGCTACTCCTCCCTGAGGGGTTCGGGGCGGACAGGGCCGGGGGTGGCCCAGGCCAGGGGGACTTGGCTGCGGGCACTGGGGGTGTGGCCCCCTCTGCAACCCAGGCACGGAGCCCAGGCTGGGCTTGCTGCTCTCGGCCAAGTGCCTTGACTGTGTGGAGGCGAGACCTCTGGGCGTTGTACACCTGATTGGGGGTGATGGTGGGGCCGAATAAGGACCTAAGTGGAATATCCTGCAGCCACCTGCCAGTAACAGTTGCCTGGGCTCCCCATCCACACATCTCTCCGAGGACTGGAGCAGAGTGTGGCACGAGCCGGCGTCAGATGTCACGGTCCTTGCTCTGACATTCACCTCCGCCTTCTAGGCCCCATCCTGCCTCTTGGTCACGTCCCCTCTCTGAACCTCAGTTTCCTTATATGTGAAGCGGGGAGCATGACCCTCAGTTTCAGAGCTGTGGGGAGGGTCCAGTGCAGCGCAGGGAAGTCTGCTTTGCTAACTCTGAAATGCCTTGGCGATGCCTTCTGTCGTTAGGAACACGTAATGCGTGTTAAACGAGGCTTCAGCTGGAGGAGTGGGGCCGTGAGGGCCAGCCAGCGATCGGAGCGCACAGCTGCAGGGCGCGTGCCAGCTGGGAGCTTGTGTTTGTGGGGGGGACTCTGGGCTTTGGAGCCCCACCAAGACCTGTTGTGCCGGCTGGTAAGGCATTTAGCTCCCCTGAGCCTCAACTTTCTTCTCCAAGTCACCGGGGCTGGTGAGTCCTTCCTCGTGGGTGGACCACGGCCCGGGGAGCAGGTGCCACGCTCAGTGCCTGGCTGGTGCCTTGTGGGTGTTGGTCCAGTGTCTGCTCCCGTGACCTGAAGTCACACTGTGACCGAGCTGGCTCTGGCGGGAGTGGGCGAGGGTCGTGGTGTGACCCTGAGGGCTTGTGGGTCACTCTGGGGCCGGTTAACAGGTGGCCTGCCCCCTGTACATCCGTGCTGGCCCCAGACACCCGATGGGAGCAAGAGCAAAGTGTGCCCGGGCGTCCTGCTGCTCTCCATGGGCTCAATGCCTCTCTGGCCACACAGTGTGCCCGCGCGTCCCCCAGCCTCCACGACCTGGGCGGGGTCATGGGCAGAGTCCTGAGGAGGGGCTCTGGGCAGCTCCTGGACAGAAGAGCGCTGCTCACCCGACAGGCCAGGCCGAGCCAGAATTAGAATCCTGACATTTTCAGCCAGTCAGTCCCTGCCCCCACCTTCTCCAGAGAGGGGAGAAGGGCTGGACATGGAGTCTCCATAAAACCCCCAAAGGGTGGGGTATGGGGAGCTTCCAGGTCGATGGACGCATCCACATATGAGAGTGACACACCCCAACTCCCCAGGACAGAAGCTCCTGTGCTCTGACCCCCCCCCCCCCCCCCCCCCCGATCTCGCCTGTGTTCATTGGCTGCTCATCTGTATCCTTCATCAAGTCCTGTAACAAACCGGTAAATGTGAGTGCTCCCCGAGCTCTGGGAGCTGTTCTAGGAAATATCAAATCCAAGGGGGTGGAGGTCATGGGAACCTCCGATTTGTGGCCAAGTCAGACAGAAGTTGTGGGAACCTGGGGACCTGCCACTGGCGATTGGCATCTGAAGTGGGGGGCCGTCTCCCATGGGACTGAGCCCTTTACCTGTGGATCAGACGTGGCTCCAGGCAGATGGTGTCAGAAGTGAGTGACATTGTAGGGTGCCCAGCTGGTGTCACAGAATTTCTTGGTGAGGAGAAAACCCCACAGATTGGGTGACCTGAAGTGTCAGAAGTGAAGTGTTCTGGCCCTGGCTGGTGTGGCTAAATGGTTAGAGAGTGGCCCATGCACCAAAGGGTCATGGGTTCGATTCTCCGGTCAAGGGCACGTACTTGGGTTGCAGGTTTGCTCCCCACCCCCAGTTGGGGTGTGTTCGGGAGGCAACCAGTCGATTTGTCTCTCTCATGTGGATGTCTCTCTCTCTCTCTCTCTCTCTCTCTCTCTCCCCCCTCCCCCCCGCCTCCTCTGCTCTCCCTCTCCCCCTTCTACTCTCTCTAAAAAGCAATGGGAAAAATATCCTTAGGTGAAGATAAAAAAAAAAAAAAAAAAAAAAAAGAAGTGAAGTGTCTGTGTGAGGAACAGAGGGAAGACGGGAGTTCTTCCTAATGTGGGAAACCACGGGACTGGACTCAAGGAAGGAACCAAACGCCAGCGTGTGCCCGGGCCTCCCGGCATTTCCCTTTCCGACGTGACATTCCAGGGGGAAGTGGTGGAGATTTCCCAGTGTCTCTGCCTGCCTGCGGGGCTGGTCTGTTCCCCTCGGAGGGGATTGAAGCCTTATGACTTGAATCCATGTTACAGAGTTGTTTGTCACGAACCATGAGTGTGAGCACCGGTAGCAGAACGGAGCACCTGGCACGGGTCCTGCCGGGTTTGAGAGGCAGGATGCGTGGAGGCGGAGAGTCTGGGTCTGGAGCTCGGTTGCCTCGGTGTGAATTTTGGCCTCACAGTGTATTTGCGGGGTGGTCTCGGACAAGTTACTGAACCTCTCTGTGTTTCAATGTGTTCCTCTGTTAAGAGGAGATTATTGTATCACCTGACTGCTGGGGTTTTGGAAGATGAAATGAGTTAATGTCCATCAGGCACTTGCAACAGTAGCTGGCATGTAGTTTTAGATAAATGTGTGTTATTATATTATTTCCATCATAATAATATTATTACATATTCATAATATATGCCCATAATAACATATTTCTATAATATTATTAACATGAAAATAATAATAACCAACTCTGAGTCTTGCTGGATCAAACACCATATGTACTGTTCTTGAAAAGCTGTAAGGATGACCTTGACCTACTTTCATGGTTCAAGATTTGCCTTTCCTGCCAAAAGGCATTTACTTACATGTTGTTGGGCATCGGTGTCCAATGCTGTGTAATTAAAAAAATATTTTATTGATTTTTAGAGAGGAAGGGAGAGGGATAGAGAGACAGAAACATTGATGAGAGAAACGTCATGGCTCAGTTGCCTCCTGCACGCCCTGCACTGGGGATCGAGTCAAAACCCGGGCATGTGCCCTGACTAGGAATGGAACCAGTGACCTCTTGGTTCCTGGGTCGATGCTCAACCACTGAGCCACACCAGCCGGGATACAGTTGTTCTTGATGAATCCCTGGTGGACCTCCAAATGTTCCCGTCTCCCTAGCAGTTGATCATCTTTCAGGATTCAGTGCGTCCCTTGCGATGGCTTTGTGAAGCGAGTCCCTCTGTGGATGCTCAGCTCCCCTCTGCCAGGCGCTAGGTGGGAAGGAAGGCGGTGCAGGAGACCTGGGCTCCAGACCCGTCCCGGAGGCTCCTGGCCCCATGCTGCTGGAGAGCTCATCCCTCTCCTGAGCTCCTCCCTCACGTGGCAGCGGACACCGCTTCCTTGGTCGCTGTGTTGTTGGGGAGGTCGCTGTGTTGTTGGGGAGACCGGGAGGAGGAGGTAGGAACCTGGGCCACTCTGGCGCCCATCCACTGGCAGCTGCTGGTAGTGATGATAGGGCAGCTCTGGATCCAAGGGAGCGGGCCAGGCTCCCAGACCCACAGCGGCGTCCCTGGATGGCGCTCACAGCCTGGCCCCGGCTGCCTCCCTCAGCCCCCACCAGCCACGTATGTCAGGTGCTGGCTGGGCTGCGGGCTGTCTTTGTTTTCGCAGGACTTCCCACCAGGCCGCGTCTGGAGCGCCTGCCTCAGCCGCCAGGGCTGCCAGCTGGGTCTGGTGACACCGTCAGCTGCTCTGGGCAGAGCTGGTTGGCACTTCCTGTGCTGGTGGGCAGGCAGGCGCCGGAGGGTGGCGGGAGCCTGGCCGTGGCCTTTCCCGTGAAACCCTGGGGGCGCTCGGTAGGTGGTTTTCCTTGTTGGGCAGTATCTGCTGAATGGAGCGGAGACCACCAGAGACTACGCCCGTGCACGCTGGCCCACAGATGCCGCCGCCGAGGGCTGTTCCATGAGGAAGTCACACGGACTGATTCGACCACCCCTGCTTTTCTGGCTTCGGTGCAGACAGCTGGGCTCCCTCTCTCCTCGGGGGCAGCCTAGATCAGCTCAGGCGGGATCCCATGGGCTTGGGAAGGGAAATAAGAGGAGGGTCAGCTATCTTGGCCTTGATCACGAATAACCGCTAGGATTGGATTGGCCTTTTGGATAGATGGTCTAATTCAGTGGTTGGCAAACTCTTGAGCCGCGGTTTGCCGCTCTGTTGACTAATGAGTTTGCCGACCACTGGGCTAGTTCTACCAGGAAGCTTTCACAAGTGAGGGGGCCGATGGAGTTCAGGTCCCAGGCGCGTCTCTTTTCCCCTTTAGTTTAATTTATTTTTCATTGGGGGATGCTCTGTTGGACCTGCCAAACTGTATATTTTATTCACCGGACATGTATTTTTTTAAATATATTTTATTGATTTTTTACAGAGAGGAAGAGAGAGGGATAGAGAGTTAGAAACATCGATCAGCTACCTCCTGCACACCCCCCCACTGGGGACGTGCCCGCAACCAAGGCACACGCCCTTGACCGGAATCGAACCCGGGACCTCTCAGTCCGCAGACCGACGCTCTATCCACTGAGCCAAACCGGTTTCGGCTATTTTTGTTTGTTTGTTTGTTAATCCTCACCCGAGGATATTTTTCCATTGATTTTTAGAGCTAGTGGAAGGGAGGCGGAGAGACAGAGAGAGAGGAACACTGATGTGAAAGGGACACATTCATTGGTTGCCTCCCACACAATTGAGCCTGCAACCGAGGTACGTGCCCTTGACCGGTATCAAACCCGGGACCCTCCGTCTGCAGGCCGGCGCTCTATCCACTGAGCAAACTGGCTAGGGCTCCCCAGGCAGGTTGACTATTGGAGATCATCTCAAAGAATGATTGTAGTGCGTGTGGTGGGAAGCCCAGAAGTCGAGCTGCTGAGCTCTGATGCTCACCATTCATGAGGCATCGAACTACTCTCTTGACCTTCCTGAACCTTCTCTCTGAGTCTCGTAAAGTAGGAATAATAACGCCTGTGGGCGACATGTCACATGCTAAGTGCTGGGCCAGTGTTGAGACCATCCCATGTGCTCACAAATCTTAATTCCTCTCCCTTCCCTTTATTCCTTTCCTTCCTGCCTGCCAAACCTGAAGGTGTTTCCGCTGCCTCAGAGGTTTGCCCTGGAGTCACCAAATAGGGGGAACCTGCAGCCCTCGGAGGCTCTCTCCCTCTGAGAGGCCCCGGGAGGAAGCTGGCATTGCACAGGGAGCCCCGTTTAACACAATAGGATTTAGGCAGCGAGTGGGGAAGTGGGTGGATTTTTATTTTATTGATTTAAAAAATATATATATTTTTTATTGATTTCAGAGAGGAAAGGAGAGGGAGAGGGAGGTAGAAACATCAAAATGAGGGCGAATCATTGGTCGGCTGCCTCTTGCAAGCCCCCTACGGGGATTGAACCCACAACTTGGTCATGTGCCTTGACTGGGAATCGAACGGTGACCTCCTGTTTCATAGATTGATGCCCAACCACCGAGCCGCACAGGCCGGGCGGATTTTTATTTTAAAGTCATCTGTTCACAATTTCCAAGAAGAGGTCACTGGGTCTAGTGACTCATTGCTCTTTAGCAGTTGGAAGTTACATTAGATTTCTAATTTTGTCAGGTCAATGAGTGCTGCAAGGGAGTCCAGCATCTTAAAGGGGCCCTGCAGGACTCTGAGCAGAAGCAGATCCCACCCCTCTGCCGGGCCGGGGAGGCCCGCTCTCTCAGGAGACGCGTTTTCTTCCTTTCTCGTCACGAGGCCCACTGTTTAAGACAGGGCAAAGTTGAAACCAGGCAGAATTTAGGTAAGACTGTAAGTCTGGTCTTAACAACTGGCTCAAGGAGGCTGCTCTCATGACGCAGCCCTTACGCAGGCTGCTCCCGACGGTGATGGTGAACATGATGAGGCTTTACTGGTTGGGAAGCACTGGCGCTCATATCAGCTCATTCCATCCTGCCAGTGCCCCTGCCAGAGGCCAAGAGCTCCATTTCACAGGCCCAGACACTGAGGCCTCGGGAGGCCAGTGACTAGTTTCAGAGCCATGACCCACGTCCAGTTTCTACACGTCAGGGATCTCAGGCTCCTGCACCCTGGGTGTGGGAACCATCTAGATTCTTTCCTGTGTGCCCACCCCCGCCTCGTCTCATCTGTCATCGAGGGCTCTAGATTTTCTTCTCCGAACCCTTTCCTGTTCAGCCTTTCCCCTCCATCTCGTGTGCCTCAGGTCAGACCCCCCTCCTCTCTCCCTGAGCCATCGCACTATTTCCCAGCGGTCTCGCCTCCCCTCCGAACCCCTCTCCCCGCGGCAGCTGGACTGTTCTTTTGGACCACACAACTGCCCTTGCTGCCCTCCAGTCTAAAAACACACAGTAGCTTCCCACCACGGGCAGGGCCGGGCCTCCATTCCCAGACCGGGCTCACGGGCCCGGCATGATCCGGTCTGTGCGTCTGTCTAGGCTCATACTCTCTGGTGTCCCTGCATGCCCACGATTGCAGTCAGTCGCTTAGGCTTTCTTTGTGGAGTGCCCGCTGCCGAAGGAGAGCTAGGGTGTGAGGCCCTAGGGCTACAACGGGAGTGAAACCGACCCGCCCTGCAGAGCCCATAGACACTAGTGCTGCGTCCTCTGACCTCTGACGGAGGGGCAGGGTGCTGCATGGTTCCCGGTCGTGGGATGGAACCCAGCCGGTGGGGGTGGGGCTTCCCTGATGAAGGGGATAAGGGAGCATCCGGGTGGAGCGGGCAGCCTGTGCAAAGGCCCTGTGGCTGGAGGGCGGATAGAGGAGGACTATGGGCCGAGAAGAGGCCGGAGAGGTGAAGGGGAGGCCAGCGGCAGGGTTTTGGTCTTTTTCTCAGGAGTGGTGGAGGGCAGCTAACGGTTTTAAGCAGAAGAGACACCTCAGAGGTGTGTTCCCAGAAGCACACTGTGGTTCCACTGTGCCCCGGGACTCGGTCTGCTGCCGTGCGGTCCCCAGCTCCTCCAGGGCGCACAGCTCCTCCAGGGCGCCCGGGCCTCCCGGGTCCTCCTGAGTTCACCCTCTCCTCGGATAAACCGGACGCACGTGCACACTGTCAGAGGCAGGGGGCCCGCGGGGGCCGGGGGCTCCTCACTTTCCTACTCGCTGCATTTTGTTCAGAAAATGAAGAGAGGGTTATTCACTTCACTCGCCTGTGAAATGATGCAGCTCATTTTCGGGACCCGGGAAAGGGAACCTCATCTTTCAGAGACGAGACGACCTCTGTTACCATTTAGGTGACTCTGTGTCCATATTTTCTTCATCCTAGGTTTACACAGTAGTCTACTGCAGATTGATCTTTAAATGGGATGGGGAGGGGAAACAATTGTATGTATGGGCATTTAAGACTTCCCATTTCTCCCCCCCCCCCCGCCCCTGCCCGCACAAGCCAGGGGAGACTTACCTGAGCATTTCACAGCGTGGTCTGTTAGTGGAGTGCTGTCTCACCAGTTACACACACACATTTTATGTACAACTTACACCTCCATCCCAACCTACACTCTCTCTCTCCCTCCCCTCCCCGGCTCCGCTCTTCAGAAATGGAAGTGGTATGTGTGAGCCTGACTCTGCGTGGGGATGTCAGGGAAGGGCGCTTAACACCCGGGACGTGCCTCCGGTAAGAACTCAGTGCACTTGTGGGTCGGCCAGCGTCTCCGCTTAGCATCCCAGTGACAGGGCCACGACCTTGTGTAAAGGAGGCCACTGGAGCGGAAGCTCTCAGGACCAGATGTTTCTTATAGTTTACTTCAACGGAAAGCTCCATCGGTCACTCATCCCTCATCCTTCTCTTCCCATCCTTTGCTCGGTGCCCTTTGGCTGCCCTGCAGATCTAAGGAGACAGTAAACAATTTTTTCGTTCTTGAAAAGTTTGCGGGCTCATGGGGAGACTGATGTTAAAAAGTAACATCCCCGGGCCCGTGTTGGGAGGATTCCTAAAGGAGGAGGGTAACCCGGGGCAGAGAGGGTCGCCGACGCAGCGGTCAGCAGAGGCGCGGACTCAGCCTTGCCTGCCTCGCTCCTCCTCCCCGCCTCCTCCCATCTCTTCATTCGGTTTCACTGAGGTGTCATTTATATGCCATAACATGCACCCCGTTTAAAAGTCCAGTCCACGGTGTTTAGTAAGTTTTCAGAGTTGTGTAATCACCGTGTGTAACCGCCTCCTTGTGTTATGCCCAGTAGTGTGCATTCTATGGGTACATGCCTTTGCTTGTCCACGCACCCATTGGTGGACAGGGTGTTTCCATGTTTTGGCTACACGTGTTTGCGTGCACATATGTTTTCATTCTCTTGGGTAGATTCCCAGGAGGGAAACTCCGGGTTGTATGGGGAGTTCGTGTTTAACTTTTAAGGAATTGCCAAGCTGTTTTCCAAAGTGGCTGCACCGGGGTATGAGAGTCCACCAGCCACGTATGAGAGTCCTTGAGCCGAGGTCTAAAGAATCAGCCAGGTCGGTGGTTTCCAAGCACTTCCAGGGCAGGGCTGGCTGCGTAAGAACCAAATGGGGAGCTCCGGCAGGACTTCTGGGCCCCACGCTTCGATTCTGTCGTTACGGGATGGGGCCCAGGGAGGTGCGGTTTTAGGAAGTTCTCTAAGTAACTCCGGTGTGTGGCTTTGTGTGGGGAGCAGGAACTGGGTGAGGTTGAGGATGGGATGGGCAGGGGAGAGATTTCGGGAACGTTCTAGGCAGAGAAAACAGCATGTGTGAGAACACCAGAACCCGTGTTTTCTACGGTTGGCAGGAGGAGTGGCGAGAGAGAGGCGGCTTTGCGCTGGGCCCGTGGAGACCCGAGGAGGGACACCTGTTAGGGGAACGGACTTTAGTGTCTGAGTACCAGAGCTTCATACTTAATGTTCAACAACCCTTCCCACTCATCATTATCCTCAGTTTAGAGGCGAGGAACCCGCGGCTCAGGGGACGGGGCATAGGGCTGGGCCGGGAGGCCGGGTCCATCTGGCTCCTTCCATGGAGCAGCTTGCCGGCTCTGGGCAGAGCTCTGTGCCAGCAGCGTCTTGGGATTTCACGTTCGTTGTCGGAGAACTCATCACGCATCTCACACTGCGTGGGCCCGCGGCTGGCTGTGCCGTCGCTGTGATTTGCTGTCCTTCTCCGTGGGGTAGAGGTGTGTGAGGTTTCCTCTAATGGAAATGACAACATTGAAACGTCCCGGGGAGATGCAATAGCAGACCCCTTGGCGGTACGCAGGGGCTTGTCTGGGACAGTGAGTCCTCGGCGCTTCAGGTGCATCTCCACGCTGACCCAGGTCCCTGGGGGCTGTCAGTCTGAGCTCTACACAAGTGGGGGTGGGGGGCCCTTGTGAACGGGTGGGGCTGTTTTCAGAGTTGGAGGCATGACGAGGGGAAACTTGTAGTAATTACCGAGCAGATGCCCTTAATGAGGCCTCGGCTGGGTTTCCAGCTGGCGGCTCGAGCTCCGCGTGGGGATGGGAACATTGCAGCCACTGGCTCCTTATGTGACATCACAGCCTCCCCTTGTTGTCATGGCAGCTGTAATCATCCCCCCGAAGTGTCCCTCAGGGGGAAGGCAAGCCACGTCTTTTTCCATTAATGGGCGTCGTGGTACTTTCATGCGAAGGCGAAGAATGAGCTCCTCAATGCTTTTGAAAGGAGAGGAAGCTGAACAATTGTCAGCGCGATATTAGCACGATCGTTGTTATTCTAACAATCATTAGGCAGGTTGTCCATGTTGATGGGGGAAAAATTTATATAGTGAAGATTGGAAAAGAGAACACAAAATCCTACTTGTAATATCAGCGTGAGAAACACTATTGACATTTGGATCTATATGTTTTTCTGCTTGAGTTTTAACACAGGCACATTCATTATTATTTTTTTCAAATATGGGACCATTATTGTATTGTTCCCTACCTAACAAGGGGAATCCGAGGGCCCAGTAGCGGTGCGTTAGGAACTGGGCCAATGTTTGATTCAAATGTCTGTTGTAAAATATATTTTTAACTTTTTAAAAATTACTCAAGTCCAAATTTATTGCTGACATATCTTTATATATCAACTGTCTGAAATTTAAATGTGTCAGAGAGGTGCCACCCTTTAAACATTTTTTATTTTTCAGTTACAGTTTACATTCGTTATTATTTTGTGTTCGTTTCAGGTGTACAGCATAGCAGTTGGGCAATCACCTCTTTTATAGCGTCCCCCCTGGCAGTTCAGGTGCCCACCTGGCGCCGTACATAGTTATCACAGTTTTATTGGCTCTATTCCCTCTGCTGTGCTTCACATCCCTGTGATATTCTGTAACTTCCATTCTGTACTTATTTTTTTAAAAGAACATGTTTTTTATTGATTTTTAGAGAGAGGGTAAGAGAGAGGGATAGAGATATGGAAACATCGGTAAGAGAGGAACATCATCGATCGGCCACCTCCTGCCCGCCACCTACGGGGATCGAGCCCACAACCCGAGCATGTGCCCTGACTGGAAATCGAACCGAGACTTCTTGGTTCCTGGGTTGATGCTCAACCGCTGAGCCCCCCTGGCCGGGCCCAATTTGTACTTCTTAATCCCTTCACCTTTTTTATCCAGCCCCTCTCCCCTCTGGCTACCATCAGTCTGTTCTCTATATCTTTGAGTCTATTTCTGTTTTGTTTTCTTTGTTTATTCTGTTCTTTAATTTCACATAAGTGAAATCATATGGTGTTTGTGTTCCTCTGCTTGACTTATTTCACTCAGCTTAATGCCCTCTAGACCTATCCATGCTGCCACAAATGGTAAGATTTCATTCTTTCTTACAGCTGAGTGATATCCACTGTGTATGTGTACCACAGCTTTGGATCCATTGCTTTTAACTGAAAAAACCCTCCTATTATATGTGTTCGCTTATTTTATAAAACATATCAATTTATTGAACACATCAGCAATTGTAAACATGTTAATTTATGTTGCAAGATTAGCTATTTTTCTAGTGGAACTTGGAATACAGCTTCTTTGATATTTCAGTTTACTGCATTGGAAAATATCCTGAGATTGCAGCGTGAGCAGCAAAGCTCACCCAGATGGTCCCTGCTTATAAGCACCAGTCAGAATGTTACTTGAGCCCAGCTGGCACGGCTCAATGGTTGAGCATCGACCTATAAACCAGGAGGTAATGGTTCGATACCTGGTCAGGGCACATACACAGGTTGTGGGCTTGATCCCCAGTGTAGGACATGCAGAAGGCAGCCAATCAATGATTCTCTATATCATTGATGTTTCTATCTCTCTCTCCCTCTTCCTTCCTCTCTGAAATCAATACAAATATATTAAAAAATAATAATCAATCTTACAAATAAATAATTAAAAAAAGGATTTTATTCGATGCTGTGTAACTGATACCCGACAGAAAAATACATTGGGGGCCGAAGCTGATATAATGCACAACAGTCATCCGTAACCCCCAATTTGAAGTTTTCACGTCTAACAAAACAGCATGTGATTAATCTCATTGACTCACTTTATAATAAATATAAAAGTTTTCACTTTAAATAAAATTATGATAACTAAAATATCATTATATCCATATTGGGGTTCTGTGCAAAATTCCATTTGAGTAAGAGGTTTACTGCTACAAATGTTTGAGACATTGTTCTAGATGTTTCTGCGTGTCCTTTCTTCTCCGCCCTCTTGAGCGGCAGCTGTACTTCCAGCCTTCTGCGGCCCTCTGGGGTGTGTTCCTTTCTCCACAGCCCTCCGTCCCGTCCCCTCTTCTAGAACGAGAGCAGTGCTCACGCCAGCGCTGAGATCTCTAGAAGAGAGGCAGCAGCATGAGCTGATACCTAAGCACATTCTCCTTCTCAGGAGCCCAGCCAGGAATCAGTATTGTGAGATCGGGTTTCTCTGAACGAGGCTGCCTCCACAATTATTATTATTATTTTTTGTTAATCCTCACCTGAGGATATTTTTTCCATTGATTTTTAGAGAGAGTGAAAGGGAGGGAAGAGGTGAGAGGTAGATAGATAGATAGAGAGATAGAGAAAGAGACAAGAGGCACATTGGTTGCCTGACAGGGGGCTGGGGATTGAACTTGCAACCCAGGTACATGCCCTTGACCTTCGGTGTGTGGGCTGATGCTCTAGACACTGAGAAACACCGGCCAGGGCGCAGTTAGTCTTGTTCATGAATCAGTGGGCTTCATGCTGACTGTAGATACAGCTATCACTGCAATGCCCGCCGCCCCCCCCCCCCCCATCAGTTGTGCTGGCCTTTGAAGGCAAAACTCAAACGTCACCCTCGCGTTTTCAAGGATGTCCTCTTCTCACTGTCATCAGCATGGTCATCACTGACCTAACGTGTTCATTTCAGATAGGCACCATTCGTTACTATTACGTACCTGACTGAGTCTCGTCAAAAACTGCACGATTGCCCTTGCTTCCTGGCAAAGCCATCCCAGATTCCAGAGGGAAACGTAATTTGGATTGAAGAACAATAGGGGACATTGTAGTGTGAAAGTGGAGGAACAAAACAGCGTCTGTCTGGGCATTTTGGGGAAGCCTGCTTGAACAGGGAGGGGAGAGCAGGGGAAGGCTCCCGGGCAGAGCTTCGCTGAGGGCTCTGGGCTGGTTGTTTTCTAGTCCCGTGAGAGTACCAGGGAGCGTGGGGCGTGGACACTCCGGGCATTAACTTCAGACGGACAGAGAGAGAGAGGGTCAGTGGATCCATTGGCACCATGACTGGGCCTTTCTCAGCCATTGCTTTTGGGCTGCGCCCAGCCTGGGTGGCGTGGCTGTCCCTGCATGAGGCCTCCCCCGCCAGTGGGCGCAGTGTGACGAGAGACCGAACAGCTTGGATCCGTTTTGCAGGGAATCAGAAACCAGCGTTGGGAGTAGCGGAGTGTAAAAGGCAGGGGCTTTCGAGTCCATGGACCTATGTTCAAATCTCGGCAGCCACTTGGTGGCTGGTTGACTCCAGGCATGTTAGCCAGTCCCGCTGAGCTCAGCGTGTTAACCTGTGAAAGAATAAGTACCTGCCTCCTAGGGGGGCCCGGAAGGGTCACCGAGCTAAAGTATAGGAAGGGCTTGAGTGCAGTAGGTGCTTGATAAATGTTGGGTTTAGTCCCTTCTGTGATAAACACGGATACTACCTTTAATGACCTGTGTAGTTTGCCCATTAAATCATCAGCCCCTGCCAGTGTTTTAGGGGTTCTCTATCTAGTGGTTCTCGATTGTTTGGAGTGTAGAGGTAGCCTAGTGACCCAGGGGAGCATTTGCAATCATCGTTTTGCAAACATCCTAGCAAAGGCCGGATCAGGAAGGAATCAGTGGATACTCAACCTAGGGCAGCGGCCGCCCACTGGTGGTCCGTGAGGTTGGAAAGGTTGGCGACCGCTGACCTAGGGGATGGAGGGATTTTGATGAAGAGCAGGATATTTGCATGGTCCTAAAGCATCTTGAAAGGGAGGGGGAAAAACAGTAGGGATAGCGAGGAAAAACCTGACATCACCTTTGATCAAGCGATCAAGATAAGACAACTCTGAGGGACAGGTGGACATTGTGTGGCTCCATGTGTGAGACCCCGAGAAGGAAACGTCGTCTGTGCAATGTTCTGGCTGAGAATACGAATCTCAACCTAATCCCAAGGAGACATCAGGGGCCACAGAAGTATTGTCAGGGTGAATGTCTGAAGGTGATAACTGTATTGTGGTTATTCCTGTTCTCAGGAAATACACCCTTAACTATTTAGGGACACTCAGGGTCATTGTAATCCATCAGTGTTTTTTTATTTTTATTTTTATTAAGGGCAATGCTTTAAAATCGGTGGCATGTTAAAAAGAAAAATAATGATATTGGATTGATGCCCAGGGAATAAATGATTTCAAAATAGTGAATGACTTACACCCACCAGATGTCCTTCTAGCCTTTCTGATTTCCATCGCTGAGCTTCACATTAACAGGCACTGACGGGCAGGTTCAACGTCAAAGTCAAAGTTGACTTGATTCCTGGCTTCTGAGGCCAACAGGGAACTCACGGAGCAGGATGGGAACTTCCTGGCTTCTCGCAGTCCCCGGGGGTTGAGGCAGATGAGATCTTTGCTGCCCTCTGCGGACTGACCGCTCTGCTCGGGGAAACCAAGAATTGGCGTGGATGAAATTTGGGGGAAAAAGTGACTCATGTTTCAGTGGGACCGCCTCCGAGCCAGATGTTTTACACGCGCATCATCCCATAAGACCCGGGCAGCCTCGAAACACAGAGATCTTGACACGCTCCCATTTTGCAAATGGGAAAACTGAGGCTCAGAGAGGTTGCCTAACGTTTCCACGGCCACACAGCTCATGAGGGTTGGAGTCAGGTCCCCGACCCTCCACCGCTGACGGGCTTGTTCATTTACATTTGGTTGGACCGCGTTCAGTCACTGCTCTTCCCGCATTGCCTCCCAGCCCGACCTTGACTCTGATTTTTAGGGACTCTCTGCTTTGGGTCAGGCTGGAAGCCAAAGTCCTAACCACCCTCAGCAGCGAACCCGAAACAGGAGGATCCACGCAGCAGCTCTCGTGGGCCTGGGAGGTCCAGCCCTCAGGGTTTGGTGGCATCTCTATGTAGGTGGGACAGGACTTCTGGGCGCTGTCCACGGCCGGGCGAGAGAGAGAAAGATGCGGGTTGTGTTGTGTGCAGTGACACCGACTGAGGGGGAACGGGATTGTTGAGAAGCGAGCTGCAGAATAAGCGGGCTCACCCGAGGAGCCTGGCGGGCGACAGGTGGCTTCTGTTGGGAGTGGCCCACCGGTTGGCGGCCGCTGCTCTAGATGGCTCGGGTCGCCTCAGCCCCCACGGCGGTATCAGGGGGGACCATGATGCTGTTGGCTCTGGGACTTTCCCCGGAGGAAGAAAGCCTCCCTTCAGAGCAGTGCTTGTGTCTCTGTTTGGTTTGCTTTTCAAAATTTCCGCCCAGTGTAGTGAGAAAGCCATGCCGTTTAAATCAGATCCAGATGTCAGTCTCAGCAATGTGTCACATCCCTCCGAGGACACGCAGCGGCTGGGAACCGCCTGAGGTCCCAGCTGCTGAGCGGCGGAGCCCAAACCCACTCCAGTCGTGAGCTGGGTCCGAGAGCAGGCGTCTCCCGGGCCCTGAGCACCTGTGTCCTGAGCCTTCGGGGCCCCTGTCCAGCCGTGCCCACCTGAGCTGGTGCGGGGGTGGAATTTAATGCCGTGCTGATGGCGGGAGAGGAGAAGGGAGAGAGGAGGCAGGAGAGGGAAAGCCTGACTGGGGTCTTGGGGCGGCCCCCCACCAGCTTTGGCCTCTCCTCTCCGTGCAGAATATGGAAGAGCAGTTCATCAACACTTCTCTTCGGGAGGAGAAGATACTGGCCGCCTCTCTGGTCTGGGGAGCTGGGAAACACCATACGAAATGCTGTCAAAGTCCTTCTAGTTGCCAAGCCTTTGCTGGCTGCACACCGGTGCAGAGCTCCTGAGGTCGGACTGTGGCATGAGAAGGGGGACCTGCTGGGGATCTCCTGCTCCCCCTGGTCCCCCCCTCTCACCCCCGGGGCAGGGCGCACCGCAGACGTTCCTTTGTCTAATCACCCTAGTTTCCAAGAGGTAGACCCTATTGTCTCCAATTCACAGATGAGAAGACTGAGGCTCCGAGAGGGGAACGGGCCTGGGTGTAGATGGCCCGTGGCAGCCGAGCGGCCTGTGGAAGGCGCTGAGCCCTTAGGGGCTCCTGAGGGCTTAGGAAAGACGTCCTTTGGCCTGCGTGACAAAGCACAGAAGGCCGCAGGCTCGTCCAAAACAGCGCGCCAGGAAGTTGGCCGCCTGCTCCCGGGCTTTCCTGGAGCTCCCGGGAGTGAGCCAGGCCCTACATCGAGGCACTTGGGTCGCTGGCTGGCCGCTCTTTCTCTTTCGCTGGCCGGGCTATTTTTTCCTCTCACCAGCCGGGCTGTTATTAGGATGTTTTACGTGACGATTCCTCAGGAGCCCCAGACTCCTGAATTCCCTGCTCTGGCACAGGGGGTGCTGGGCGCGCCCTGGCCCTGGCCCCTCTGCACCCCTGCCGCCCCCTGGCCCTGCCCCGCGCCTGGCCCAGCTCTCGGGGGTGAGCAGGGGCACACGGAAGACAGGAGCGGTGAGCGTGTGGGTTTGGAAGAGGCGGGTTAGCAGACGAGGGCCGGTCTGAGCACCAGCTGCAGCCCAGGCTCCGTGTCACCCCGCCGCCTGGGCCGCCTCCCGTGTCCCGACCTCATGCCGGGACGGGATTTAATCCCTGGAAGTGGGTTTCAGCACTCCCACGACATCGACGAGGACTCGCAGGTTCCCAGGGGCTCGGGAACTGGCCCAAGGCCCCCACCTGAGGGGAGGCTGAGCCCAAATCCGAATCCAGAGACACTGTCCTGTCCCTTTGGGGCCCGGTCTGGCTCCTTGGCCATTACCCAGCTGCCCGAGCTGGTGGCTGGAAGGGGGCGTGAGGCCTTGGCCGCGAGACGCCCCTCGGAGAGCTGGTATCTAAGCTCAGGTGCTCGGGTCTCCGGGGGTTAATCCTCGTGTGAATCTTGCCGTGAGCAAAGTGGGGAAACAGATTTGAGACGAGCTTGGGCAGGTCTTGTTCTTTGATTTCCTTCCCTCATCCCCGTCCCTTGGGTCCCTAGGCAGTCACTCTCGGTCACACGGTCACCGCCTTCTGCCTCCTGAACGGCTTCCCTTCTAATCGTGTGCTCCGTCCGCCTCCACAGCGGCCCCCGGGCTCTGTCCAGGGCACAGAGTGATGGTCACTCCTCTGCTTCAGCGCCCAGTGTGTGCCCACCGCCCTCGCGAGGGGTGTCTGCCCAGCCCGCCAGGCCCTCCACGGCGCTGAGCTAGCCTCTGCCTCTCCCGTCCACGCGCACACGCGCGACAGTGCAAGCCGCGTCCTGCCAGCTGTCGTCCCGCCTCGTCCCGCCTCGTCCTGCCTCCGAGCTCTTGTTTCTGCTGGGGAGTCCCTGTCCCTCCTCGTGCCCTTCAGGGCATTGCATGTGCGCAGCCTCCGCGAGGCTTTCAACGTCGTGGCTTCCTTTCCTCTTCCGTTTCCATAGCATTTCATGTTTCCCTTTTTTTTTTTTTTAAATAAAGGTCTTTTTAAATTTCATTTTTATTGATTTCAGAGAGGAAGGGAGAGAGAGAGAGAAACATCAATGATGTGAGAGAATCATGGATGGGCTGCCTCTTGCACACCCCACATTGGGGATCGAGCCACAACCCGGGCATGTGCCCTCACTGGGAATAGAACCGTGACCTCCTGGTTCATAAGTCGACGCTCAACCACTGAGCCATGCTGGCTGGGCAGCATTTCGTATTTTCAATGTCAACCCTCCAAGCCATACATGTGAGTCCTTCGCTTGTGTCTGGCGCCATGATTCGGGGGCAGCAGAGTGGGGCCTGTTCAGCTCAGTCCCCAGCGCCTGGCACGAGCGGGGCCTCCATCTAATGGAAGTTTCACGACTGAGTGACAGCGAGGCCCGAGGCCAAACCCAGTGAGGTCAGCGGGGCGGTCCCCTGTCGCTGCTTTCTCTTTCTTTCTTCTCAGGAGCAAGCAAACCTCAGGGGACCCAGAGATCTGATCACATTTTAGTAAATGAAGGCGTGCGTGTCCGTGCGTGTGCGTGTGTGTGTGTGCGTGTGTGTGTGTGTGTGTGTGTGTGTGTGTGTGTGGCGCTCCCACAGAACTCTCTGAGATTTGGGCATCAGGGCCCAGGATTCTACTTGTGTTGGGGCTCCTGGCTCTCTGATGCAAAACCTGATTCTGTGAGCAGATGCCTCCTCTGTGCCAGTCACGGGAACACAGGTCCTCTCATGCACGCCCCTGGCGGCCCTAGGAGACAGGCGTCACACGCTCGTTCAGAAGATGCGGACCCTGGAGCCCAGGGAAGGCAGGGGACTGTGCAGAGGTGGCCGAGGGCAAGAGGCAGCCCAGGGCTGCTCAGAAAGAGGCCCGCAGGCTGACGGCCTTGGCCTGCCCTGCCAGCTGGGGCCCACACCGCCTGAGAGGCAGACTGGGAGTCCGGGTGTTAGCATACTGTCGGGGTAGATTGATGCGCACTGAAGTTGGAGAAATTTGAGGGGGTCCAGCTGCATTCACACTGAGGTCTGTGCATCCTCCAGGCCCGAGCTCACCTCCTGCCCGTGTCTGCCCTCTCGGGAGGAGAGGGGAGGTGTGGGCGGGGCAGCTCTGGCACAGAGACAGATCCGGGCAGTTTATCTTGGTGTCTTTCCTCTGAGTGGCTTTGAGACCCATGAACTCGTTAATCTCTTCACGGCGTGGCCAGCTGACGTCAGCCGCCCTGGTTCAGCCGGCTCGCTCCGGCCTCTGTGTCACTGCGGGTGACGGCTCCTGGGCACAGCTCTTCTGGGAAAAGGCTGGCGTGGGGGAGGGTCAGTGTCCCAGCGCCGCAGATGGCTGCTCTCAGTAAGAAGCTCGGAAAGATGGTTTGGATTTTCCCCTGCTAGATTAAGGATGCGCATTTGCCTTTCTGGGGCAGCCCTTATCCCCTGAGCGAATTCCATGGGCAGGGAAGGGCTGGTGGGAAGCTAGCGCTGATTGCGGGGTCTTAGACCCTCTGGAGGGCAGCCCTTCTGGGAGGTAGGCAGCTCCGAGCAGGGGTCTCTGAGGTCTTCTCTGCCTTCCACCCGCTCACTTGCACATGCATGCACACACACTCACACATGCACACAGACACAGACACACACACTCACACAGGTACACACATCGTGCACACACACTCACACATGCACACATGCACACAGACACACACACTCACACAGGTACACACATCGTGCACACACACTCACATATGCACACAGACACACATTCACACAAGTATGCACATGTACACAACGTGCACACACATGTACATGGACACACACTCACACGTGCACACATGCGTACAAGCCATGCAATACACACAGCACACATATATACACAGAAAACACACATGTACACAAGTATAAGCATGCACACACACACAACACACCTTCACCCACTCTGGGTGGGTTCCCCTGCGTCGGTGCGCTCTGCTGAAGAGCAGAGGAAAAGTCAGGCCTGTCTTCACTCAGCCGCCAGGAACATGGCATCTGTTGGTTGCTTTTGGAACCTGTGACACCAGTGATGGAAGCCACTGGGCTTCACTCTACAGCGGCGGGACGGAGAGGGGTTCCTGCTCTCTCAGGAGGCGGGGGTAGGGGGGAGACAAGCTGCTCCCCTCTTCCTGGGACCAACACCCAGAGTCCTGTGCCTTCTCACGAGCGTGCAGAGGACCCGAGCTTCCCGGCCTGTCAGTCGCGTGAGGTCGCAGTGGCCAGTCAGAAGTCACCGCATTTGCCCTCGCCTGCACCACACAGCACTTGCAGCCCCTCGGAGTCTCCCCGCGGGGGACTCACCCCATTTTGTGCTCTCTCCACTGCAGCAGCCGCCCCGACCCGCACCCGACGCCCTTACAGCCCGCCCAGTTCGGACCCTCACACGCGCTCCCTGTTGTCTCAGTTGATTGTTTCCCTTGTGACCCCTGTCCCCGCCCTGCCTTCCCCCGCTCCCTGACTCCCACACGTTTTCTCGGTTGTGAGCTCCTGTGCCATCCAAATGCGTCGTGCTCGTCTGGTTCCTCTCCCTAGGATGGCGTGCTCAGGCTTACATACTGGTGACATTTCTTAAAGGGTCAGCCAGCACCTCATCCACGCCCTCTCCGGTGCTCCTGCGTGAGCCTCTGGGTTGCACCCAGTAGGCAGCATCGCCCTGTATTTGTGTGCCTCCCCCCCCACCCGCCTCTGTGAGCTCCGTGTCCAGCTCAGTGCCCGCCGCGTGGCTCGTACCACAGAATGCGTGTCTGGATGACATGGAAGCCATCCTAGGTCAGCCCTGCCGCTGAGCCAGGCAGAGGGGTTGGCTCCATTGTGCAGATGAGGAGACCGAGGCTCAGAGCGGCCCCGTGACAGGCACCGCGTCTTCAGCAGATGCCGGATGGAGCAGGGCCCAGCTGCCTGCTGTCTCCAGAGGCAAAGGCCTCTGCTCTGGCTCCTGGCCTCCCCCTCCCCCCCTCCCCCAGCTGCATGAACGCAGTGTCGCTTAACGTTTCTGGAAGTCCATCCGTGTAAGGGAGAGGAGACCACAGTGCGAAGAGCAGCCCGTGGTCAGCAGGTTCTCGTCCTCCCTCTGGGATTTCATTCATCGCAGGGATTGGCATGGAGCGTGGCAGCTGTGTTCTCTGGGAGGCTGGGTGACGTGAGGATCGTCGTCGGGTTTCGGTAAAAGCCACAGGGGCTGTGGATGGCGTGGGAAGGCTGTTTACAGAAGCCACAGCGAGGATCCCGCTGGAAGGTCCCCAAGGGCTGTGCTGGAGAAGGCTTCGTAGAGCCTGGATTTACGAGGTTTTGGAAATGTGAATTCTGCTTCTGGAGATGACCTAATCAGGGGTCCTCAAACTTTTCAAACAGGGGGCCAGTTCACTGTCCCTCAGACCGTTGGAGGGCCCGGCTATAGTTTAAAAAAAACTATGAACAAATTCCTATGCACACTGCACATATCTTATTTTGAAGTAAAAAAACAAAACGGCAAAAACACCCGCATGTGGCCCGCGGGCCGTAGTTTGAGGACGCCTGGCCTAAATTCACTTAATAATGGATGCCGGCGACCAGCTCACAGGTCGCTGCAAACATTAAGTATCATTCCTGGGAAGGTATGTCGTTTCTCACCAAGATGCCGGCAGTAGCCCAGGTGACCCTTCAACCCCAAACCCATTCCCATCCAACAGCCAGGATGGCCTTCGGGAAACACGGCTCCGAGTTCACCTTACCCGGGCGTGGCGCGCGCGGACGGCTTCCCATCCACCTTGCGGCTCAGAGTGGGACCTGGACCGGGACCAGGTTGTGATCAGTAAGCCCCAAGCAAGGACACAAAGCGAGAGCAGGCATTTAGGAAATTCTATAGGAACTGGCAAGATAGTTTATGTGTGTGAAGTCTAAGAGTAAAAGAATAACAACACGTGGGCTTGTGTCTTGTCTGTCTTTTAATTTTCTAGTGATCCGTTTTTATTGGTTTTTACAAGAGTATTGGTCTACGACACTCCAGCAAGCAATGGTGTGAGCGGCACTGGCTTGCAGGGCCGAGGTGCTGGCCCTGCCGCCTCCCTGGCCTTGTTTCCCAGGCCCTCCTCGATCCGCAGCCACGCTGGCCTCCTCACAGGCATCCCGCTCCCACGTGGAGCGTTGCAAGCGCCGTTCCCTCTGCCTGGGATCTTCCCGCTGCCAGTCCTCGTGATGGGCTGAATTCCAGCTTATCCTTCAGCTCTCAGCTCGCACATCCGTTTCCTGAAGAAGCCTTCTTTTTCCTTTCCCCTTCCCGACTCGCTAGTGAGTGACATGCTCTCTCTGTCCCGGTTCTTCTTCGTAGTACTTTACAAAACCGTCACCAAATAACGAATTGTATAACTGTTGTGCTGGAAGCCCATTTCCCACTAGAACGTACGTTCTATGAGCCCTGTAATCCTGGGATCTCGCACAGTGCCAGGCACCGAGTAGGTGCTCAGTAGACAATTAACGAGTGAATGAAGAGTCGGTTGAAAAATGTGCTTGGAACATTTGGTTATATGAGTACTTAGGTGTATTTATAATACCAGGGAGCAGTTGCCCAAGAGTCGGTAGGTCCCACAGGGGAGGGGACATAGGTGGTCTGTGTAGCACATGATTAGCTCATCACCTGGAATAATTGGCATTTGCCTAAAATATTTGTAATCCCCAAGTATCCTGGCCTATAGGGAAGCACACTGGAACACTTCCTGGATATGTTAGCCGTCTGTTGGGTTAGCTATCTGATGGACCGTCAGAGGAGATCTCCACCAAACGGCCTTCACTTTGGCTGGAGGGCGGAGTGGGGTTGAGGGCAAGAGCCAATGACAGACGTGGAAATGCCTATAACCAACCTTTACAGAGAGTCTGGACTTTACGCTAATAGCCAGGGGGAGCCGAGGTGTGTTCAGGGGTATGGGGTGGGGAATGGAGACAGGGCAAGAAGTCATGAATATTTTAATTAGGTTTTTATTATTCACGGTGGATGGTTTAGTGTGTGCATTACCCTCCCTGAGCCAGGCACCTCCTCTGTGCAGGTGCTGGCGAGGGCGGCCCACCTGGGAGAACCTGTAGGAGGCTGCCACCGTAATCCCAGAGGGCGCTGGTGGGACGGGGGTGAGGCTGGGGAGGAGGGCAGGCTAGGATCCTTCGGGCAGTGGGCGGCTGGGAAGAGGCAGATAGACTAGAGGTGGAGTCCACAGGAGCTGGTGATGGATTCGATGCGGAAGGTGAGGGAAAGGAGTCAAGGAGGAGGGATGCCCAGGGGCCTGGTCTGGAGAACTGGGCAGGGGAGGGATCTTTCCCTGGGCTGAGGCTTCAGGCTGCTCATGTGCTTAGATGGGGCCACCTGAGCTTCCAGTGTGCGGGCAGGGGTGTGCGGGCAGGGGTGTGCGGGCAGAAGGCCCGAGGGGCTTCGTCCTGGGCTGAGGCCTAGGTCCGCCTGGACTGTGGACCTGTAGCTGCAGGTAGGTGAGTGCACAGCTGTGTCCAGCTGTGAGGGGCGAGCGACTGCAGAGGTCAGGGCGACAGGGCGGTTTAAAGAATGTAGCCTTGGCCGCGTGCTTGTGCGTGTGTATGTGCGTGTGCGTGTATGTGCATGTGTGTGTGTACGTGTGTATGTGCATGTGTGTGTATGTGTGTGTGCGCGCGCGCGCGTGTGTGTGCGCCGTCACTTTCTCTGTCTGCACCATGCTTCACCGGCTCCTGACTTAATCGGCTTGACGTGGACAAATGTCACCATCTGGCACTGGCCGTGTGCCTGTCCCATCGGAAAGAGGGGTGATTCCACGCAGAAGCGCGGGTCCCGCCCGCTTGCCTTCGTGCTGCGTCAGAGCCAGACCCGCATCGTAGCCAGCCTTTGCGTTGTTTTAAAAGAGGAAGCCGTATTTGGGTGAGCTGTGAGGCAGATTTCGTGCGGGGAAAGGTCTCCGGTGTCAGGGGCTTCACTGCGTCCTGAATCAGGGAAACAAGCCCAGCGGCCAGGCGTGCTTGGGGGACGTGGGCCTGTCGGCTGGGAGAGGAGTGTGAGAGGATGTGGCTGCGGCGTCCTCAGCCCGGGGCAGGCACTTTATTAATAGCCTCCAGCCGGGCAGACGGCGGTGTAGGGGGGAGCCACGGAGCGGTAGGGCCTGCAGCAGGGTCCTCCTCGGGAGGTCTGGGCACCCTCCGCATCGGAATCGGCTGGGCAGGCGGCCAGGAATCTGTCAGTTGGTCTGAGATGGACCTAAGAAATGGTCCACTTTTATTAAAATCCTCCCCTGAGGATATGTTGACTGATTTTAGAGAGAAAGGGAGGGAGAGGGAGAGAGAAACATCTGACCGGTTGCCTCCTTGCACGCGCCCTGACCGGGGATCAAACCCGAAACCTAGGTACGTGCCCTGACCCGGAATGGAACGAGAGGACGGCACTCCAACCAGGTGAGCCACCAGCCAGGGGAGAAATGGCCCACATTTTAAAAATACGTTTTTTAAAAATTGATTTCAGAGAGGAAGGGAGAGGGAGAGAGAGACAGAAACATCAATGATGACAGAGAACCATCGATCGGCTGCCTCCTGCACGTCCCACACTGGGGATCAAGCCCGTAACCCGGGCATGTGCCCTGACCGGGAATCAAACAGTGACTTCCTGGTTCATAGGTCGACACACAACCACTGAGCCACGCTGGCCGGACACAAATGGCCCATGTTTAAGACCTAATTTGAGAGCCGCTCCTACAGGCCCACGTCTCCGAGTCAGACAGACCTCTGGCTCCAGCTCCGCCACTCACTGGGCGCGTGTGGCCAGGGTTCCCGCTCCCTCTCAGCCTCCGACGGGTCTTCTATGAAATGGGGAGGGTAGCAGAGTCTGCCCATCGATGGGTGGTTGAGAGGATACAGTAAAGGGCCCAGCACAGAGCTTGGCAGGCAGTGGGTGCCCGTAAGTCGGAGCTATTGGGTTGTGACCCAGCTGCTGCCAGGCCCGCGGATCTGGGCAGCTCATCTGTCTTAACGCAAAGCTGTAGAGCTTAGCCCGCTGTGCCGTGGCCAGCTGCACATGCGCACTCGGCTTTTAAAAAAATAAACACTTAACTGTACACCCTCCTTTTCCTCTTTATTTAATTTAAAGTCCCCTGAATGTAGTATATTTTGCATGTATATTCTTTTAAAAAATATATTTTTTGTTCATTTCACAGAGGAAGACAGAGAGAGAAACATCACTGATGAGAGAGAATCATGGATCGGCTGCCTCCTCCACACCCCCCACTGGGGATCGAGCCTGCAACTCAGGCACATGCCCTGACCAGGAATTGAACCATGACCTCCTGGTGCATAGGTCGATGCTCAACCACTGAGCCACTGCCAGGCTGCAGGTACATTCTTAGTTAAACAGTCTACCTTAGGGCATGCATTTGTGTTGGGCTCCAGGCAGGATTCTATACACAAGACCAAGGAGACCATGCCGCACAGGAGACGGAAGGGGGTTGCCTGTGAGCTCCTGCGATGTTTGCCTCCTGAGCCAACTTTAGAGCCTCCCCCACACAAGGCGTGCCTCCACTGAGCCTCAGACATGATGGCTGCCTTATTTGTGTGCCTGGATTTTTTTTTGAAAAATTGAAACAATCTCATGGGCTGTTGGGCGGATCCATGCGGTGGCAGTTGTGAAAGGCACTTTGTTCTTCAGCAGGAAGAGTTACAGCAGCCCAAGGTAGCGCTGATGCTGCTCGACAGTCACTCCCACGCACGGGTCCGGGCATCCGTTATCCTCGCCCCGCAGCCGTGGACAGCCTCTTCATTGGGCTGTAAAGGGACCTCTCTCCCTTCCCCCACCGTCACCTGTAGCTACAGCGCTGGTGCCATCTTCCATGGTCCAAGGAAGGCTTGGTCTCTCTCACTGAACGTCTACCATCTGACAGGCAGGTAAATGCCCGCGTCTGCGGACTGGAACTCACCGCCCCGGGAAGGGAGAGCACCGCCCACCAGAGGGTCTCTGCCGTGTTTGGCTGCGTTCAGAAGCACTGCCTTCAGTGAAAGGACCCAGGTCCTGGGCCCAAGAACTCTAGGCCCGAGGGTCCAGGAGGACTTTCTGTGCCACATTTGAGCTGCTCCATGGCATCCCCGATAAGAGGCTGAGCAGGCCCACTCCCTCCTGGACACCTTTGACCACAGGAGCAGAGGCAGGATGGGAGGGGATGCTGGCGAAAGGGGGAAGTGGAGCGGGCTGGGGTGGAACAGGGTCAGAAAGTGACAGCCCGGCTGGCGTGGCTCAGTGGCTGACCATCGACCTGTGAACCAGGAGGTCACGGTTCAATTCCCGGTCAGGGCACATGCCCGGGTTGCCGGCTCGATCCCCAGTATGGGACATGCAGGAGCAGCGGACCCATGATTCTCTCTCATCATTGATGTTTCTCTCCCTCTCTCCCTGTCCCTTCCTCTCTGAAATTTAAAAAAAAAAAAAATGTATTAAAAAAAAAAAAAAAAGACAAGAACGAACGCCCATGGAATAAATTCTGCTTCCTTCCTAAATGGACTCAGGACCAGCTTCGCAGATCAAGGAGCTTATGATATCGCACAATCACCTAAATGTGAGGTATTCCAGGACGGCGAGGGCTCTTCGAGGTTTTGCTGTTTCAGCTAAAGATGTGCAAAGGGAGGCACTTGTCCGTCCGTCTGCTTGGGCCTGACTGGCTGGCAGTGCCCGGGCGGGTGACCACGGCTGCCACTGAGTCACTCTTCGCAGCGAGAGGTTGAGCTCCCAAGGGGACTAGCCCCCGAGCCACGCCCGGTGCATTTCCCCCGTAGGGGCACCCGTGGCAAAGGAGAGAGCACGGCCTTCGGCTCCCTGGGGCCTTGTCCACGTCCTGTCTTTTCCAGAAGCCCTCGTGAGCTCTTAATAGTTTCTGGAAATCGCGTGTTCGGTGGTGTTTGGGCATACGCACGGGTCAGAAAGGCGTGGGGAAGTCTGTTTACGATGCAGAAGGACTGGGTGGACCCGGGGACATGCATTTTAACATGCCTACTCCCGCCACCAACCTCTATGCAGAGCCACACCTCATGCCACGTTGCTCAGTCCATGGATTTACGGAAACAAGTGTTGGTTTTGGGGAACCAGGTACAGAGTGCCTGTCCCACGGCGAGGGCTTCCGTCCTCTCAGGTATTGGGTATGGTCCCGGACCCTCCTGGGCAGCCGGAGGGAAACCTTCAAATTGCGACGGTCTTTCCACGTCTCCCAGGTCCCAGGGTCAGCGAAACGCCGGCCTCCCTCTCCTGAAGCCTGCAGCCTCGCCGGTACCTCCTTCGGGGTGCGGGCGTCTTTGAAAAGTCTCTGCATTCTCCCTGCCTGTTTGTGGGTGAAAGAATGCAGAGTCTCCTCGCTTTTGCCAAGCCCACGTCCTTAGCTTGGGTCGGGTTAGTGGGTGACTGGGCAGTGAGCCCCTCTGAGCCCCATCCTGGAGCATCCCCAGGGGACACCGCTCCCGGGCGGGCGCAAGAGGGTTTTCGGCACGGCATTAGAAACACCGTTGCGCCAGGTTTCTTTTCAGCAGGCCGCGGCGAGGCTTCCCGATGCCAGCGTGCGCCGCGCATCTCCGGGACGGGCGGAGTCTGGAGGTTCCCGGCTGTCCGGCCAGGCCCCTGCCTGTGGGACTGTCTTGGGTAGGGCGCTGCCTTCCACAGACTCTCCTTGGAAAGCAGCGTCCTGGGCCGGGGGAGCTGGTGATCGCGTGGGGATCGTAAACACCCACGAAGGAAAGAGAAGTGGCGTGGATTCCATGCCCAGGTCAGGGCCAGGGCTCACAGACACGGCTCTCAGCATCGGCCTCGGGCAGGACCGCCGGGCGGGCGGGCGGTTCTGGAACCCCTGGGGTGCACGGAGGCCAGCTCCCCGTGGGATCCTGGCTGCACGGCCTTGGGGTGCACCCAAGGATTTCAGAGCCAGCCTGGGCTCTCGCCTAGTTCATCCTGGTGATCTAGTGTTTACTGCGGCCCCAGGCCCAGCGACCAGGTCCCCGACCGCCCCTGTGCTCCGTCCTTGGTCCCCGGGGCCCACTCCTTCACGTCCTCCTCCTGTCCCGGCCCCCGGCCCCGCGTGAAGCTGAAACACAGCACTCATTCATTCCTCCACTCCACAAACCGGGTGTGGAGGCGCTGCCTGCCACCCAGCATTCAGGCTTCTCCGCCCACGTTCCCGTCACCTGTCAGGACGCAGGCGGATCACGCTGGGAGCAGGGGCCTGGTGTTATCCTGTCTTCGTAGAGGGAGTGTGTCTCATAGTAGTTTTTGTAAGAACGGTCTCCTTGGAAACCGGCTGCCACGTACGTCCTCCTCTCAAAGGCTTGTGTGAGGTGCTTCCTTCTGCAGACGGTTCAGGAGCTCTCGGGTCTCAGTGTCCTTCCTGGTGGGGAAGACGACACTGTCTTGTCCTCTGATCGTCTGCCTGTCCCAGATTCCAGCATTTCTCTCGAAAAAGAAGGTGGTAAAGGCAACTAGCCCTGATTGGGCCCTCACAGCCGGAGGCCGTGGCTCCTCACCACTGCTCTCAGACGCAGGGACCATCCTCCACGCTTGAAGGCAGAGGAGCTGAGGCTTGGATACATGTCTTCCCCCAGGAAGGAGACAGGGTTTGGACCCAGGTCAGCCGGCTCTTACTTCCAGCTGAGCTTTTTTAAAGAAAAATTTTAAAATTGATTTTTTAGAGAGGAAAGGAGAGGGAGAGAGGAAACATCAACGTGAGAGGGAAACATCAATTGGCTGCCTCCTGCACGTCCCCTACTGGGATCGAGCCCGCAATCCGGGCCTGTGCCCTGGCCAGGAATCGAACAGGCAACCATTCAGTGCCCGGGACGGTGCCCAACCGACTGAGCCACGCCGCCCAGGGCTCCAGCTGAGCTTCGAAGGACTCTTCCAGGCCCTACTCTACCACCTCCCACCCCAACCACAACGTTGGTTTTTACAAGAGAACAAACCCACTGTTATTTACTCACTCTTCAGTGAGTGTAAGTCCTTAGGGGCACAGCACTGTACAGATCCCGCGTCCATGGCCTTAGCGGGAGGTGGCTTTGGAATTCAGCACGAACCACCCACTGCTTCCCTCAGCACGACTCTGACTGGCGCGGTTTGCCACCAGGAGGCACGTGCAGTCTCTGCTTTGCACACACAAGCACATCTGCCCAGAGAGGATTCAGCTTCATCTCCTGCATAAATGCCTCCAGGTTCCGGAGAGCCGTGCTCCTCTGGGTCCGGGGACCCCGCTGGTAGCCGCACAGATGGCCTTGGACCTCACCTTCCAGGCGGGTTGGTCCTCATAGGCCCGGCTCCCGCAGCCTCCCAGCTCCAAGGTGGAGGGGGCACCCAGCCCTTGAACACCTGACTTTCCTCGGGCCTGTGTGTGTGTGTGTGTGTGTGTGTGTGTGTGTGTGTGTGGCTGTGGCTGTGGGGAGGGGTGGGCGGGACTTTGCTTTGCTATTTCTGGTGTCCAGTTGGAACCATTGAAGTCCCCCCAGAGCCGGTTCCCATGGCAGGTCAAGGAAAGTGTGAATCACTGAAAACCACAGGGAATTTCCACATCCCATTTCAAACCAGTGCCGTCAGCTTCCTCCCGCTCGACACCAGCACTCAGGCCGCCGATCTCCAGGGGCCCAGAGCCCCAAGCTGAGCGGCCCCCTCTCTCCCTGTCGTGCAAACAGCCTGTGCGGCTCAGCCCGGGAGACAGGCCCCACCTGTGCCGGGCTCCTCTCACAGTGCTCACTTATAGAAGCTCGAGCCTCGGGACCATTTGTCTAAAAGGTACACCACGCGCATGTTCGTTGTGCAAGAGTGTCCTGCTGTGTGACCCGCGCACGACCCGCTCTCCCTCCTCCTACCTGCTCCCCCTGAACCGCCCTCCCCGCCCCCCGCCAGTCTGCCTAAGGCGCTCTCGCTCTCGCTCTCACTGTCCACCAGGAGGAACTCATCTGTGTCAGGCACCCCGGACGCCAAGACCTTGCTTGGATCACCCATCACCATCTCCCCAACATTCATCCCTCTCTGACTCTGTACCCATCCATCTGACTCCACGTCTCCACTCCCCCGAGCCGCCACGGGCCCCGGGAGCCTTCTTATTTCCTTGAGAAAACAGAAGCGCTCAGAAGAGAATGTCCACGCACGTGTCCCGCACCCGCATGCACAGGCTCCGCATCGTGCCCAGCACTTCCCGTGTCTCCCCAGACACGCGCTCCGGGCCGGGGAGAGACCGCAGCTGAGGTCACCCCCTCCCTCGTGCAGCGGGCCCGGTATCCCCTGAACTTTTCTTACAATCACCCCTCTACCCCCACTTCACTGCATCATTCTCGTCAGCACGTGGACATGCTCTGATAGCTTCTATCCTAAAAAAAGAAAAAGAAAAAAAGAAAGAGCCCGGCTGGCGTGGCTCAGTGGTTGAGCATCGACCTATGATCCAGGAGGTCACGGTTCGATTCCTGGTCAGGGCACACGCCCGGGTTGTGGGCTTGATCCCCAAAGTGGGGCGTGCAGGAGGCAGCCGATCCATGATTCTCTCTCACCATTGCAGTTTCTATCTCCCTCCCTCTCCCCTCACCTCTGAAATCAATAAAAATGTATTTAAAAAAAGAAAGGAAGAAGTCCTGTATGGACGGCCATGGAAGGCCTTACTGAGAAGGTGCCAGCTGAGCACAGTAGTTAAGGATGATCTCGGCCGAGCCTCTCCCCAGCACCCCACCCAGTCCTGCTTGCTGCTGCTCAGGCCTCTGCGTGTTGAAGGCAAGGCGAGGTGAGGTGAGGCCAAACCCCTGCCAGCAATTCCGTGTGCGTCCCCTTCTGCAGCAAGATGCCCCGAGCCTCACCCCAAGGCTTTTTTCTTCGAGGGGAGGCCCTTGCACCTGGCTTTCCAGCCACCAGGCTTCACAGACCATCTCACCTGGGGTGGGGCCCAGAGCTTGTGGCCACGCAGCCGGCAGCGCCAGGAAGATTTCCTTGAGGAGCCGGGCTCTGCCTCGCACCAGCTCACTCACGGCGTGTTTGCCCTGGCACCCGGCACCCCAGCTGCGTTTACGCTCGCCCAGGTGCCAGGGCTTTCAAAACAGGGTGGCCGTGTTTTGGGTGCTGGTTTTGGGGACAAAGCAGTGCGCACCTGCTCAGGCCCCCACAGCTGTTGGCCCCGCCCTCCTCCGCCCTGTTGGATGGCCTGCAGTGTTGGCAGCGTAGCTGGGCCATCAGAGCCGCCTCTGGGCCTGGGGCCAGATGCCCATTGCTCCGAGTTAACTTCCGGTCTCCCCCGCCTCCCTCCCACTCATCTCCATGACAAGCCCTTATTTCAAGATTTGTTTCTAGCCATTTTTTTTGGGGGGGAGTTGGGGTAGGGAACATGCAACACACAACATGCATAGCAGGGGAAAACCTCACTTAGCACGCTCTTCTCAGATCGGAATGTAGCTTCCGAGGCAGTTGATTAAAACCTAGGATCCTGTCCCCACATGCAGGGTTTCTGATTTAGTGGGTCAGGGACGGGAGCAAGAATTCACACCATCACCATCATCACCATCAGCATTGTCATCATCATCACCATCATCATTACCACCATCATCACCATTACATCATCATCACCTTAGAGTCAGTCCCAGAGCTGATCACACCTGAGTAAACCCACTGAGAGGCACTCACGGCACCTCCCTGACTCCCTGGGTGTCGGGCGAGTGAAGCCTGTTGTTGCTGCCCCTGCAGAGTCCAGCCCAGCACCGGGCTCCAGGCGGCACTCGGCACACACACTGGAGGTGGAGGCAAGGGTGGTGAATCTTTTTAGGAAGAACCCTTCACAGGGCCAGGGACGGCCCACTAACAGACCCCACAGTCGTGTTTGCAGTCTCAACAGTTGAATTTCTCTGAGAGTCATGTCTCTGTTGAGGATTTTAATGACAAAACAAGAGCAGCCTGACCAGAACGGAACAGGGTAATTATTTTGGAAGGAACCTGAGCCTCACCTCCTCCTGGCCACTGCTTGGATGAAGATGTAAGAGGTCACCCCAGTTATTAGTGCTTCTGAACCTTGGCTGCTCTTTGGAACCACCCAGGAGATGAACAAGTGCTGATGCCTGGTTCTCCCCTCCACCCCAGGCCCTGCTTGCTTGTTCTGGGGGTGTGGCCTGGGCACCAGGACTTTTTAAGTTTGCTAGGTGATTCTGATGTGCAGCCAGGACTGCAAACCACTGACCTATAGTGTGTGGGACAGATGGAGAGGGGCTGGGAGGTTCATTTCTTGAGTTTACAGGGTGTCCTCTTGGACTAGAGATGGAAGTCCCTGGATTCTGAGATCCAAGACACACTTTATATAAACAAATAAACATATAAAGTATACAAAATTATCCTAATATATAAAACCCAGGGTCCGTAACAACAGACCGAAGGCTCGACCGGAACATCGGAAGTCAGTCCTGCAGTCAGTGCTGGGTTCCCATGGCGACCCAGCACTGACTGCCGCTGGTGCCGGCACGGCGACCCAGCACTGACTGCTGAGGGGGCTGTGGATCAGGCCCAGAGAGAGGCCCAAAGAGAGAGGCAGGGTATGATCTGCAGCCTCTGTGGCAGCTGTTGATCAGCCATTGCCTCTCTCTTTCTCTCTGGGCTTTGCCAGCAGCCATGTCTCTGTTTCTCTCCAGGCCTCCGTGGGGGCTGCTGATCAGCCCCGCCTCTTGGATCAGGCCAGGAAACAGGCCTGGAGACACTGACTGGCATAGAAACCAACCAATCAGAACCAAATCTGGGTGAACTGTGAGGAGCTAATGGCTACCTAGGAGGCAGAGCTTTTGACACTGACTGGCATAGAAACCGACCAATCAGAACCAAATTGGCTGGCAGGGGAGGGCAGATGGGGGCAAGATCAGGCCTGCAGGGGAGGGCAGTTGGGGGTGAGATCAGGCTGGCAGGGGAGAGCAGTTAGGGGTGATCAGGCAGGCAGAGGCAGTTAAGAGTCAATCAGGCTGGCAGGGGAGAGCAGTTGGGGGCGAGATCAAGCTGGCAGGGGAGGCCCGTTGGGGGCAAGATCAGGCTGGCAGGGGAGGGAAGTTGGGGACAACCAGGCCAGCAGGGGAGGGCAGTTGGAGCAAGATCAGGCTGGCAGGGGAGGGCAGATGGGGGCAAGATCAGGCCTGCAGGGGAAGGCAGTTAGGGGCGATCAGGCAGGCAGGCTGAGGGGTTAGGGGCAATCAGGCAGGCAGGTGAGCGGTTAGGAGCCAGCGGTCCCAGATTTCGAGAGGGATGTCCGACTGCCAATTTAGGCCCGATCCCACAGGGGTCCCTGATTGGAGAGGGTGCAGGCTGGGCTGAGGAAACCCCTCCTCCGTGCACAAATTTCATGCACCAGGCCACTAGTCTATATATAAAAGCCTAAGTGACCGAATGACCGGTTGACTGGTCACTATGATGTGCACTGACCACCAGAGGACAGATGCTCAATGCACAGGATCGGGCTCCCTCCTGTCTGGATCAGGTCTGGGGGGATCGGGCCGAAACCAGCTATCCAACATCCCCTGAGGGGTCCTGGATTGCAAGAGGGCACAGGCCAGGCTGAGGGACCCCACCGGTGCATGAATCGGTGCACCGGGCCTCTAGTATGTAAAATAATAGTCAATTGTTTTCTGTTCCTTTAATAAAAACATTTTTTCTGATTATTAACATGGTACATGCTTATCATAAAAGATTGAGTTTATGTAGGAAAGTACAAAAGAGGCTAAAAATCTCCCCAAATGCTGGCACCCAGAAGATACAGCTGTCACTATACCTGGTGCACACCTTTCCACTCACTGCTCTGTGCCCGTGTGCTCATGTGACCTAGACATGCAATTCCACATCAACAAAACCAGTAACACACCCGGATCTGTGTGCTAGCCCAAAGTGTGACATGGATACTTCCCTTAAACCTGCATGACCATTTCTATGAGATCTTGCCCAATCCCGGCTCTCAGTGCACCTGGTCAGTGGGACATCCGCCGCCCTGTTGAAGCGTGCTGTGTGTTTTTAAAGCAGGAGACCAGCAGCCCCGTCGGCGGGCAGGCCTGGGCAGTTCGCAGCCGGGGTCCGAAGGACTTAGGGCGCCCGGCCACATCCCTTTGTGTCGGGCTGGTCTCTGCCGAGTTTTAGTTTCATTCTTTTGTGTTCCTTCTGCTAGGGGTCCTGTTGTCACTCGCCTTCCGGACCAGGCCACGGGCATAGAAAGCCCAGCGCCGTCCGCAAAGACCTGCCCCCTGCACATGCAGGAGGCGGAACCACCCACAAGGGGGCGTCCCGGTGGCCACCCCCTGCTGCCTGTGGGCTGGACCGTTCTCCAGGTATTGAGAGAAGCCGACCCTCTGCATTTGTTTTTGAAATCTCTTGGTTTTTTAGACAACTGATGGTTTAAAATGGAAAACTGAGACCAAACAAAACACACGCACGTGGGCGTCGTACGGCCCACCGGAAGCCAGCCTGAGGTCTGGTCTACCGAGCGTCTGTGGCCGTTGGTACTGACTCAGTCTCCCGCATTCAGGTCTCAGAATATTGATGGAAGGCATTATTCTGCGGGCCACTCACTCTCCAGGAGGCTGAGATACGAAGATGAAAAGCTTACGGTCCTTGCCTTGGGGGGCGGAGGGGTGAGAGATGCTGTTCTCACATCGGGGTGCCCAGACCAGTGTCCTCAGTAGGGGACTTGGTAGAAGTGTAAGTGCTCGGGCCTCACCGACCCACCAGATCAGAATCTGTGTCTAAGTGGAGCCTGCGATCTTTTTCCACCGCCTCCCTGGTGGTTGAGGACGTGGCGTGGAAGGCAGGCAGACAAGGGGGCCGGGGTCTGTGAGCTGGAGCAGGGGCGGTGGGAGGCGGGGGAGCCTTTGGGAAATCAGAGGCCCCACCTGGGTCTTCAGGGATGATGGGAGTTGGCCAGGCAGGAGGAGTGTCCCGGGGAGGGGCAGCGGGAGTGCTGGTCGGGAACATGTGACAAGGATGCTCTGGGGACCACAGCGAGCTGAGGAGAGGTGGGGCCGGTCCGACACGAGGCCCCGGTGGCTGGGTCGAGTCTTGTAGGGGTTGGGCATCACTTGATGGGCGTGTGGCGTTGGGCCTGGTGGAGGAAAGGGATGCTGGTGGCAGGGTCCCGTGCCTCCTGGGCAGGGACAGCCCTCCTGGCCCTCACTGGCCTAGATCCCAGGCCCAGCCTCTCCTGGCCTGACTCGGATCTGGGTCAGCAAGTCCCATCCTCGGAGAGGGCGGCGGGGAGAGGCGCGTCAGCAGTGGTTGCCGAGTCCGTGACAGTGACAGAGGCGTCACCGCAGCTCTGTCCTCCCACCGGGACAGCGCGACTCCGCGGTGGACGCTGCCGTGGTGGCCGGTGTTCTCGGCGACTGCAGCGGCCTTCGCTGTCCTGCCAGACAAGTAGCCCATCCGTTCCTGCGGCAAATGTTTCGGGGGGAAAAAAATCCTTCCTTTCTTTCCTCCTTTAGACTTTGGACTCTGGACCAGGGAAACGCATGTCTAGACCTAACTTGGGCTGGCTCCTCCCCACCTCCCTCTTTCTCACTGTCGGTCCGTCTGTCTTTCCCTCTTTCTGTTGGGAATGGCTGGGCTGTGAGATCCTGGGAGCGGGGTGCAGCGTCACCGCCCCCTGCTGGTCACTGTGTGTAACGCCTGGCTTGTAAGGTACAAAGGTGGGGGGAGGCCCCGGGGGCAATGCAAATAACAGAAACACAGACGTAGGCCGAGATCGAACGCCTTAATTTTAGAAAACCGGGCACGTGTCGTAAATGTAAAGGTGTCTGTCTACCTTTGTGAGAGGGCGAAAGGAGTGTTTTGACTCCTCCCCTTCTTTGCAAAACGCTGGAGTGCGTTTACGAAGGAGCTGCTGCTTTTGTCCCGCCGCGGCGGCCTCCTGCAGCAGTGATGACATTACCAGCCTTCTTCCTCCCACCAACGTTTCTTCCGAAATGGAAATGAAGGGGGTTTTCCAGCTGACTGCTTTGGGTGTTCACTCAGGCCGGGCACAAAGGTCTAGGCCTGTGTTGACTGTGTGTGTTCAAAGCAACCGAGGTATCACCTTCTGGGCATCACAAGCGGCATTTAAGGTGAGGAGCACCTGTGTTTCCACCGGATAATCGGCCCCTTTGTCATCACAAAGACGGCGTTTGTAAACACAGGGGACATGGACGACGCAGTAGGCGTGATGAGTTACGGAGAGGCCTGTCCGAGGAGGGTACCCTCCCACCGTCGGGTTCCTCGGGCAGTTCTCAGAAAACTTCCCGGGCCCCCCGTTTTGAAGCCCCTGATTGTTAGTGTCTAAATCTAAAGGTCCTTCGAATGAACACCAACCTTGCCGTCTCCTGACATTCCCGCCTTGGCTTCGCCCCCGCTCATCCGAGGAAGCCGGGCTCAGGGCGGGTGGCTGGGGCGCAGTTGTGTGTGGAGGGTCAGGACAGCCTGCTGGGGGGACGCCCGAGGCAGAAGGACCGCCGTTCGCTGGTTCGGAAGCCGGGGCTGCCCGGCTCTTGCTAAGTGGACGCGGGCCAGCTTAGTCCCCGGCACCGTGGGCTGCGTGTCGTCTGGTCCTCCCCGGCTCCCTTCAGATGCTCTCGTCAAATCGACGCGGACATTCGACCTCACTTAGACAGGGGGGGGGGGGGGGGAAAGGCAGCGTTGGAAAATTAGGAGCCGAAATGAAATTCTCTTACCAATACTCGCAGGCATGTTCCTGTCAAACCCTCCAGAGCAGGCGTCCTCAAACTACGGCCCGCGGGCCACATGCGGGTGTTTTTGCCATTTTGTTTTTTTTACTTCAAAATAAGATATGTGCAGTGTGCATAGGAATTTGTTCATAGTTTTTTTTTTTAAACTATAGTCCGGCCCTCCAACGGTCTGAGGGACAGTGAAGTTTGAGGACCCCTGCTCCAGAGCACCCGCCGCAGGTGGGCGCGTTGTGCTGACACACGTGCCTGCTCCTAACGCCTCCTCTGTTTTCTCTGTTCCCAGTTGCAAACGAAACCGGAGACAAGGCTGCCGGGCCGCTCAACCGCTTCTCCCGCTTCTCCCGTGAGTAACCCTTCCCTCCTGCCCTGGGCTCCTTCGGGGGTCTTAAAAAAATAAAATGTGTATCTTGATTTCAGAGAGGAAGGGAAAGGGAGAGAGAGAGACAGAAACATCAGTGATGAGAGAGAATCATCAGTCAGCTGCCTCCTGCACGCCCCACACTGGGGATCGAGCTCGCAACCCAGGCTTGTGCCCTGACCAGGAACCGAACAGTGACCTCCTGGTTCAGAGGTTGATGCTCAACCACTGGGCCACCCGGCCGGGCTGGATGGACTTTCATTTCCAGCACCACCACTACCAGCTGTTTCACTGACAACGGGGAAATTCACGCCCGGCTTCCCCCCTTAGAAAAAGACGCTGTTGTTTGAGGTCCTGGCCGGAGAGCCGCACAGATCCCCGCGTCGTTCCCGTCGGGTCAGCCGTGTCCCGAGTGCGGACCCTCCCTGGGACGCCAGGCGTGGGGCTGAAAGGATAACGTCTCCATGTACAGGGCTTCTTCTGAACGCTGCCTCTGGGAGGCGTCAGCACGCTGGGGTCGGTTCTAGGAATGATTTTAAAAAAATATATTTTATTGATTTTTTACAGAGAGGAAGGGAGAGGGATAGAGAGCTAGAAACATCGGTCGACCAGCTGCCTCGTGCACACCTCCTACTGGGTATGTGCCCGCAACCAAGGTACATGTCCTTGACTGGAATTGAACCTGGGACCCTTGAGTCCGAAGGCCGACGCTCTGTCCACTGAGCCAAACCGGTTAGGGCAGGAATGATTTTTATGGAGCTGTCATGGCATATGATAATGAAAGCCTAAGTGCTCACATGTTGGACACGGTGTCACAAAACACTGGCTTCTCATGCCGAAACCGGTATGCTGAGTGAAAGAAGTCAGGCAGAGAAAGGCAAAAACCGTGTGATCTCCCTTACGTGTGGAATCTTAAGAACCAAACGGAAGTCATGGAGTACGAAGTAAGTGCTTCATGGTTGCTGTAGTTCAGTATACCGTAGTATATATTTGAAAGTGGCTAAGAGAAGCAGATCTTCGAAGTTCTCATCACAAGAAAAAAAATTGTAACTGTTAATTGGACTTCCTGTGATCTTATGGTGAATTGTTTTGAAATGTATACAAATATCAAATCATCATGTCATACACCTGAAACTAATAGAATGTTATATGGCAAACCAAACCAGTTTAACTTTTCAAGCAAGAGGCCGCTTGTAGTGCTCAGACATGGCCACACGGTGGCAGCAAAGCCCAGCATTTGATGTGTAAGTGCTCCAGGAACCTCACTCATGGACTGAGCTTTTGCAAGGAGAGCCCAGGGCACTGGGAGAGACTGTGGTGGGGTGGGGGTGTTCAATAAAAACATTAAAGTTAGCCGAAACCGGTTTGGCTCAGTGGATAGAGCGTCGGCCTGCGTACTGAAAGGTCCCAGGTTCGATTCCGGTCAAGGGCATGTACCTTGGTTGCGGGCACATCCCCAGGAGGGGGTGTGCTGGAGGCAGCTGATCGATGTTTCTCTCTCATCGATGTTTCTAACTCTCTATCCCTCTCTCTTCCTCTCTGTGAAAAATCGATAAAAAACAAAACAAAACAAAAACCCAAAAAAACATTAAAGTTAAAAAAATAAAACTCCAAACTATAGATGGCAGATGACAGAAACCCACCACCGACTATCTCCAGCTCAGAGCGGGTTTGCTGGGAGGACACTGGTCATTCACAGACCCGTAGGAGTTGTCTCTCTGGGGATCTGAGGGATGAGAGGCGGGGGCACGTCACCCCCAGGACTCCTTGTTTTTTTCTGCTTTTCTTGGGGTGCTAGCTTCATTTTCTCAGGCTCCTTCGTGTGGCCGGATGGGGTTCCTAGCCCAGCAGGCCAATAGGACAGAAACGTTCCTTCCTTTTGGTTTCAGCATGAAGAACGGTGACGATCCAAGCTGGGGTCGTATACCTACTCCTCGACTTTATCCCCGAGGACAGGGCCATCGGGCAGCATAGCTGACAGCCACCTGACTCACGTGGAATGAGCAACAGGGGAGGAGTTGTTCTCAGAATGAAGTGAGAGGGCTACGTACGAGGAGATGGTGTTTGGGGTAATACATACAGCAGATGTTTCACACAGAAAGGGCCAGTCATGTACCTGGATGAGAGCATGACATATTGCTAAGGTGAAAATTCTTTCGGTAAAGAAATTAAACGATTAATCTTCCTTTTGTTAAATGTAATCTCAATATAAATCCAAAAAGGAGATTTCGCTTTAGAAATTGACGAAGTGATTTTTAACTAAACTTTCCTTAGAGACGTAAGCAAGTTAAGAACAGTCAAGATGCGAAGGGAGGAGGCCTGGCACTGTCCGATGTTAGTGGATGTTACAGAGTTATAGGTGGAATAATGGGACCAGTTATGTAAAAAAGCAACAGGATAACTCAGAAAAACCCCACACCCTACCGCATTTGAGAATTTAAAATATGTCACCACAAAGCAAGCTGTATTCTTACATTCCATAGGGGATCTACCCCCTCCCCCAACCTTGGTATGTCTTTCTGAAATGGAGTTAAATTGTCGAATCCTTTTGAAATTGGAGGAGACAGAGTTTCTGAAAAGTTTCTAGAACCAAGAATTAGAGTATTAAAAAGAGTGGAACAGGGCTATGCGACTGATTTAAAGATATTCAAAACATTATTGAAACTTCGTTTTCTTACTGTCATTACTGTGTTATTTTAGTGGGCATAGAACGCTTCCCCTGGGTTTCATTAGGTTCACTCCTGACCTGTGTCCTGGCCCAGTTTTCTTCCCTGCTGGGCATTTTAGGGGCCTCATCCTCCTAAAAGGAGGGGACACCCTACAAACCTATGTTACAGATACTTGGAGAACCATTGAACGTTTCCAAGAATTTATTTTTTAATCTTTTAGGAGAATTAAGTCTCTTCTTTCCTCCTGGCTTTGCAGGGCTCCGCCTTCTCAGCCTTCAGCCGGCGTAATCTTCGTGTGTTTCATTTTTTAGACCAGGAACCTCATTGATGGAGCCCTTGCCAGCTTTAAATGGGATTCCACCTCACCTTGGGCTCCTGCCGCCGGCAGTTTATCAGGCTCCCCCGTCAGACACACTCACAGCGAATCGGTAGTTACTTTGGAATCAGGTTTTTCTCATCTCCTTTTCTTGCTCTCTTGTCTTTTCTCAACCCGTCAAGCTCACCTTGTATTATCCACCTCCTTCTGCAGCCTGAGCTGCTTTTTTTACCAGTAAAGGAAGCTGCGAACTGCTTCCATGCCAGCGGACTACGCAAAGTCAAGGTCCTCCCTAGTAGCAAATAAGGAGTATCTTATTACTGATGAAAAAGGATGTCTGTTTGGTGAAAAGATGCAGAACATGCCCTGGCTGGTTTGTTCAGTGGTTAGAGCGTCAGCCCCCGGACTGAAGGGTCACAGGTTTGCAGGTTCGATTCCCGGTCAAGGGCACGTACCTCAGTCGCAGGTTCCCCAACCCCAGTGGGGGCCTGTGTGGGAGGCAACCTATCCAATGTGTCTCTCTCATTGATGTTACTCTCTCTCTCTCCCTCTCCAGCTCTCTCTCTCCCCTCCCTTCCTCTCTCTCCAAATCAATCGCAAAAATACCCTCTGGTGAGGATTAAAAAAAAAAGCCGAACATTCTGCTTGATGTATACTGTGTGTATGTTTGTTTGCTCACAAATAAAGTACAGCGTGATGTACCACCCCGAGCCCTGGGTCGGGGGATGAGAATCTCGGACAAAGTGATCTATTGTTCTCTAACCCTATGGTCTCGGTTATGGATCTCCTGGAGCCTTCCCGTCCTAGTGCTCAGGGGTGTTCCCATGACACGTCCTCCCGGTTGCTGGCTGAAGGTAACAGGTGAGGGCAGGGGGGCCACGCCGCACCCAGCCCTGTCTGCCGCATCTGCTTCTTCCTCTCTCTGCACGCTCAGTGGGGGTGTGTGTGGGGGTGCCGCTGCCGGAGGTCATGGTTCTGGATGCTCGTGGTTCTCAACCTTCCTAATGCTGCGACCCTTTAATACAGTTCCTCATGCTGTGGCAACCTCCAACCATAAAATTATTTTCGTTGCTACTTCCTAACTGTCATTTTGCTACTGTTATGAATCATAATGTAAATATCTGTGTTGCGACCCACAGGTTGAGAACCGCTGCTGTAGAGCCTAAGACCATCGGAAAACACAGATATTTACAGTATGATTCATAACAGTAGCAAAATTACAGTTATGAAGTAGCAACGAAAATAATTTTATGTTTGGGGGTCACCCCAACATGAGGAACTGTATGAAAGGGTTGTGGCATCAGGAAGGTTGAGAACCACTGGCCTAGAATCAACCTGGAGGCCCATGGGGGCCAGACAGGTTGTCTCTGTGAAGAGGGGAGAGGGTTGCTGGCAGGAGCAGAGGGGCGGTGGCGGGAAGGAGACTGCAGGAGGCATTGAGTGGGAGCGGGAACAGGGCAAAGCGAAGGAAAGCTGCGTGGGGAGCCACCTTAGTGTTGGTCCCCCGAAGGCGGCTCCCCTCGGGGCTCGGATGTCACTGAGAGGCCTGTGTGACTCTGTCTGTCTCCATGTTTCCGCTTCTCTTTAGTCAGAAGCATTTCGTGCTTTCAGAAGCAGCTTAAATAAACCGGGGCAGGGAGACCTGTCTTCTTCCTCTCGTCAGAGCAGACCATGCGGTGCCCCGGGGGAAGGCGCTGCCGCAGGTGGAGGGCCGCAGCCAGAGGAGCGTGCGGGACGGCCCCGCCCAGGGAGCGGGGGGCACCTGGGCCGCTGGGACCTCCGGCTCAGACTGGGGAGCAGATGGGGCTGGCTGTGTTTCCTAGGACGTAAACACGGGAACGCTGTACATTGGGTACCTGGTGAGCCCAGCTTCCCACCCTCGTGGCCCATGTTTTAAGCTCTAGCTCTACTGTCTCCTCTTGATTTCTGTCCTAGGGTTTCTCTGCTGAGGCGGAAATTGTCCCACAGTCATTGGTAGTAGATAGGGCTCAGGAATTAACACCCTGTGGGGTTACCCTTGTCGGAGGGATCAGAGTCTGCAGATAAATGCCCCTCCTTCCTTCCTCCGGAGCATCATTCTGAGCATCACCCACAGGTCCCCTGAGGCCTCTGACAGCAATGACACAGGGACGGCAGTCACACGCCCTGCGAAGCGGTACAGTGCTGTTTGAAAGTGGCCTTGGGCTAGCTGTAAGTGTATACTGTGAACTCTAGGGAAAACACTAAAAAATAAAAAATAAAATAAATCAACCAGTATGCTAAGAAAAAGAGCAAATGGAATCATTTAGGATGGTTAATTAAAACCATCAAAGGCCAAAAACAACAACAGCAACAGTGGGATGCAAAAATAGAAACAAAAAATAAGGGCAACAAATAGAAAACAGTAATGAATATGGTAGAAATCTAATTATATCAATAGTTATGAATTTTAATGTTCTAAATGCACAAATTAAAAGACAGAGATTGTGAGAGTGGCTCAGAAAACCAGACCCACCTGTGGTTATCCGCATGAAACTTTAAAGATAAAGACTCATATGGGTTAAAAGTAAATTGCTGGAGAGAAATATCCCATGCTAACACTACTTAAAAGAAAGCAGGAGTAGCTATATTAACTTCAAACAGAGCTGACCTCAAAGCAAGGAAAGACATCAGGGATAAAGAAGGGCGTTGCATAATGCCACTAGGTTAGGCTAATTCTAGGAGAATTTCTCATGGGGGTGTAGCAAATGTTGGTCGTGGGCAAGATGAGGACTTTGATATTGCTAAAGAATAATTTAAAAAATCATACACACACAAAGAGAACATGTGTCAAAGACCTCATTTAACCCATTAACTGATGAAGACACCAGTAAGACCTTCCATCTGGTTTGAAGGAGAAGCCAATGAGCAGGCAAATGCACAAGCCCATCAGGAATGCGTCAGTGAATTTGCTCTGTAGCTGTAAACTGGCCACACTCATCAGTATCAACAGGGCAATAACAAACTGCTTCCCATGGAGCACAACTTACATTGCTAGAAACAAGAATCATGTGCATTTCTATCAGCTCTCTCTGATGTAAGGAACTATAGAATAGCTCCAAGATAACGAAAAATGTGGAGATAAACAAGACAAGCGACTAGACAGGATAGCCACCAAATTTCTCAGCCCATCTTCCTTGGTAATGGAGGGGATGGGAATGGGGGAAAGGGAAAAGGGGCTATTTCTCCAAAGACTGGCTGTAGTCTGAACCAGCCAGGGGCTGTCTTGCATGTTCTGCCTCTGCAAAGCTTCTTGAGAGAGGGACGGCGTGGGAAAGGCTTCCGTATCCAGCACCGAGCTCGGAAGTGCTCAACTCTGTGCGCGAGTACTGGGGGCCAGACCTCGCCCATTCTGTGGATGGTTGTCAGGGGTTAGTGAACTCACCCCCTAGGCACAGCCAATATTCTTAAGTCTTTTCCATGCTGTGCTGTGTTATTCACCTAAAGCAGACTGTTGCCAATAATTTAACTTCTGAAAGAGAGTAATACGGAAATCAATAAACTTCTCCCAATGCCCCATGCCATCCCCGCCTCCTGGCTCTCTCCGGGGTTTGTGCCTTAGGGCCGGTTATAGGAGGGACTACACTATAAACTATTATAATGAGACCCTGTGGCTGGAGCCCAAGTTCTACTTAATGACAGCGTTTATCAGGTCAGTTAACTGGCTGAAACACTCCAGGCCAGGGCTGCGGCTTTGATAGCCCTTCTTTCAGATATTTATTATTAGGGAACAATATTGAGGAAAAATAGACAGAGACTCAGATACCTGTGGGATAGCATGAACCATCCCACCTGGGCATCTGTAAGACCCTTCTCAATGCTCAGGAACAGCTGGCTCTCTCCCTGTCTGTATTATGGAAACCTACCAGTGATTTCTAGATATCTTCTACTGAAATTCCTTCATCACTTTGTGTTGTTTTTTTTTTTTTTAAATTATTTTAGTTCTCTTACTATCATTTGAATGTGGTGAGGACGGCCATTTTTCACTTTGTCATGCTTGAAAACTTACCTGAGTCACGACAGAAGTGCCTGCTGACCTAAGTTTTCTCATTTGAATCGTGTGTGCACCCTCTGCGTGCTTCCTCTTCATGAATATGGAGAGGATCTTCGTCTACGTTTTCTATCTTGAAATGCAGCTTTTCAGCACACGGTTCAGCTGTGGGCCACAGGCAGCTCTGCCCTAGCAGTTTCTCATGGCATCGCCGTCCACCCGGCTGTCCAACACAAACTTCATCCCTCTCTACACTTCTCCCTCCTTTATCCTCTGCACCCAATCCGTTCCCAAGTCTGATGGCTTCTACTTGCTTCTCTCCTAAAGCCACCCTGTCTCTGTGTCTTCACCATCATCAGACTCTGCCAGACCCCGCGCTTTCTCACGGCTGACTTGCCATCTAGCTGATCCCCCCAGTGCTGGGCTCACACACACCTCCCAGGTGGGACATGAGTGACTATATTGCTGGTTCCCAACATGTTCTTGAGCAAAGACCTCCACCCTCTCCCCCAGTTTAAAAACAAAATGAAACAAAACAAAAAAACCACAGACCATCCCATGAGAGTAATTGTTCTCTGGGCTCTCAAAGGTCAAGAGAAACGTAGGCTATTTCCATTTTTTGAGTTTCCCAGAATATTTAAAAAAAGCGAAGAAATGCCAAAATAGCTTAAAAAATTGTGGTGCATTTTAACTGTTCACATTTAACAAATTAATCATTTTTACATGAGAGAAGTATGCAATGTGTTTATGCCTCTCACAAGATAATTGGAAGATTTATTAAAATATCAATTCCTAGTGCTTTATAGATGGTACCATCTGTATATGGGGAACACCTTTAGATGATGTGATGAGCATGCGTGTAACATTTTGGAATGCATCTGGCTACAAACAAAGACCTAAGGTTGTAATAAGTAGGTATATGTCTGACATCAACAAATCTGGGAATCAGGGAATCTGTTCAACTGTGCTGCCAGGGACCCAGGTGTTTCCCACATTTTCACTTTCCCACATGCAAGATGTAGGCTTTTGTCGTAATGCTTGCCACCTCATGGTCACAAGATGGCGGCTGGAGCTCTAACACCGAGTCTTCCTTCCAGTAGGAAGAAGAAAGGAGGGCAAAGGGGAAAAAAATAGGAAGGTCAAGTTTAAAGGGACTAAAATGTTTTTTTTTTTTCTTTTTTCTTTTATTCAGCAAGAGACACTAGCCCCAGGAATTTTCACGTACATTTCATTGGCCAAGATTATAACATGTGGTTAGCCATAGCAGTAAGGGAGTCTGGAAAACTGAGTATGTTGTTTTCTAGCCTCTTTAGAGGAGGAAGACAAGGGAAACGGAAGTGGGGAATGAATGTTGAGCAAATCTTATTTATAGCTTCGACCACAATCTTCTTTTAAACTTGCCAGAGTATCTTTGTAGCTCTTGCTACAACTTTTGAAGGTGTTATCACCTGTCCATTTGGGAGCCCTAATAGAGAGTTAGCTTAGGTCACCTGACCATTCTGATTCACTGATTGAGAAAAATGGTACAAAATCTAGTAGGTGCTTTACATGAATTTGTAGTTTATTTTTTACATTTGCAAATAGTTAAAACTCAGTCACATGTATGTGAGACTTCATTATCTTGTCTACAGATAACATGGGTCTATGGGCCCCTTCACATATCCCCACCGCAGCCTCGCTTAGAAATCTTTAGTCCTTTGGCGCCTGCAGAAGCAATTCGAAAGTGATCAGCATTTCATTCAAGACACTGGACAGTTGGCCCGCCCAGCCTTTGGCCCCATCTCTGGTCACTGCCCCTCTCACTTTGCTCCAGCCCTGATTTTCAAGCTGCTTTCTTAGGCCTCTGAGCCTGGCATGTGACGTTGGCACTGCCTGTTCTTCTCTCTCCCCTGTCTGCGGCGGGTCTGTCCCTGCTTTCGGCCCATTTCGGACGTCCTGGCCCTGTGTGGCTTCCCCCAGGGCCCTGGGCGGAGTGCGGGAGGCCTGCTGGGCCCGGACAGCACTGGGTGTGCATTGCCCATTTATTGCGATTGCTTGCGAGTTGACTAGTTCCCAAGGGAAACATTCCCATTTATCTTCCTATTTCTGGAGCCCAGAATGGAACCTGGCATATGAGGGAATTAATATGTGCGTGTTGAATGAATAAGTAAAAGAGAGAAGGGAAGTGGGCAGGGAGTTTACTATAAGGCCTTAGTAGCACCAGACCTTTGTTCATAAAGATAGATGTGTAGGACTTTTAAAAAGCTGTCTTGCATTTCAGGAGTTGGAGGGGGTCTGCGGGTGGGGGTGGGGAGCTCTGGGCAAAGAGTTTTTACTGTGGTTTTTGCAGGGAGGATCGGGCAAGGCAGGGTGAGCAGGCTTAGCATCGGCTAGTTGAATAATTTCGTGGCTCTGAAGCATAGAGGCTGCCCCTAGTTGTCTGGTGCCTGCCCTGGGTGATTGGAGCTGGTGGACAGTGGCCTGGAAGGTGGACGCTCAGTAAGGGAGGTGATGGGGTGTGGACTCTGGTTTGTGCTTGAAAAGCACGGTCCTGCGAGGTGGGCTCTTCCTGAAGAATTGAGGGGACGGAGGAGGTGAGAGATGAGGAAGGCTAAGGCAAGGGGGCTCAGGCGTGTTATTGGGTTGTCCAGACAAAGCATGTCTGGGATGTGCGTGTATGACAGACGTTAAAGCATCACGTTCACAGACGTTAGAAACGTACTTAATACACGGGGGTTATGTGTTCTGGGAAGGGAGACCGCTGAGGTGAAGTGACATTTCCTTCGTATCAGCTCAAAGGTGCATAATGTCAGTGTAACATCACTGCCGATATCGACCTTGATTGCCTGGCAGATGGAGCCCTGTTTTGTGACATCCTGTCCATTTCATGCCTGCCTTTCACATTCATTTAATGTCGGAGGTGTCGGCAGGGTGGGCTGGCAGCACACACTCAGTGTCATTTCCTGGGTCCTGATCTTCCAGAAGGACAAACCTGCCTGTGCTGAGTTCTAGTGCTTAGAGGTGGGGCCCTCTTCGGGGGGATGTTTCCATGGAAGGGAGTCCTGAAACCCGGGCCTTGGGCAAGCTGAGTTCATAGGGGAGACTTGTGTCTGAACATCCCTACTGTTCTCTGAAATAGTAGTCTTTTGTAGACTTGGATAAATATATTCATACACACCCACAGCTCTGTCAGGAGTCGGAGTTGATCACCCCTGAAATAAGACAGAATATATATAATACCCATTATACTAGCTGTGAGTCAAACTATCCAGAGTGTTGGCCTATTTTCTGCATAGAAATGAAAAAATTAACTTTTTACTCCAGAAATTGCCTGACCAGTATCCTTGAGAGCCCTCTGATGTTGGTAGTGATTGTGAGAAATATGTACATTTCCCTGCTCTGCTTTTGAAATCCTGCCTTGGGCAAGGCAGGGCATGGGATTGGTGGGTCCTTCAACTGCACCCCCTTGTCCCCCCTCATGCTTCAGGGTCCAAGTCGCAGAACTGTCTGTGGAACTCCATCATCGACGGGCTCACAGGGAACGTCAAGGAGAAGCCACGGCCAACGATTGTCCACGACCCCCGGCCCCCGGAGCAGATCCTCGCCGATGAGCTGCCCCAGCTCGATAGCCCGGAAGCCTTGGTGAAGACGTCCTTCAGGTTTGCACCCCAGCTGGTTCTTTCTTATTCGCTTTGGAGTTATTTCCACCCAGTTGGATGCGTCGTCAGCGTGGCCAGCGGATCACCTCATGCGTTTCCACTGAGTAAATTAGCATTGAGGAGCGAGTGTTGGGATGCATGCGCGCTGGACTTCTGGCTGGGTTTCCTGAATGTGGTGAAGATCACATCAGTAGTTAAGTTGCTGTTGGCATTTAATTGGTATTGGCATTTAAATGCTGAGGCAAAGGATTTACTGAAGTTGGCAATTTGAATTGGATTAATGAGTCTTTTGCTTCAAAGGAGGATGACGCATGGAGATAAGTGCGCGGAGAAAAAGCACGCGGGGGAAATGAATGCAGCCCTGCGCCTTTAGAGTCTTCTGTGGGGGGGTTGGGAGGGGTGGAGTGGGGTAGGGAGGTTTCTGGTTGTGAGAGATGTGCGAGGTGCTGCCTCCAGAAAGGAAGGGAGCATCTCGCGTGGCTTCCGAGCGGCTGTTTGCTCTGTTCTGGCTTTTCCTTCAGGCTTGCACCCTCCTGCAAAGGCCTCCCGTGTTTTCTTTCTGGTTTGTACTCCACTTTCATCACGACAGTGTCCCTCACCTTCTCACCATGTTAAATGGGAACCGGTCTGCGTATGGATGAAGCGCATAAAATGATTTCTTTTTTCCAAATGGGCCTTGCAAATTCACATTTGAAATACACGGAAGTACTGGTATCAGAAGTTCAGATTTAATGATTTTGCTGGCCTGCCTTCCTCCCGTCCTTTCTCCTGGTTACCCTAATTTTACTTCTTTCATTAGGCAATGCTTTCATATTCTCCACACGGCTAGTAGAACATAGAAAGCTCATAGAACGTCTCTTCCCCCCACCCCCCAACAGTGCAGACACCCCTTGGAGTCCATGAAATGTATTTGAAAAATGTGCTCTCTTGCGTCCAGGTGATGTGTGTAATCGCTCAGTAAAAGCCATTTCATTGTGTGAAGGTTCTCAGTGGAGGTTGAATTATAGATGAGTTCTGAAAAGGAGTGATGAATAGGGGTTGGATTTCTTTATAGAATGTGGTGGACGCAGTGGCGGAACGAGAATTGCAAGGCAAACGCTTTTATTATTCATAGTATGGGTATAAGTTTTAAACAAAATAAAACCCATTGAAGTAGAGAGAAGCACAGCCCATAAACCTGCGATTCTCCGCGGTTCCCTGTGGTGGAGGGTGCGGGGTGCGGGGAATGCCGTTCTGGGTCTGTGTGTTCTCGTCTTGGAGTATGCGGTGGGGTCAACCCCTTCACGTACAGTCTTCTCGTAGCTACTCATCCCAGACCAGGTTCGTCATAAACAGCTACGGAGTTACAGGCTGGCCGGACCCCACCCATGCACGAATTCATGCACCGGGCCTCTAATACACACACACACACACACACACACACACACACACACACACACACTGAGTGGCCAGATTATTATGCGTTCAGAGATCATAATAATCTGGCCACTCAGTGTATGTTGCTATGTTCATCTGCTATGTCCAGGAACTGTACATCCATTTGCTTGTTTAATCCTCCCAAACCCTGGCAAGGGGAGTCATGTTGTCCCGCGTGTACAGGTCAGGAAACTGAGTCTCACAGAGATCAAGCAGCTCACTCAAAGTCACCCAGCAGGTGGCAGAGCTGGAAATGTGAACCCAGTCCACACCACCGACTCCAAAGCTACGCCCTCTCTAACCTGCTCACCTTGGCTCTTGTGCTTCCGGGTTCGCTGGTGGTGGAATAAGAGTGTGATGTGGAGTTTGTACACACACACACACACACACACACACTTTGATGCTTCTTCTGTGAGACTGACCCTGTTCTGTTACACTGAATCCCTTTTCTAGTCTAAACTTAGGCTTTGAATGCACCTGCCCTTTTTGGATAGGAGCCCCTTCGGTGCTTCTCAAACTTCATGTCTCACAAAGTCCGTGGGGGATCCTATCACACACAGACGCAGACTCACTGGGTCTGGCTCACAGCCTGGGACTCGGCATTTCTAACCAGCTCCCATGGCACGCGATGGCCCGAGGACCCCCTCTGAGGAGAGAGGCATGGGCTTTGGAATACCACGGCTGTGCGTTTGCCAACACTCCTCTAAACTACGTCGTTTGAGTCACGGTTTGGAGTCTCAGTTTCCCCATTTTACAAATGGAGACAGTGAAATAGCAGCACAGGCCTTGGGGACGGTTACTAGGGTTCAGTGGGCTAATGTCAGGACAGCCCCCAGTTCCTTCCCTCCCAGTTTTCAGAACCGTGTTTAGGAGGGGATTGAGCCTCCACGCCTTGACACCCCCTCTCCGGTGCCGGGTTGTGCAGAGAACCCCGGCTGCGAATGGGAGCAAGGCCGGCCACTGGCCTGGTCTCCTTGGACGGCAGTGGGAATGCTGAAGCCATCCAGGGCGTTGGCCATCTCGGTTACTTCCCTTGAATTGTCTGGCTCCCAACCGAGGTTGAGTTGGCAGGTTTTGGTAATTGTGCGTTTGGGAGAGGAGCACGCTCACTCCCTGGAGAATGACTGGGGGCCCGATGAGCCTCTCTTCCCACGTCGAATGGACTTATTTGGGCTTTGGCAAAAGCGCTCCTGGTTCTATACATAGCTTCCTGAGAATACATTGCAGAGAGCAGAGCTGCGCTGAGCCAACACCCTCCGCTACGGATGAGATTAAGGCCTTGTCAGGTCCCATTTAATGGATTGTGTTTTCCACGCAGAATTAAATCATTGAACTCATCCTCATTTTGGCGTTTGGCAGTCATTTTTCCACCCGGGGCTGCTGCCAAGAAGCCGGTTTCTGACTGGATTACTTTCAGGAAATGTGCAATCTGGCTGGTGATGCGGTGTGGCGTGGGGTGGCGTCCCCTGCAGCTTCGGACCCCACCCCGGGATGAGTCATAGGTTAAAATTCCCTGTTAGCTCATGGGAAGTCTGGTCACACATCTTTCTCCATCACTGTGTGTTGGTCACCCACTGGGAACTTCGGGGACACCTGCTTCCCTGACTCAGTGCTGCCTCCTGCAGTTGACATTTCCCGCTGTAGTCTCCGCTAATCCACATCAGTGGAGTCTTCCTCAAGTTTGCTAATGGAACAATGAAAGAATGAATTCTGAGGCTAAGGGAACAATGAGAGAATGAATTTTTAAAGTTCAGGGGAGTTTCTTTTGCGTGTTGGCTTCCCACAAGGCAAATATTTAGGCTTCTCGTTGTAAAAAGTAAATTTTTATGGACCGATTTTCCACTGTTGGGAGTTAACAAAGCCATTTCTCTCGCCTTCTTCCTGGTCCTTCATTTTGGAAAAGAAGGGGTTTATTTTCGCAGCAGCCCTGTGGATGCATCGTCCATCCGGGCAGCATATTTGACCCAGGGCCCCAGCTTCTGGGCGAGGAAATTGTCCCTGTGATGGCTGATGCGGTGTTTCCCAAGGGCACACCCGCCAATGACTGAGAGTGTCAGGGATGCTAAGGCTGGCTGCTCCTGGGGGCTGGGGGCCTCCTTTGATGGTGACATTGGCTCAGGGACTCCCTGATGGCCTTGCTGAACTTTCCTTAGAACTGCACTGTGGACTAAGACACTGCTACCCGACTTTCCGTCCTCTCCTTCACTGGGGCTCAGACCTGCATCCCAGCTCTCCCCGTCTCCCCAGCTCCTTCCCCGTTTTCTCTTGCACGTGTTCCCCCTGGTCAGTTTCTTGCATGTCCAATTCTGTCTGGGCATCTGCTCTTCAGAGGCCCCTGGCTAACACAGTTTCCCACCGTGCGGCGATCTCGGCTGGCCCACGCGGCCCGCTCCGTGCTGTGGGCACGGCTTTCAGGCTCCTGGCCCAGACAGCCTGGCCCAGGCCTCCCTTTCAGTTTATGTTTTACGTTTGATGCTGTATCTCCCCTCGGGCTCTAGGGGTGGGGTTTGCATGGGACAGGCCACAGTTTTCTTTAGCATCTTGTACTTTTATTTTAGAGACGTAGCTGAAGCATTGGGGTTAACTAAAGAAACTGCACCATAAAAGGGGATACTTTTAAATCATACCCCAACACGACTGTTTCTCTTGTCCAAGGGAAGGAAGTATCTTAAACGTTGAACTCTGTCCAGACGGTTCGCTCATGGACACACCCTCCGGTTCCCAGCCAGCAGACCTGTCTCCAAGGCTCACTTCCCCTAGGGAGGGCATCCCTCTTCAAACCAAACACATCTCACCCCGCTACGAGGGGACCCAGGGTTCCACACACGGGAACGGGGCTCATCTTCGGTGCCCCCCACCCGCCCTCATAATAACTCCCAGCAGCGCCTTTGACAGAGGTGAAGTGATTCACCCACAGGGAGGAGCGGGAGCTTTGCACGGTCAGGGGGAGGGAGGCTGGGAACTTCCATCCGAATCTCTCCGTCAGTGAGTGTGGGCCCACCCGGGCTTCCTGATGACCACAGGAACTTCTGCCATAGGCCTGTGGTCGGCAAACTGCGGCTCGCGAGCCACATGCGGCTCTTTGGCCCCTTGAGTGTGGCTCTTCCACAAAATACCACGGCCTGGGTGAGTCTATTTTGAAGAAGTGGCGTTAGAAGTTTAAAAAATTTGGCTCTCAAAAGAAATTTCAATCGTTGTACTGTTGATATTTGGCTCTGTTGACTAACGAGTTTGCCGACCACTGCCCTAGGCTGTGGAGGCCTGGAGTGTACAGGGAGTCCCTGAGGTTTTCTCTAAATGAAGGAAGACACCCCCTCCCCCACCCCCTCCACATGCGTGGATCCCGCTGAGATCTGTTGTGAGTGTGACATGGTTCTGGATACGGTGGTCCAGCCTTCAGCCCTTGGAGACGCGGTCTCCTTGTCAGCCTCGCTGGCCAACCCCCATTCACAATCCCAAGTAGTCTCTGAGGTTCGGCCTCAGGGGCTTGTGGGAGCATCTGAGGCCCATCCAAACCACACAGAACCTGAGAGTTAACTTGAGAAAGCCAACCCCAGACTCCTTCTGCCTGCCTCTCCTGGCCACTGAGTTTACTGGGGTGTAGACCCTCCGGTGTGTGGGTGGGGAGGTGTCCCTCGAGAGACAGAGGACACACCCCTGCCCCTCTCCTGCCCCAGGTTCCCTTCTCCCTGGAATTCCCCAAGCGAGAAAGGCTGGCCTCCTCTCCTGAATTACAGCCTCCTCCCCCCGGAACCCGGCCTTGGGCTAAGGCCTGGTGGTGGATGTGGTGGAGAGACAGATACGGCACCTACGCTGGGAAATAGCTCAAATGCACCCTGGGTTATCCCTTATAAGCTTTTGGTGATGAATGACTTTACTGCTTTTTTTTTTTTTTGCCGTCAAATGAAGGTACCCGACGTAAAAATATAACAAACCCTTGAGTTAAAACTGTGCCCTGTGATGATGCACACCTGCATCGCCCTTGATTGGGGGCCCTGGTCCGCTAGTAACCTCATGGGAACGTGACCCTATGTTTTACTCCGTAGAAATTTTTGTTCCCACTTACAGCGTTGGGACAGCGGTTCTGTCTGCCCTTGCTAACAGGAAAGGAGCGGTTTCCTTCTTATTAGAATCTTTCACGGATCAGATCTCCCTCCCACTCAAGTGCACAGGCTGCCGTCACATCCTGTGGCTGGCTGGAGCCACGCGGAGAGACCTGGACCGACTCATGCCCCATCCCTGGACCGCACACAGACCCCTGAGTGTGTTGAGTGGCACGTGGCGTGGCTGTGAGACCGACCACCTGGGCCATGCAGGATGGGCCGGGTCGGAGGCAGGAGGACTTGGCCTGTATGGAAGGAACTGTTGGATTTGCCTCTGAGGCCCTGGAAGGGAGACAGTGCAGGAAAAGTGAACTCGGGACCAAATGTGGGGGGGCCTTGCTTACCATGGAGGATGGTTTGTTCTCACTCCCCAGGCCCAGATCTCTGGAGCCCTTGGAAACCTTTGGGGAATCCAGAAGAAGACTGCATATGGTCTCCTTAAGTTACAGAATTAGGGCTTATATTTCCACTAGAGGCCCGGTGCATGAAACTCGTGCACTCGGGGTGGGGGTCCCTCAGCCTGGCCTGCACCCTCTCCCAGTGTGGGAGCCCTAGGGGAATGTCCGACTGATGGCTTAGGCCCTCTCCAGGCCTAAACCATCCGTCAGACATCCTTAGCGCTGCCACGGATGCCACCACCACTGCGCTCGCCAGCCGTGAGCCTGGCTTCTGGCTGAGCAGCGCTCCCCCTTTGGGAGCTCACTGACCACCAGGGGGCAGCTCCTGCATTCAGCATCTGCCCCTGGGTGGTCATTTTGCTTCATAGCAACCCGTCATTCTGCCGTTCGGTCGCTTTGCATATTAGCCTTTTATTATATGGGATGTCTCAGACCCAACACATAGAGCATCCAAAGAAAGGTTCCTGGGCTGCGGCAGAGAGGGAGGAATGGGGTGGGAGAACAGCCTGGGTGTGAACACCTATGGGGCCTGGAGAGTGCAAGGGCAATTTGGGGAAAAAATTGTGAAAAGTACATTTTCCCACATGGATTGGAGCAGAGACTATTTTTTTTTTTACTTCTAAATGCAGTAGTAGCTAAGGTATAGATTAGACAGCCCCATGACTGTCGCCTAGTGGTCCCCATTCATTGATTACTGTTCAGTGCAGCTGGAAGTGATTGGTGGGATGAATGACGTCGGGACCCTGGAGGTCAGTTACGCTGGGAAGGGTTGCTGTTTGAACAAGAGCTGCAGCCATGCCTGTGCTCCTTTGGAAGAGGTGCTAGCGCTGGTCAGGGGGCGGGGCTCCGGTGCTGGGAGGCGGGCACACTGCAGTCTGCCCAATGGCATGACTCATGCGCTCTGCAGAGTCAGACAGGGAGGTGTCAGTCAAATGGCAGACTTGGATTAGGGGTTCAAACCTCTGATCTGTTCATCATTTTTATTCTCTGAAAATGGCCCAGGCTTAGAATTAGAAAAGGGTGTACGAAGGGGTGCTGCATTATATTAATTAAATTATGTTTCTCCAATGCTCCGCTGCTCCTTCTGTGCTCAGTTATGTCTAGGAGGGAGGGAGGGAGGGAGAGAGGGAGAGAGAAAGAGAGAGATCCACTTAAGAGAAAGTAGACCATACAAATTCTAAAATTATTTACCTTTCCAACACATTGAACAATTCCAGTGGCATCACCAGCAGCCTCAAGCGAATCCCCTCCGCTGTGAGTTCATCTTCTCCCGGTTGAAAACCTTGCATTTTACGACACTGAGGGGTCTCTATTCTTTTCAGATTTATTTTCTACCTCCGATTTCAGTGGTTCTCAATCCGGGCCGCACAGCATGAACCGGCACCCTGGGGTGGGGGCAGCCCGGGCAGCTGCTGGCTTTCAAAGCTCCTGTGGTTGTGCCGAGTCCCCAGTCCTGGGAGCCGGTGCTCCCCGGCACCGCAGGCTCCCTCCGGCCTCCCCTCCTCCCCTGCATCCCCCACATCCCGTTTCCCTTGGTGTCTGCTGCTGCCTCCGGGGCCATTTTTCTAACGGCCACCACGGCCTCTCCTGACCACGTCCCCGGCGCAGGCCTCGCTTCTTCGCGTTTATGGGCACCGGTGTCTGGAGTGTCGCAGCGATCGCAGGATGCGCTGTCCCACCCCGGGAGAGGCCATATGTCCCTGCCATTTAGGATAACCGGAGGGTCACCAAATGTCCCTTATGCTGTCTCCCTCCAAGAGCCAGTCCAACAGAACGTAAGCCGATTGCGTGCTTTTTCTGGGGAATGCGGAACGTGGACGTGTCAGGAGCCTGCCAGGTGCTGGCTGTTTTTCCTCATCTTCCAAAGGCGGCGTGTTTCCCACACCTTCTGGATAAACTGACTTGGAGGCATCGCCTCCGTTTCTTAGTCACCAGTCCTCTTTTCTCCATTCTTTCCAAAATGAAATTTCATCCTAAAAATAATATGCTTCCCTTGTAGAACATTTGATCAGTGATAACATGTAAAAAATCCTGACTATTAACTGTACTATCATTTGGCATCCTTCCTGAAGTCTTTGTATCTATGGCTTATCCTTACAGTTGCAATTATGGCACAGATACGATTTTATATCCTATTTTTTTCCTGAACATTTTATCGTAAGCTTTTTTTTTTTTTATATTGCCACATAATGTGTGTGTGTGTGTGTGTGTGTGTGTGAATGTATGTTGGACATTTAAGTTCCCAGCTTTTCTCTCTTTAAAGGAATGCTATGATAAAAATCTTCAGGCACCTGGATATTGCTATATTTTAAAAAAACATGTCTGTATTGATTCAGAGAGAGGAAGGGAGAGGGAGATAAACATCAATAATGAGAGAATCATTGACTGGCTGTCTCCTGCACGTCTCCTACTGGGCATGTCCCCTGACCTGGAATCCAACCGTGACCTCCTGGTTCATGGGTCAATGCTCAACCACTGAGCCACACCGGCTGGTCGATATTGCCATATTTTAAGCTGCATCCATAGGTCGAGAACTCCAAGTGGAAACACTGGTTCAAAGGGCATCTTCACTCTTTATGAACCACACTGAAGAAGGAGCCCTGAGGAGCCCCCTCCCATGGGCTTCCAGAACAATGGCATTTGACTGAGCCTTGAAGGCAAGACAGGTAGCTCCTTTCATGGTTAGGCTTTACGAGGAGGGGAGAGCAAGTTCCAGTGAGAGGAAGTAGCTTTCGCAAAAGCACAGGGGTCAGAGAACGTTTAGGGACTGCTACTAGGAAGTCTGGTGGTTTAAAAGAATAATAATAATAAAGCCACCAGCTTTACTTCTGTCTTATGAGAAGTCTCAGGGATTCAAAGTCCACTCATGTCCCCACTCTGCCCAGGTATCCTGCAGTATCCCCCTCGTCCTCCAGAGGGCGATAGAAAACACGGTGGGAATTTTGGTTGTCACAATGCCTGGAGGTGGGGGCTGAGGGAGGACTTTAACATCCTAACATACAAAGGACCGTCCAACACCAGGAGAAATTGTTCTGCCCAAATGCCAGTAGCAGCCCCATTGAGAACCTCCTGCCAGAACCGACCAAATTGCTTTGGGAGATTTTCTACTCCCCCCAAACTCCCCACATCTTCTCCTTCCTCTCTTTCTAAAATTTCTTCCTGGGAAAATGCGAGTAGCTGGAGATCTAAAAGCTAAATGATAATCTTGTTCTCAGATTGGAAACAGTTTATATTTATTATTTTTTTGCTGCAAACAGTGAGCACCAAAATAGTGGGAACCACCATCCTGGGCGTCAGACATTGGGACTTTCAGCCCTGCCTCTGCCACCAGCTATTGCTAGGGTTCTGGGCGAGTTGATCAGTTCGCTAGTTTGTAACATGGGACCAATAATACCCGTTTCAGAATTATTGTGAAAATAAAATAAATAGAGATAGATGAATGTATACAGTGGTAAAGTACTATACTAGTGCAACATGAGGCATTATTTTGAACAGTTACTAGTAATAATCATTTTATAATAATTAACCATTACAATTATAGGTATTATTAACAACACCCACATAAGCATTAATAATCACATGAAAATCACCCAAAATGATGATAATAAATTATCATTGCTTTGTACTTTAAGGTACATGTAACAAGCAGTTTTGAAAGAAACACTCCTTTGGATTTGAGAGTGAGAACGTTGCCAGGCCGGAATCCCCGTGTCCGGCTGCTGTCGTTGACTTTTTCAGCGTGTATGTTGCAGCTGGTCTGCCGGGGGGGAGGGTGGGAGGGAGGAGGGGTGAAAAGGGACGGTTTGGAAGTTGTCAGCTCAGCCGAAGCATCGCCCTGCTGTTCTGCCGTCAGTAAGTAGTTACACCCTGGGCAGTATCTCCGTCATTACTTTCCCCTTTTCCATTCTCTCCAGCTGTGAGTTTGGCTCCAGTCCTCGGCACCTCTCACCTTCCCACCACAATAGCCTCTCCAGTGGCCTCGCTGCCTTTAGAGTCTCCTCGTCCAACCCAGTCTGCATGAAAAACCCTCGGTGTCTCCCCAGCGCCTACAACATCTGTGCTCAGCGGAGGCAATGGGAGACATTGTTGAATCAAAGTAATTTGTTACTGCTGGTAATTGGAGAGCAGAAGCCTGTGAATAATTTATTCTCTCTTTGTTTTACTCTTTAGAAACCAATTAGAGCAAGGTTCACTGTATCATTGCTGTCTAGCGTGGGAGAAGAAGGGTGGAGTTAGAGCCAATGCGTGGAAAAATCCCGAATAATGCCCGGATGTGCCTGCAGACAGTGCCGCTCATCATTTATGTTTTGGGAGAGAATAGTTGAGAACCAGTAGCCTGAAGAATAAAAGCCATGTCGTTCCTTCGAATATCATAAAAGGGATGTGTGATCTGGTCCTTATTTTGTCTTGATCCTTCCCTCCCACCACCTCACCTCTCTTGCCATCTCCACTCCAGTTGTGGTGACATTTGATGGCTTGGGTGAGGCTGACCCGCCTATAACCTCCCATACTGGGCCGGGTACCCACGCCTGGCCAGTGGAGGTACAAGATTCTTTCAACCATTGGGGTTGGTTGGAGGAGATGGGCAGGTGCCTCTAGCTGGACCTATAAGAACCAGCCTGTGGTTTTGCAGGAATTATTGGAAAGTGGTTCCAAGCTGGTAGGATGTATATCTGGGCCTACCTGCCAGGGGCCGTGTTGCCACCACGGGGAAAGGCCTAGGTGAGTATGAACCGAGGAAGAAAGGAACACGGAGGGACAGGTGGATACGAAGTCATGGTGGCGAATGGGAGTCCCTGGACACACCTGAAGTTAGACAAAGCTTGGTTTTATGAGCCGGTATATTCTCTGTCTGTCTGCCTTCCTTGTTTAAATCAGTTTGAGTTCAGCTTCTGTCACCTCAAACGAAGTGTTCTGACCAATATACTGGACTCCTTACCATTGTAAACCTTGGCAAGCTCTTTGCCATGATGTGTTTTTGCTCATGGCCTGGAATTCCCCTCCCCGTCTCTCAACCCAGCAATAGTCTATGTGTCTGTCCAGGCCCTGGTTAGACATCCCCGCTGCCTCTCCAGCCGACCTGGGCAGAATGAGTCTAGTCTGCATGTTCCTGTCGTCCAAGGTCACACAGATCATTGCATGAAGTCCTACAGTTAGCCACATGTGTGTTGGAATGTCCCCAGTGGTCTGTAATGGGTCCTCAGTCTTTCTTTAGTTTGAGATCCTTAGCTCCACACACTTCCTTACCTAAATTTATATCCCACACAGTTTGCTCAGCTGCTGTGAAGAGACAATAAATATTTGTTGACCTGCACTAAGCAGAAAAAGAGAAGTAATGAAAGGGAGAAATAAAGAGAAAAAGTACACGTTGTCCTTCAAAATGTGGGTAAAGGAAGATGGGAACAACTTGTTGGATAACACGTTAAACCTATTCAATCTCTTTCTCTGGGAACTGTTTGTACTTGACAGCTGCAGATATACGGGAGCCCCTGGACGGGAAAAATGTAGCACAGCGCCTGGGAATGCCAGGAAGGGAGACTGCAGCACTGCTAAGTCACATAAAGTCACCGTCAGTGACACTGTGTCCCGCACAGCTGAAACTCCTACCAGCCGAGGGGCTGTCCGTCCCAGCAGTGCCTCCCAGGGCTCTTCCCTGCTCACCATTCCCTGGCTCAGGCTGCCCCCACTGGACTCCTGCACCCATCCTCTCACAGGGCTCCCCGCCTGCCTGCTTTCATACACACACTTCATTCTGTAAGTTGGGTCGGAATGATGCCGGAGATCTGTTTAAGGTGATCGCTGTCAAGTAGACTTGCTAGGGTCTGGCCTGGACGTTCTTTCACAGCCTCCTTTCCCCGAGTTCCCATTCTTCCCTGTAGTGTTTCAGCTGAAGCGAGCCATATGCCAGCAGGGGCTGTGGACCGTGCGCCGCTGTTTTCTGTTTGGGTCGCTCTCTTAGGTAGATCTCTCCACCTGTAACATTCAATTCCCAGCTCTGCCAGACCAAAAGCTTCATCCCTTTGAGGCGACCGACGAATGCCACCTCGTTTGCTTTCCACACTCTGAACTGCCCTAGAATGTTTTGGTCATTAGTTATTTGTGTATCCATTCTGTATTAGGATAGGCTAGCTGCTATAACAAACAAGCCTCAAATCCCAATGGCCTATTGCAACGAAACTTTATTCCTCACTTGGCCACCATCCAGTGCAGCTTGGGCATCTTTTCTGTCTGGAAGCTTCCAGGCAGAGACTCTGGAGTCTGTGATTCTTCCCTGGTGTAGCTGTACTATCTTAGAGGCCTTAGCTTCCAACTGCCTGTCTTATGATCAGGAGAGAAAGAGAGAGGATGGTGGAAGGTGTGAGATGTTGTAGAGGCTGGACTGGGATGTGGTGCATGTTATTTCCATCTACACACCACTGGCCAGAACTGAGTCATATGGTATTAGTCTAAGAGCAAGGTGACTGGGAAATGCAGTTTTCTTGTGGGCCCTGGAAGAGGGAATGGGGTTGGTGAGCCTCTGGCTGGTCTCTTTCACCTCCGTGCTGGAAAAGTGTCTCTTCATTTCTACACTCTTTGGTGTTTCTGAACAAAGTACCCCAGTGTGTCAGGCAGTGAAATGGGCAGCACTGTTCACACTATCTTTTGCTACTTTAATTTTATTTCCTTGCTCCTGAGCAGGGACAAAACCTTGGGGGCCTTCACCTTTATACCTTCCTCTCCCCACTTCTCCACTCCACCCCACCCCATCTCCTCCTCCTCCACATCCTTCTTCTTTTCTCTACATCTTTCCTCCTTACCATCTGAATTTTTCTTATTCCCTTTGCCTTCTCTTAACCTACTTATCATCCTCACCCCAAACCCAGTTATAAAAGCCTAAGGATGTGTGTGTGTGTGTGTGTGTGTGTGTGTGTGTGTGTGTGTGGAAGGTGGGAAAGAGGGCAGTTATTCTACTTCTTTCTATTCATTTTTTTTGGTGGGGGGAAGAGTTAAATAAATTTTTATTTGGGAATAATTTTAGATTTACAGAAAAGTTGCAAAGATGATACAGATTGTCTCCATATACCCTTTACCCAGTTTCCCCTAATATTAATATCTTAACATTTCTGTGGCACTTTTGACAAAATGAAGAAACATGGTACATTTGACCTTGGTACATTGCTATTAACTCCAAACTTTATTTAGATTTTGCCATTTTTTCCACCCATGTCCACTTCCTTTCCAGATCCCATTCAGGACACCACACGGCACGTGGGCTTTATGTCTCATTGTCTCCAGTGGTCTGTAATGGTTCCTCAGTCTTTCTTTAGTTTGAATGACCTTGACAGTTTTGAGGAGTACTGGTCAGGTGTTGTGTAGACTGTCTCTCAATTTGGGGTAATTTGATGTATTTCAGGGGGTCTGGGTTTTTGGGAAGGAAGACCACAGAGATGCAGTTCCTTCCTCATCACATTCTTTCAGGGAGTACATGCTATCCCCAGGGTAACACTCATTATGATAAACTTGATCACTTGTTGAAGGTAGATTTCTCCACTGTTTAGCTACTGTTTTCTCCTTTCTATACTCTTATTCATTGGATACCAGATGCTAAGTCCTGCCCACGCTCAAGGGGGATGGGATGAAGCTCCACTTCCTGGAAGGGAGAGCATCTACTTAACGTTATTTAAAGCAGCCTATTCTTTAAGCTTCCCTACTTAAATGCTTTCAAAGTCTCTAGACAGATTGGAGCCTCAATGACAGACATAAATCATGGCCTCGGAAGCGATCTCCCTGACAACTAAATGAAAAGCCTTGAACATTTTTATTCCACTGGTAGGCGAAAGAGTCCATCCCGAGGAATCAAAACAAAGCGAGCAAATGAACCCATTAGCATATCATCATTCTGTGAAGTAGCACACCGTGGAGATAGCTAATAACCACAGAGCGCTGCGTGAGTCACTCGCTGCGTCCATTATTCATGAATGTACATCCCCGTTCAGGGGTAGAGTAGCAAGGCTCCTGGGCTTTTCACAATTGCCCTCAGCATTTGGGGCAGGCCAACGTGCTGAGGTGCTCTGTTGGGAGGTAAGGAAAGAGGGCCGGAGGGTGCATTTTGCTGCTGTCACGGCCACACTCCCTACCGAGCCAGCTAAGAGCATCAGGTGCGCCAGGGAGGAAGCTGCAGAAAGTCTGATGGGAGGTGGAGTCTCTGGCCTCAGAGCCTGCTTTCTCAGCTGTCGGGAAGAGTGTGAAGGGAGTGCTTTGAAATAAAAGTTGAATCACAGCTCTAATTGTTTTCCAGTTTTAAGCTAGTTGGGTGAGATCACCTAGGCAGATCACTTTATTCTCCCGGGAGGATCTACAGATGATGTGAAAAGTAAGGCAGCTGAGTGCAAGAGCCAGGCCTCTTTAAGACATGCCTGCTAATCCACATGTTCATGGGGACATTCAGTTCCGAAAGGCAGGAGCTGGAAGAGAGGTATGTGGGCTTTGGTATCAGGCACACCTGAGTTTCAATCTTGACAGCCATTTATTAGTCAGGTGACCTTGGCCACTTCATCTCTCTTGAGTCTCAGATTTCCCAGCTGCAACATGGAGTTGATGAAACTTTCTTTGGATGGTTGTTACAAGGATTGAATAAGATAATGTCTATTAAGTGCCTACCTGGTACTTCATAGGTGACTTGCATCAGAATGCTTTAGGTGCAAGTAACAGAAAATTCAACCCAAAGTGGCCCAAAACATCAAAAGAATATTTATATTATTTCACATAAATAGAAAAGCAGTAGTAGGATTACGCTGGGATTGGTTGGTTCAGAGGCTCAATATTGTCATAAAAAAATAGGTTCTTTCCATATTTCTGCTCTGTCATCCTCAGCAGGATGGGCTAGTCCTCAGAGTAGCTCTCTTCACAGTCATAACATGGCTGCTGAAGTTCCAGGCATCGAGTTTATAGGTGACATCCAGAGGCAAATGAAGTCTTCAGAATGAGGAGACCATGTTCAAAAGCAGCCTCGATCTACCCTTCCTTCCCCACTTGACTACACTTCAAGTCTTATTGACTGGAATTACATCACAGATAGTTTAGGCCAATCAGGGTCCACTCCTGAGGCAAAGGCTGATCCAGCCTCCCTGATGTAATGGCCACACTTTTACCTAAAAAAAAGGTCTGGGTTCTGTTAAAAAGGAGGAACATCTCAATATGTCAGAACTTTTGCAGATGCAGCATATAAGGTTACTGAGATAACTAATGAGGCTAATCTTTGGCCTGATTGATTAAAATGTAGATATCTCTTCCTTTCCTTTAAACTGATCATTTGGTTGATTCTTTAATATTGTAGAATCTCAGAGTTTGAAGGAATCTCTCTAAAGCAAGTCTAAAGAATGATTATTTTCTCTTCTTGAATTAGCTACCAGTACACCCAAATCTCTCCCTGAAGCATGACTGAATGATTTCTGGCAAATCAATCCTGGGGTTATAGTTTGAGGGAATTATTTACACCCAAATTAACTGAAGTTAAATAAAATTACAAATTTAGTTTCTCAGTTGCACGAGGCATATTTTGAGTGTTTGATGGCCACCTGTGGCTAGTAGGTACCATATTGGACAGCACAAATCATACAACACTTCCATCATTGCAGAAGGTTCTGCTGGACACCACTGCTATCGATTATGCCTCCAGACCTTCCCAGTTTTAAAATTCTGAAGAAGCAAGAGACTCAGGAAAACAAACTTCTATTTATGTATTTAATAATTTGGTTGGTTGAAAAACATAACAAATAAAAATGATTTATGGATCAACATTTAGAAATTCTTTCCATAAGTTATTTGTCAGTTGAGCTATATAAACTAGAATTGATGAATCTCAACGTGCCTACATTTGCAACATGAGTTTTAATTAATTAGTATTTCACTTACTTTGTGCCTACTCAGTTATGCCTATAAACCTCAACTCCTGGTCATTCCAGGAGTGCTAATTTCTGACATTTTTTTCTCTTCTCTTGGTCTGCCCAGTCTCTGCATTTCCCAGTTGTTAACACCATCATCAACCAGAAGATGGGGAAAGGAGAGTTTTTTAAATTCAAACAGTGAAAAATGACAGCTTGTCCGTGTCTCAGGTGAAGGTTTTGTGGGAGAACATTGGTTCAGATAAGGAGTTTGGGCCATCCATTGATTGAATTAATAATAGTACCTTAGATTGCAATATCCCTTTCACATGTGTTATTCCATTTAATCTTCACAGCAAGCCTGTTACTTATTATATTATTCTCATTTTCAGACAAGAAAAGAGACTAGATTACTACTATGTGATGTGGTACATTAGTGGGGGGTTATGCTTTTGAAGGAAATAAAAATTTGGTTCTCTCACTGAACATACACAAGATCTGTTTAAAAGAATTATAAAACTAGAATTTGAACCCAGAACCCCTGAATCAAAATTCAGTGCTATTCATATCACCCCTGGCTACCATTCTTTGTCCTCTACTATATCTTTGTTATCTTTCTGCTTGCCAGAGATATTTAACAAATGGACACACTAAACTCTCATAGGAAGTTGTGAAATACAAAATAAATGGACTCAATTTAGAAGCAATCATAGCAGAGCTTGGGGCTCTTGATATAAAAGGTATGCTAAATTATAATTATGTAAAGGCATATAAATGATAATAGGATTTCCTTCTTCAATCAGAGGTGTAAACACATGGATTGCTGCCAACCTCTTATTTACTGTAAGGAACCATTAACCCTGCATGTGCTGGGATGATGTCAAAGACAGTGGAGGGCAGGCGTGGGAGATGGTGAGTCAGATGTACAGACACGATCCTTTCCCTCATGATTCTCAGTTAACATTGTATCCAGACAGGAAGCACTCTTTCAACCGAGGTAGACGAACCTTGGATCAGATAACAAATATGGAAGTGCAAAGTGACTTTTGGCTCTTTTTATTATTTAACCCGATGATGAGCGGCCTTGGTCACCTCCCCTTTTGCTTCTCCGGGGACAGAGGAGTTCACCCTCTGCAATGAGTCCATCCCTTACCTGGTTGATTATTCAATTTTAGGGTCTTTATTTAACCGTGATTGCTAATCAGCTCTTTCCCAAGCAGTCTCCACATTGCTTTTTAATAACGGTGACACCCATACAAAGCCAACGACAGGGATTAATTGGCTTGCATTGTCCAGAAAACGGAGCGTGGGCTCGAAGGGGGCTGCAACCACCCAGCCCTTAAAGAGCCAGGTGAAGCTGACGTTCTTCCTAATGGAGGGAGAGGATGGAAAGTGGATGGAGAGCGCTGGGCTGGGGGGCACCTGGCTCTATTTTTAGAGTGCTGTGGTTGCTTGCTGTGCAGCTTTGCTTGCAGCACGCAAGTTGGTTTCTGAAAGCAAACTTTCCTTCACGATCCATATTGTGTTTAGTATTTTGTAGGGTCTTTATTGAATCAGACTATTACTTTATGAAAACACTATGATATTCTCATGCCCCATCCTGGATTGCTATATGTAGGAATAAAATGAATGAATGAATGAATGAATGAAAGCATGACTGTGCGTAAGGGTGAACTCACAAGGAAAATATAGTGCTTTATAAATACTAGTTAAAAAGAATCTCCTGGGTATAGTTACTGCCTTCTTCTATATTATGGATTGCTAAAAAACACCCCCAAACTACTTGCAGTTAAATAAGTGAACTCGGCATGTCTTTTTACACAAAGACAACTTTTTGGAAAAGAAGGCAGACATTTCTAGATTCTGTTAGGCTCAGATACTTCCTCTGTTTACGATGCGGCATTGATTCATCCTGGGAGCAAAGAACTGAACTAAAGTTACCTCAACACCAATCAATATTTTAGCAACTTCGGCATTGCTGTTCTTGCTAGATGCTTGCTTTGGCCCCCTCTCTCTTTGTAACTCAATATGCATTTTCTTATCAGAAAGAGTCTGAGCCATTTTGAACCAATTCATTCTTTCAACAGATATTTATTGGGCATTTACTATGTGCTAGGCACATCTAGGCACCGAGGAAGAAACACGGAGGAATGAATTAGGGTGAAGTCAGCAGGGTTGACCATAGAGGGCGAGGCTGCATTTCTCACCGTCACTGCCCCTAAAGGTTTTTCGAAGTGTTCTTTCCAACCACCTAACAGGCCTTGCTAGGAGAGGAATTCTGGAATGCAGGTTTCTCCATTGGATTGCGTTGTCCTTGAGGTTTTAGTGTTCCTTCTGGATTGGCATGTTGGGAAGCAACGGTCAAGACCCTCACTCTGCTGTGAACTCTGTGAAGACTTTATGTCTCTGATTGATGTCACTGAGCGTCCACTAATGGTTTTACCCAGGAGCCAGGCACAGTGAGTTTGGCAGTTTTAAAAGTAGTTCTATCTCACAGCACAGGATGGAAGTCCTTGTCTCTCTTTTTAGCTCAGAACCACAATTTTAGAATGCTCTAACTTTGTCAAGTACCATCGAAAAGAACCTTAGGCCTAATTATATTGGAACAGTGTGTGCTCTATTTTAATCCTGAACTGAGATAACAGAGTCATTGGGAAGATTATTTCTGTCTTAACTCAGGAGAAGGGAAAAAACTATACGCTCATTAAAACAATCTAGGATCTTTGAATGAAAGCAATAAAGCAGTTACACTATTACAAGACTATTTTTGTATTATTTCAAGTTAATGTGGAGTGACTCAAAGAAAGTAACAAAAAGTTTTGAAGCTGAGAAAAACAAGTTAACTGCAAGGCAATTGAAAAAACAGGTGAGGGCATTGGAACTGTTTTTTTCTTTGAATAAATTACTCCATAAAGAGAAACTTGAACGCTATTATCTATTATATTTTAACAAATTAAAACATGTGTTTATCTATTGCAGAAGGATTATGTTAGATGTTCATTAATATCCTGAGTTTGGTAAGCAAATAAGTGTATGTAAATATATTAGTATAAGCCTAAGCAAAAGAAGAAAAATTTAAAAACGTAATTTCAGTACCTAGATATAACCATTGCAGTCTTTTATATCTTTTTACTATTTATGTATGTGTTTCTGAAAATAATTTTATAATTTTAAAATAAAAGTTAAAATTAAATTATTAATGAGAATTTAAATTATAATTTCAAATTTATAATTTAACTTAAATTAGAAAGCAAATTATAATGTGCTCTTTGCATGAACACTATATCTGGAACATTTTTCTGTGTAAGTAAGTGTGCATCTTCAGCAGTAGTGTTAACCTTTTTTTACTCCAGCCTAATTGAGGGATGAAATACTGTCTTGATAGTGGTATTCTACATCAGTTCTTTTTTTTAAGGGGCAGGGAGATGGTGAAGAGGAGGGAGGGAAGATGGTCAGCTATGTCAGGAAAAAAATCTGCAACATCACCTTTAATGATTGTATGCATTATAATGTTTTAAAAAAATTCTCATTGTTGGTCATTTAGGTTCTAATTTTTAACCGTAATGTGTAATATTGTGATAAACATTTTTATAGGGCCCCCATCTGATTATTTTCTTACAATAAATTTCAGACATAGAATGACTCTGTCACTCTGCACTAGCAGTACATTGATTTTAGGCTGTTGCCAAATTGTTCCCAGAAGTGTCATACCAGTAGCTACTATTGCGAGTAGTTTATGAGATTGTCTGTGGTCTACCATTTAGGCTGAGATCATTAAAAAAAAAATCGATGCCAATTTGATGGTAGAGAATCATTATTATTGTTTTATTTACATTTTAAAACTTAATGAAGTTGAACATTTTTATAATCTTATAAACCATTTGAATTTCTTTTTTATATGTGTCTCTTGATAATGTATATTTTATTGAATTGGAAGAATTATGACATTACTCTATTTGCATGCCATTACATGTTGCAATTTCTCCCTCATATGTTGCTTACTTTTAATTTTATGTTGTGTGTCGATATATAGAAATTCTTCCAAAGTCAAAATTCTCAATCTTTTATTTTCATACTCAGGAAAATAAATTTTCTAAATAAATTTTCTATTTTCATGACATGGAAACAGTTCCTTGAGCTACAATTTAGCATTCTTGTGGCTCTATCTTTTTTCATTTATATCTTTACTACATTGTTGTTTATTTTGGTGTCTTGCATAAGATAGGCACTAAGTTAATTTTAGTTAATGCAATACTGATTCTTAAAATTCTAACTCCATTAATATTAAATGTTTCATTTTCATATGCTAACTTTTGAAGGTTACTTCAGTTCTTCCAATTCTAGTCCATTAATTTGCTTTCTTTTTCCTGCATTAGCTTCAGATTGTGTTATTTACTGTAGCTTTATAAAATATCTATTAGTATCTGGTTGGATAAGTCTCCTTTCATTAATATTCTTTCCCCCCACCCCAGAAACATCTTAATCAATGTACATTTAAACTCCCATGAACAATTTAGAATATCTTTGACATACATCCTCAAAATCCCATTGAAATGGCATTAAATGTATAGATCATTTTGGGGATAATTTACATTTTGTACAATATTGATTCAGTTCAGGAATTGGTATGCTCTCTACTTATTAGAAGGCTTTATCAATTTTTTGATATGGTTCTTATTATGTTTATTTCTAGGTACTTTATATTTATTATTAATATTAGAAGACCCCCCACCTTCCACATTATATTGTCTTGATTATTTTTGGTACATAGGACAGTTATTATTATTATTATTATTATTTTTTAATTACTTTATTGATTAAGGTATCACATATTTGTCATCAACCCCCTCCCCCCGTTCCCTTCCCAACCCCCCCTACACGCAACAGTTATTATTTTTTATAATGCATTTTGTTCCTTTTCTTTCTGAGTTTTCCTAGTAGACAATCATATCATTTGCAGATCAACCAAGAAAAGTTTTCTTTTATTATGTCTTTAATTACTACTTTTGTTTCATTGGTCTCTGTTTTTCTTTGAATTCTGAGATGCTCTTAAATTGGTCTTCCACATCAATCCCTGTATTATCAGAGTTCTCCAGAGATAAAGAACCAACAGGATGTATGTATAGAGAGGGATTTATTATAAGGAATTGGTTTATGTGATGATGGAGGTTGACAAGTCCCAAGACCTGTAGTTGGCAAGCCAGTGACCCCCGAGAGTCAATGGTGTGGTTCCAACTGAAATGCCAACAGGCTTGAGACCCAGGAAGAGCAGTTCAAGGCTGGAGGCAGAAAAGAACCAATATCCCAGCACAAGGTAGTCAGGCAGGAGGAGTTCCCTCTTACTAGCAGGTGGGTCTGTTTTAGGCTGTTAGGAAAACTTGAGCATTTCCCAGTAAGCTGTTGCTTTTATAGGACCCCTCTAGTATTTCCCAGTACGTGCCTTAAATGAGGCAAGCCTGGAGTTGTATTTAAGACATTGACTTAACCTGGGACTTTTCAGTGTCATTCTGTGTGTTTCTAGCTGGCAGTTCTGGCTTCGTGGCTTGAGTGTTTGCAGTCTCCCTTTATTTCTTTCAGTTTCCTGAGAATCCTCTTAAGCTTTTTGTAGACTTGGAATTTTAGTCTAAACAGAGGCTGTCCAAGTATATCCATGATCAATGGGAAAGGCAGGGATTCAGTGGGGGAGGGAGAGAGGGGAAAATAAAAACTCACTTTGAGTTTGTTATTGGAGCTGGTACCTTTCAGCTCCCCAGATCCTGTTCCTGGGATACCCTCTGACACATTACCTGGCCTGGCATTTGGTACTACTCCCCATCCTGGGGGAGCCCCTCTAGGAGTTCTGGGTAGGATCAGAAGTCAGGCATATCACCATAGTATCATAAACAGCCTGGAGCAACTGCAAAATGCTTTGAGCTAGAGGTACAAGTAATGTCATGTCTGATTTTTCTAAATGAAGTCAAACCTGGCTTTAAACTCTACTAGCTATGGCTGGGGATGGATTCTGATGTTCATTTTTATTGGGCTTTCTCTCTTCTCTATGGAATTATGCAAGGCCCTCAGCAGCTATGTGTGTCTTAGGAGATGGAGGAAGGACTTGATCTTAAGTCCATGATGGTCAACATTGTTGGTATCCTTCCACCTGTTCCTAGATGCTCCAGTTGAGACCGGTTCTCCACGTCTGTCAGGCTCTGCTTCTATGCTTGTCGGTGATGATGCTCATAGGATCCCTCCTCAACGATTGCAGGCTTGACCATTGTGATGCTATGCAACCCTCCATCTCTTCCTCCCTACCTCTTACTTCCTGAAACATACATGACTTTCCAGGTTCTGGGAATCCAATCCTTAGGGAAACGGCAAATCTTTCTTCCTCTTGTTGCACCAGTGTTCATCCTGTCTACCCTGTCCATCCTTTGGACAATCTCTCCTAAGGTATCATCCTGTTAACTCTTCCTTAAGGGTTACAGAAACCAACCTGTAAGGACCCCGAGCCCAGCTCCCTCTCGAAAGGGGAAAGGGAAAATAGCTTCAATTCTTTGACTAATGACTTTATAAAAGACATCCTACCTCCTAAATTAAAAGCATGATACCAATTTAACTTTTCAATAACTCACTCTATTCCAGAATTTTTTGGGGGTCATTTAGGGGGAAAAGGTGAGCAGTGGATTTTGAACACTCTTGACCACACCCTACCGTAAGAAATATACCTCTAGCCAGATTGATTAAGGAAATAAGAGAGGAGACGAATGACCAATATTAGGAATAAAGGAAGGGACATTATTATAGATCTTGATACACACACGTGTATATATGTGTCCATGTGTGTGCTCACCATATGTGGTGACCTGACCAACTGTTATAATAAGTTTGAAAGACTTGAAGACCCAAAAAGGTGGATGAGTGCTATATTGGACTTAAGACGCTTAGGTTCCAGTTGTAGTTCTAATAATAATTTTGAGCGAGGCTTTCAACTGCTGTGGGCCCCAGTTTTATCATCTATAAAGGAGTATAATAAGCCTGTACCTATAGGGAATCATATACATGAAATCACCATATGGACTATATAAAGTCCCATTTACATAAGAAAAAGTCTTTTTATAGTTGTTAATATTATTAGCAGAGTTTGGTCAAATAGCTCTTGGTCAAATAGTTTGGAAAGCCTAGTCACACTGCTTGAGATCAACGTTTTCCTCTTGGACTTTAAAACAAGATCTCTCCGACGGGTTGGATAGAAAGAAAAGTTGATCGTGTCAAGGGAGGTAGACATTTCAAGAGTGTTTGCCCTCTGATGGGCTTCCAGATGCACACCAAGTAAAGCTTTTGATGTCTATGGTTTGCATCTGCATACAAAACAGAGAATTTTCACTTGCACAGTTGAGTAATAACTTGCACATAAAAATGCTTTTTCTCTATGGTCCAGAAGGTCACAGTGAGGTGAGGAGTGTTAGCACTCCATTCTGATACCGCTTTATTGCCATGAAATGGGCTGTATGGTGCTGTTGATAAACTTGTCCAGAGATGTGACTGAAGCTCCTGGAAGAAATAACTGTGTGGTTATAACAGGGCATACGTTTTATAATCCTATAGTTCTGTAGTCCAAAGCAATAGCAAAGGAGGACACGGATCACCTAGTAGGGCTTGTGTACTGAAAAGGCGTTCAGACCAGCCTCTCTCGTTTGGCTTCCTCTCACTCTCCAGCTCACTGCGCCTTCAGCTCCCAGCTTTCCAAGGTTACTGCACCTTCTGTGTTTCCAACAGCTCATCAGCCCTCTCACCCCAGGTGGTGGAATCAGGAAAGGAAAGTACAGGTGGCAGAAAAATTCTGGCACCTTCTCCTTTACTGTTTTACATATGTATGTGCCTATTATGAGCAGCCCCCTGCCAGTTGGGGAGGCTATTAAAGTGTTTACTTGGAATAAATCTAACAAACCCCTGCCTGCTTCTTGGTTATTATGATGCATCAGCTTTAATCAGAAGCAGCAAGGCACGCTTCTCCCATCCCCTGGGAATAGCAGGTGTGTTATCTTAGGGGGTGTGCTGAGCACATTAGGAGTGTCCTTTGGCAACAAGGTAGGTACAGGACGAGAAGTATGTCAAATCTTCCATAAACTGAGTAGCGTGTGAGCACCCCATAGCAGGCCTAGGCGCAGAAATAAAAGGGGGATGGGTTGACTAAGGTGTAGTTTCATATTAGGAACGTTTCACATTTAAGGACAAAACTTTCTTGAATCACACTTCTCTAATGTTTTAGGAATTTTAAGGGCTTGGTTTAAGGAAACTCTTTTAAAAATTCTTCATCCTCTCTCTTTTTAGGACCCCAATCTCTTGGGATTTTCTCCCACTTTATTTGACTTGTCTCATCCAGGCCATTTTGTCCCAGCCATCTTGCTCCCTTAGTCATGTGCAGCTTTACCTGATTGGCTTCTGACAAGTCACATCTTTCCCCATGCAAAGCCTTCTGGGAGATGTAGTTCTTCCCTCTGATGGCTGTTCTCTTGGGAATCTGTTCTTTCAGCTTTCATCCTTTCTGTCCTGGGGACAAAGAAGAAGCCATCCTTGTCTGCCACCTCACTCCACCTCTACTCCCCGCACCATTTTCCATGATGAGAGAGGGATTCCAAGAAGTTTAATATAACCAACACCCCACACTCACACAATTTTATGTCTTTAAAGTGTTATGGGTGTGACGATAATCTTTAGAAGATTTCACGATCTATAACAAACCTGCCCTCTTTGGTGTCTCAGAAGCATCCTTATCGTCACTTCACACCTGCTCCTCTGCTCCAAGCCTGAACACCTGGGACTCTGAACTAGTAATGTGTAACTTTTGTACTTTCTGATTTCATTGGCTTACATCGTTTCAGACTTTTAAGAGATTTCGTTCTTTCGGGCCTAATTCAAAGCCTTGTTTTGCCATCTGGTTACAGCCCTTTTCCTGCTGTGGCGTGTGTGACAGGCCTCACTAGGAGTTTCATTTGCATTAGTCCACCGCCTCCCCTTGCCTCTCCCAACAGCACCCTCCAGCTTTGTTGCTTAATGAGAGCACAGTCGCCGTGAGATGTTTGATTTGTAGCAAATCTGTAGTTGTGCTCGGAGCTGCTCTTGAGTTTCTGAAATTTCCCTGGGGAGTTTAAGGAGATTTTTAGTTTCCTCTCAGGCAGTTGAAGTCATCTGCTAATAAGCTCAGTCACTTTCCCCACCTGTTTCTGAAATCTTAAGTGCAATTGTTCGGAAAATAACACCCATCTATGGAGTTTAATCAGATGGCAGTCTCTGAAAGACTGCGAGGTTGGTGGTACTGGCGGTATCTTGAGGGACCATGAACTATCAGCATCATCATTACAGTGGTGTGCAGATTGAGGTTAGTCTTTTGCTTTAAATCAGGCGGAGATTGAGGGAAAGGTGGGGCAGGGAAGAGATGATGTCAGAAAGGGCCAGGGGATCGGCAGTTGGTGGGGCCCATGTGGAGCTACAGTCTTCTTTTGGTCAATCATGGGAGAGACACATTCTTCCTTAGTTGTCATGGTTCCTTCATGCAAGGCCCGCGGGACTTTGTAATGAGAATAATGCTGATGTATGTGTCTTACTATGTGCTAGGCATGGCCTGAGCTCTTGATAATAAATCTCACTTAGTAGAAAGTTCATGGGCTTTGAAGGCAGGTACCTGATTTCACTTTTGTGTTGTAATCCTGGGTGTGTGCTTTTTCTTTCTTTAAAAATATTTTTATATGCTTTTATTGATTTTAGAGTGAGGAAGGGAGAGGGAGAGAGATATAGAAACATCCATGATGACAGAGAATCATCAATTGGCTGTCTCCTGCATGCCCTCTACTGAGAATCAAGCCCACAACCTGGGAATGTGCCCTGCCCGGGAATTGAACCATGACCTCCTGGTTCATAGGTTGGCGCTCAACCACTGAGCCATCTGGGCCAGGCACTGCTATGAGCACCGGGGCATAGCAGTGAGTAACAAACTGGAGTCCCTGCTCACATTTAGCTTATATTCTCTTGATAGTAGTAAGTAAAGAAAATGTATAGGGTGTCACGTGAGACAGGGCTATGGGAGAAAAGTCAATCAGGGAGGAGAATGGGTGGGGAGTGCTGGCATGGGGAGAGGGGTCCAGTTTCCATGAGGCCTCCTTGAGATGGTGAATTTGAATAGAGACCTGGATGAGGTCAGAGAGTGTCGTGCAGACTGGGTGAGGGAATCTCAGGCCAAGGGAAGAGCATGTGCAAAGGTCCAGGGAGGGGGTTGGTAGAGGAACATCAAGGAGGACAGTGGGCTGGAGCTGAGTGGGGAAGGTGGAGGTGGGGAGGGTGAGAAGGGCAGGTGCGGGGAGAGGTGGTAGAGCCCAGTTGTTGGTCCCTGTAAAGACTCTGGCTTGCACTTAGAGAGAAATGGGGCCACCGGATGATTTTGAGCAGAGAAGGGTCATGATTTGACTTCTATTTTAAAAGGGTCACTTTGACAGCTGTTCTGGGGGAAGACTGAGGAGGGATGAAGGCAGAAGCAGGGACGGTAGTTAGGAGCTCTTGCTAGAGTCGGATGAGAGGTGGTGGAGCTGTGAGATGTGGCCAATCCTGGATCCACTTTCAAGGTGGAGCTAATGAGATCTGTGGGCGTGCAGAGTCCCAGAGGAGATGCTTGTGTGTGGGAGGGGGTGCCGGAAAACTCCTTCTGGGAAGGGCCAGATTGTACACGTTTTAGGTGGGCCATACGGTCTCGGTGGCAACCAGTCCATTCTGCCAACGTGGTGTGAAAGTTGCCGTGGACCATTCCTGCGGCTAGGCTCCAAAACATATACCTGCAAAAGCAGGTGCAGGCTGGATTTGTCCCACCTCTGCAGGTCCCGCCCACCTCTAAAATTCTGTTATTCCCCGAATTAAAAAATTATGTTTATTTCAGGTCTGTCTAAGTATGGGCATTCAAGGTCCAAGCACAGAAATTGTACATTTCATTTTGGGTGTATTAACAAAGTCCATTCACCAAGGCGAGTTCTTTGTTTCAATGTGACTATGCAGTATTTAAAAAAATTAATAATTCCTAGAGAAATACATGTTAGCTCAGGGACCATTTCCCCTTTAAATAGAAGAAAAAACGAATCACCTGCTATTCCACCAAGAAGAGACAGTCATGGTGAAGATTTGCTGAATAGAAAAGACCAAAATCTCTACTGTGCGCCCTGCCAGACTTCTTCATTCAGGCCAGTGGCTCTCCCCTGGGGACTCTCTAGCCCCCAGGGACATTGGGAAATGTCTGGAGCCACATGGGGTTGTCACAGCGGGGAAGGTGCTATTGGCAGCAAGAAGGCAGAGGCCAGGGATGCTGTTAAACTTCCTACGATGCACAGGGCGGAGCCCGCAGCTAAAAATGACCCGGTCCACATGTCAGTGCTGAGGCCGAGAAACCCTGATTTAGACCTATTAGATGTGCTATATGTAATTAAAAAAATGGAATCAAAGGGATATACTGTTTTGTCTTCTTTTCCCCCATTCAGTGATAAACATTTATTCATGTACATAAAGCCATCTGTTATTATTATTATTTTTAATCCTCACCTGAGGATAGTTTTCATTGATTTTGAGAGAGAGAGAGAGAGAGAGAGAAACGTCGAAGTAAAAGAGACATCAGTTGGTTGCCTCTGCACAGGCTCTCACCTGGGCCTGCAATTGAGCCTGCAGCAGAGGTACATACCCTTGACCAGGAATGGAACCCGCAACCCTTGGGTCTGCAGGCCAAAGCTCTAACAACTGAGCAAAACCGGCTAGGGTCCACTTCTGTTATAATTAAAGCTGTGTGCAGGTGCTATGATTTAAATAACCTTATTTTAAGATACTCAGGTTATTTCCAGGTTTGTATTTTTTTGCTAACATAAACACTGTGAGGAGAATTCTTGTACATAAATATTTCTGCGTTTGTTAAATTTGTACCCCGATGACTCACACTTGGTAAATGTACCCCAAGGCTGAGCTTTCGGTTCTCTCTCACCTCTCTGCTCCTGCAGTATTTGTGGCTAATTCCTTGTCTGTTCCTTTGGCCCAGGGCCCCAATTTCACCTCAGGTCCTGGAGTGAGGACCAGATGAATCAGAATATACATGTGCCAGGAGTAAGCTGAACTGAAGAGAAGGCACGAATATTGGCACAGAAGCATGCGTTAGCCGGCATATTGTGCTGAGTGACTCAGATTCCATTTAAACTCTCCATGCTCTGGCACAGCCCGCAGGTCTGGTTCTGTAGGCATGGACCAGCCCAGAGGGGATCTGGGTTGATCTCTGACAATGTGAGATGCAGGAAGAAACCATAGCCAGATTTTCTAATCATGAACATTTATGCTGTGCGTCCTATATACTTACTAGAACAAGGAGGCAGCACTTTGATACAGGTTTTGAGCCAAATGTTGATGATTGCCACGGTACTGGGATCATAATAAGTGCACACTGTATGCTAAGGGGCGGATTGATGTTGTATGTTTTGCATCTCTATAATTTTCTTCTGGAATTGTGGCCTAGGCAAACCTCTGATCCTTTACTATCTCTTGCACTGACCCTCTAATATTTTTATTCTCTATTTCTGTTCCTGGTGTTTTTTGTTTGTTTGTTTGTTTTTCTGTGCTTTGCTGAAAGAGTTCCTAAACCTATATTGTGATGCTTTGATTGAAATATTAATTGTTTTAATCATATCTTTAATTTATGAGTTATTTCTTATTTCCTCATCTCCCTGAAGGTAAATATGATAGTTTTGTTGTTGTTGGGTCTTTTGTAAAAACTCACTCTTACAATCTCTGTCTTTTAGTCATTATTGCTGTAGTTTGATTTACTATATCTACCATAATTATAACTGTTTTCTATTTGTTGCCCTTCCTTATTCTTTGTTTCTTTGATCTTCTATTCTTTTTCTACTTTCTCCAATTTTAATTAAGCTCTTTATATAATTCTATTTTCTCTCTTGTCTTAATTTATCAGTATTTCAAAAAACTCCTTAGTGGTTGTTCTAGAGTTTGCAATATACATTTACAAGGCATGTAACTCCATTTTCAAATAATACTATATTGCTTCACAGTCATACTATTCTTATAATAAAGAATTCCCAATTTCCCCCTCCCATCCTTTATAACATTGCTATCATTCATTTTCACTTACCTATAAGGTATAATTATTGAATACATTATTGCTATTATTATTTTGGACAAACTGTTAACTATTAGATCAGTTAAGAATAAGAAAATATGTTTCATTTATTTCTTCTCCAGTGTGTTCTTCCTTTCTTTATGAGTTTTAGAACCATATCATTTTACTTCTCTCTAAAGAACTTCTTTTAACATTTCTTGCATGGCAAATCTACTGGTGACAGATTTTCTTAATTATTGTTTGTCTCAGAAAGAATATTTCTCCTTCACTATTGATGGATAATTTTGCAGGATACAGAATTCTAGATTTATGGTTTTTTTTTCATTCAATGCTTTAAATATTTCACTTCACTCTCCTTGCTTATAAGGTTTCTGAAGGGAAGTCCATGTAATTCTTATTATTGTTCCTCTGTAGATAAGGTGGGTCCCTCCATCCCCTGCCCCTTTCCTTTCTTTCAAGATTTTCTCTGTATTTGATTTTCTGCAGTTTGAATATGGTATTGTTAGGTGTGGATTTTTGGTCTTTATACTACTTAGTATTCTCTGAGCTTCTTGGACCTGTGGTTTGTCATTAATTTTAGAAAATCCGCAACATTATTATTTCACATATTTTTTGTTGCTTTCTCTATTTTACTTTTGATATTCCCATCCTGTATATTGTAATTATCCCACAGTTTTTGGATATTCCGTTCTGTCTTTTTCATTCTTTTTTCCCCCTGTGCATTTCAGTTTTGGAAGTTTCCATTGACATACATATATTCATGCTCATTTTTTTTCTCTCCTCAGCCATGTCCAGACTACTAATAAGCCCATCAAAGGCATTTATTATTTCCATGTTTTTAATTTCTAAAATTTCCTTTGGATTCTTTTTTTAGAATTTCCATCTCTCTGCTTACATTATCCATCTGTTCTTTCATGTTTTCTGCTTTTCCCATTAGAGCCCTTAGTATATTAATAATAGCTATTTAAAATTTCCTGTCTGATGTATGACAGAGTCATCTTTCCACACATCACACACACGAAGACTTTTACATAGATACATACCCCGCCCCCCTTTAGCATGACTTGTCATTTTGGGTTGAAACCCACATATTATGTATGAGAAAAAAGGAATTGAGGTAGATAAGCCTAATTCTTTAGGAGTTAGGTTGTGTTTATGGTAGCTGTGGTGTCAGAAACTAAAATTTTCTCCGATGTCTTTGTTTTGGTCTCTCCTGTTGTCTTTGGGTTTTCCTAGAGCCTCCTTAAGTGGGGTGTGAGGCTTGCACATCTTTTAGCTTTAATCCCTTTTTATTACAGGAGCCCTATTGATGTGTCGGTAAGATGTGGGAGGTGGTGGTTTCTTTTTTAAAATGTACGTTTTCATCTCCTTATAAAACTTCTCTTTCCTCTCAGTCTTTCTCTCTCCCTCCCCATCTTTTATGTTATAGATCTCTTTAGATGTCTGGCATACTTCTAGCAGCTGTTCATATTTAAGAGAAGGCATTAAAATTAAAATACCAGTGGTAAGTTCTATATATGGGTGGGGAGGGAGAAGTGGGACAGTTCTTACAGATTGTGGACTTGACCATGGTCTGTTTGGGGGGAAGAATGTCTGATATCAGTGTATATGTTCTTTTCCCCCTTGGGCTGCTCCAGATTTCTCAGAGAAGAATCTCCCAGTGTCTTACCTGTGAGCTAAATGCTCATCTTCCAACATGCTTGGAGTTAAAGGGGAGGAGGGCTAGGTATTCTCTCTCCCTCTCCCTCCAGAGATGTTCTGCTTTCCCCTCCCCAAGGACTAAACTTTCCAGCTTGTTGGGATAAAATAAGGAGTTGACATGAGGTAGGCATTATGCCAGGTGCTTTATGTAGGTTGCTAACCTTACAGTTGTTAACAACCAGTTGAGAAATAGTATTATTACCCTCATATTGTAGAGGAGGAAGCTGAGACTCATGGAGGTTAAATAACTTGCCCAAGGGCACAGTTGCTAAATGACGGAATGGAGATTTGAACCTAAAATGGCCAAGCTCAAAACCTAGTAGACCTCCAGTAGACCATTGTGGATGAAAAAGTAGACCTCTGTTCTCAGGAAACCTCAAGGGAACCATGCTGTGTTAGGTCTATATCCAGGAGGTGCTCAATAAACCTGGTCTGAGTAAACAAATGTGATGGAAGGACCCCTCCCCCCTTTTCTAGTTACCATAAGAACTTTAAGAATATTTGGAATTATAGATCATTATTTAGAAGAATCCAGAAATCTAAATACCTAACCAACCTTCAATTGTCCTTAACCAAGAACTATATCTTGGATAACTGAGAATACCCAAACCAATTTTTTATCATTACTTTTAAGTAATTCCCTCTGTGGGGACTCCATTGTAAGAATAACTTTGATGGTTGAAGTCACATTCATATGTTGGAGAAACAGGTTGACCACCTCCTTTTGTGATAATTTAAGAAATAATATTTAAAAAAGTAACAAGGGAAAAACAACTTATATGGGGCGAGAGAATTTGGATCTGAATCTTGTTTCCTAATTTCCAGCACTACGGTTCTATGTTTAGTCAGGGGATCCAGTGTGGAAAGTGACATAAAATGTGACCCAAACATTCAATTGAACCTATCTATTGTGCCATGTTAGTTAGAACAAGGTGATGGCAAACGCAAGCAATCAGTTCTTAAGGGCATGTTTGTCTAATTCTTTTTCTCCAGAACATGTCAGGTACTGGGGAGAACATAGAAAGACCATACCTGGCCCCAGGTGGAGATGGAGTTTTGAACTAAGTGGTTCAGCAAAGAGACAGCAAAGAGAAAGTCAGGAAAATGTGTGTGTGTGTGTGTGTGTGTGTGTGTGTGTGTGTCTGTGTGTGTGTGAGAGAGAGAGAGAATTTGTGCATGTGTGTGCATGCATGGGTGGTCATCTCAGGCATTGCACCAGAAACTGCTGGATGTTTTGGGCTCACCTTTCTTATTCGGGCAAATAGGTGGGTCATGGATAGGTCAGTCTTGATTAAAAGGGAAGGTCAATGCCTGACTCTATAAGGCATTATGTGCTGCCTTAGCCAAGACAGAAATATTCACATGGTTTACTGAAAAAATTCGAGTAAAACATCATTTTCACGTTTGCTTTAATTTAGTAGAGATTGGCAGATCAAAGCATATGGCATGAGTGTGTAATTTAAGGGAAAGTAGATTAATATGCCACAAGCAGGCATTTAATTTATGGCACTGGGCAACTAATGGGAACAACCAGAACTATGGATTGATTTTCCTATCAAACATTGCAGAATTTATACCACTTATTTCCTCAAATAAGAAATTCTTCCTTAGGAATGTCATAGTAAAACAGCCTGAAGTTTGACATACAGAAATGTTGCCTCCCTCCCTCCCTCTTACCCTCCCTTCTACCTTTACTCCTTCCTTCTTTCTCCCTTTCTTCTTTTTTTTCATTCTGAACGTAAAAACTGAGGGGGTAGCCATGTGCCACCTGCTCTGCTGGGCACTAGGAGAGGAATGGAGTCTCAGGGGCTGTTCCCTGGCACAGACTAATGCACGAAGGAGGCATTCTATATAATAAAGAGGTAATATGTAAGTTGACTGTCACACCCTCACAAGATGGCTGCCTACAACCAGGCTGGCAGGGGGGTTAGTGAGGGACGACCAAATGACTGAACAAGCAGGCTGCGTGGGGTGACCAGGCCAGCAGGGGGGGCAATTGGGGGCGACCAGGTCGGCGGGGGGGGGGGTGCAGTTGGGGGTGACCAGGCTGGCAGGGGGGTTAGTGAGGGACGACCAAACAACTGAACAAGCAGGCTGCGTGGGGTGACCAGGCCAGCAGGGGGGGCAATTGGGGGCGACCAGGTTGGCGGGGGGGGGGAGTTAGGGGAAACCAGGCTGGCAGAGGGGGGCAGTTGGGGATGACCAGGCCAGCCGGGGGGGGGGGCAGTTGGGGGCGATTAGGCTGGCAGGGGGGGCAGTTAGGGGTGACCAGGCAGGCAGAGGGGGGCAGTTGGGGGTAACCAGGCAGGCAGAGGGGGGCAGTTGGGGGTAACCAGGCCAGCAGGGAGGGGGCAGTTGGGGGCGATCAGGCCGGCACGCAGAGGCAGTGAGGGGGGATCAGGCTGGTGGGGGGGGGGCAGTTAGGGGCGACCATGCAGGCAGGCAGGTGAGTGATTAGGAGCCAGTGGTCCAGGATTGTGAGAGGGATGTCCGACTGCCGGTTTAGGCCTGATCCTGGGGTCCCAGATTGGAGAGGGTGCAGGCTGGGCTGAGGGGGACCCCTCCTGTGCATGATTTCGTGCACTGGGCTTCTAGTATTTTAATAAAGTGCATTGTGAGTACAAATGATTGTGGGTTGTAGAAAGTGAGGGTGCACGATGTTAAGGGAGTATCCTGTGGTTATCATCCCACAACATACACATCTACCAAATCATTATGATAGAACCTGAAAGTATATGCCAGTTATATTTCAGCTAAAACAACAAAGCAGCACAAACAGCAGCAACAACAAAACAGACGCAAACAAACAAGAAAATGAGGATGCAGCAAGCAGATAGAGCAACTGCTTCTGTGGCGGTGGTGATGCGGCTGAGGGGTGGGGCATCGGAGGGTAAGGCCTGAGGAGGCTGGAGCCGTGGGCTTGCAGGGCCGCGTTTGTCCTGCTCAGGAGCTCAGCCTGGATTTTGCAGGTAGGAGGGATCCAGCAGACATTTTTTGTTTTTTACTTTTTAGTTAATTAATGGACAAAGACTTGTATAAAACGTGCAGAGGACTCCACGATTCAGAAAGTGCTGGCGTTGGAAAGGACCCAGGGTAACACTGGATCAGCGCTTTTCTTCCAGAGGACTGAACACCGGGAGGGAGGCGCCTGCGCACAGTGCTCTGCACCTCGGCCCACAGCGCCCTAGTGCACATGCTTAGAGGCGTAATCACATTTCCTGATTCAGGCCAGGCCTCTTTAAAGGGCCAAAGATGACATTTCTTCAGGCACTTTCTCCTACGGAGACCAATGAATCTGTGAATAACTGCCTTTTTAAAGACTTACAGCTAATTTAATAATTTCACTTCATTTTTTGATATTTATGTAAAATAGTTATGTCTCATTTGCTTTCCAGTGTATTATTAAGAGCAATTATTGCTGCTATAGCAATTTTTAAAGGATAATTCTCTCCCCATTTTATTATTTATTTATTTATTTATTTATTTAGTGTTGACATACACATAATATAATATTTGCCATTGCTAGTGTGCAGTTCAGTGGCCTTTACATACATTCACTGGTTGTGAAACCATCGCTACTGTCCAGCTCCAGATAGATTTCCACCTGGATCTGATTTTTCATCATCTTAAACTGAATTTCCCAAGCCCTCGACAGCCACCATTACATTTCCTTTCTCTATAATCCCCAGTATTTTTAATGAAAAAAATTAAAAATTTTTTCATTAGTTAAGGTGATAGAATTGTAAAGAGAACATCCTATATCTGTCATTTCAACTCTACAATGAATAATTGCTATAGTTGCTTTTCCACAGATGCATCTATCTCTATCCGTCTCTCTATCATTTATTAATCCATGTTATCCTCTCCCCCCATGTTATTTTTTGATGCATTTCAAAGTAAATTGCAGACATCAGTATCCTTTCCCCTAACACTGTGGCATGCAGATCTTACTGAGAGAGGGTTCAGCATTTGTTTGGGGCAGTAAGTAGATGTTTTCAGTTTCAGCCATAGGTAACTGACTTGTTCAGATAGGTCAGTGCTTTAGAAAAAGAACCCTGGTCCCATTCAATAGGAGAGAGAAGATGGGGATGGTCTTAGAGGAAATTACTCATCGGTCTGCTGCAAGCCTAAGATAAAGAGATCTAGATTCACTCCAGAAAGTCTTGAAGGATGCACAGACAGAACAAAACAAAACACAAACCCAGTTCAACTCAGTCCCTCCAATCTAACATCCTTGGAATCAGATAAATCTGGATCATTTTCCTTGGCACCCATCTTTCTACCCTGTCTTTATTCTACTTTGATTCGTAAATGATTTGATTTGGCTCATAAGGATGCATGAAAAATAGAAATTAAAATCTATGAGCAGAGATTATGTTACGATCATTTATTTGAATTTGAGTTTTGTGGCATCTTTAACAAAGGGGCAAATATAGTCATTTATGTAATACTCATTATCCATAAGGAAAAAGGCTCTTCAAGGTCATATAACCTTGGTCAAATCGCTTCACTTCAGTTCTCCCAGCTACAAAATGGGGAAAATAAATGCTTACCTGCCTCAGGATCGTGGTGGGAATTATGTGGGTCAATGTCTTTAAAAGGCTTGGCACAGTACCTGGCACAGCAGTGCTCAGCAATTGTTAGTCTTTCTTTCTTTTCATGCCATGTTACCTTGTGACTTGTGTTGCCACTAAAAGTGGAGTGTGGAGAGGCCAACAGAATGAAGGTTTTAGCCGAAACCGGTTTGGCTCAGTGGATAGAGCGTCGGCCTGCGGACTCAAGGGTCCCAGGTTCGATTCCGGTCAAGGGCATGTACCTTGGTTGCGGGCACATCCCCAGTAGGGGGTGTGCAAGAGGCAACTGATCGATGTTTCTCTCTCATCGATGTTTCTAACTCTCTATCCCTCTCTCTTCCTCTCTGTAAAAAATCAATAAAATATATTAAAAAAAAAAAAAAGAATGAAGGTTTTAGTTAGAGGCTCATTAATTGAAATCATAGTGCTTGTAGCAACTGTTCTTCCTAATTACCCCCCATTTCCCAGTGGTAATCTCACTTACATTCCTTAATTGTTCTCTCTTTTTGTGTGTGTGCTGGAAGAAGTTTGAGGGTGCTTCATTGTTTTTTCTTCTAGTAGGCACCAATAGCATAAGGGTGTATGACGAAGACAACCCACCAAACAAAGAAACATTGTTCTTTTTTTTCCAAGAAAAACAATTTTAAATATAATATTATTACATGCAATAAACATTATTATTTCAAGAAAAAATATTTTAAATATAATAATATTACCAAAACTGTACTAACATAGTATAATATCACACAAGTTGTAGGAAATATTAAAACTCTGCAAATAACAGGATTACTTCTATTATATTCTAAAATAGTTTTTTCCCCTCTGGCTCTATTTTTGTTCATCAGTTTATGTTGTTCATTATATTCCACAAATGAGTGAGACCATGTGATATCTATCTTTCTCCAACTGGCTTATTTTGCTTAGCATGCTCTCCAGGTCCATCCATGCTGTTGCAAATGATAAGAGTTCCTTCTTTCTTACTGCAGCGTAGTACTCCATTGTATAGATGTATCACAGTTTTTTAATCCACTCATCTGCTGATGGGCACTTAGGTTGTTTCCAAATCTTAGTTATTGTAAGTTGTGCTGCTATGAACATAGGGGTGCATATATCCTTTCTGATTGGTGAGAAACATTGTTCTCAGTGTTTGATGGCTCAAAGCATTTTTTCTTTTATTTATAGTTCTCCAAATGTTGGCATTGACGTTGGAGCCATGATCTGCTGATCTAGGGGGCCAGTCAGTGGGCAGCGGACGAGACTGTTGAATAGTCATTTTATCTAGATTATTGAATGATTCCTCCAGTTATTTAGGCCTTGTGGGTTGTCATTTGGCATCGCTGCTTGACACATTGGTTATATGACAGCCCCAAATCCCACATTTCCTCATCCTCGTTATTTCAGTAGCTGTACTTAGATGTTGTGATGGTTAATTTTATGTGTCAACTTGATGGGGCTATGAGGTGGCCAGACATTTGGCCAAATATTATGCTGTGTTTGGCTGTGAGGATTTTACTGGCTGAGATTAGCTTTGAATCAGTGGACTGAGTGAAGCAGATGGCCCTCCCCAGTGTGAGTGCTCTTCACCCAGTCAAGTGAAGCCTGAATAGAACAAGAAGGATGAGCAAGAGGGAACTTCTCCTGCCTGACTGCTTGAGCTGGGACATTGGTCTTTTCTGGCCTTTGGTGTCAGACTGAAATGATTGCTCTGCTGGTTTTCAGACTGGACATGACACCATTGATTCTCCTGGGTCTCCAGCTTGCCAACTGCATATCTTCTCAGCCAAGAAGTCATTGTGAGAGCCAATGCCTTATAATAAATCATATCTATCTACACACTCATATATACAACCATATCTCTATCTATCTATCTATTTATCTATCTATCCATCCATCCATCCATCCATCCAATGATATATATACTATAGATTCTGTATATCTGGAGAGCCTTGACTAATAGAGATTTATTCTGCACCAGGACATGTAACAGAGCTTGGGATAGAACCATAGCTTCTATGTAGACAGAGCATAGGTTATTTGCATAAGACATAGTGAGATGTTTTCCATATCATAGAATAGTTATTTATTTATTTTTTATTTATTTTATTTATTTATTTATTTATTTATTTTTTAGAGAGAGAGAGAGAGAGAGAGAGAGAGAGAGAGAGAGGAAGAGAGAGAAACATCCATGAGGAGAGAGAATCATGGATCGGCTGCCTCCTGCACGCCCCCTACTGGGGATGTGCCCGCAACCAAGGTACATGCCCTTGACTGGGAATCGAACCCGGGACCCTTCAGTCCGCAGGCCGACGCTCTATCCACTGAGCCACACCGGCCAGGGCGATATCATAAAATATTTAGGCTTGTATTAATTGCTTTTTATTATGTGATAGTGCTCATTATTTTATTTAATTCTCACAACAGCCCTACAGTAGGCAAGTTTAGAGCCAGAGAATAGAAGATTTGAATGCAGGTGTATCTAATTCCCAAGCCTGTGCTAGTTCTACTTTGATGACAATCATAAAATGTTGAAGGAATGAACAGTTTATTCTCTTGGCAGTATTGGATGCTCTCTGTGGCTCTATACTTGGAATTAAAAATTATTGTTTTGGAGATATTTTAACATTCTGTTGTATGATTTCATCCTGTGTTTCCCTCTAATGAGAGATTTAAAATTTCCCCCCAAAACCATTAATGCTTCCTTTCCCTGGCTTTGGTTGAAGTGCCTTGCCTGCTCAGTGATTGAATGAGTTCATGAGGCTAGAGCTGGATTCCCAAAGTGCTGTTGGGAGAGCATCAATGCCTAAAGGTGATCCATCAAAGAAGGAGGCAAGTGGGGTTTCCATGGTTCATTAAGTCTGGGGAACACTGCATACCTTACCGCATTCTGGAAGTTGATAATACACCTTGGCATGCTAAAGCTCTCCGATGTCCTACAGTAAGGGAACTGTTTCATATCTTGCAACCTAGCATTTCTATAACTTATCTGACCAGAGGCCATTTTTATGATGCCAGTTGATCATTCCATGCAACATAATGTTATGGGAAACATTGAAATAGCATGGGATAGATGGTTGGACTTGGTACCTGTTGAGGCTGGAGAGGGGCCTGGTGTCTGGGACCTTGTATTGAGCTATTCTGTAGGCAATTTTTTTTATAACCGAGTTTATTTAGGTTTCATTTGGGGTGAAGCTCTGGAGGATATATCCACTATTGCGTAAGGATAGTCGATGTCTGACTCACCGTATTTCTGAAGTGCAAGAAGTGGAAAGAACAGCTCCCCCCGAACCAGCAATCTTACTCTGCAAACTGAGTGGATGAAGAACATCCGTGCTGGAGCAGCATATTGGATATATTAGGACGAAGCAAAGCCTCACATTGTTTGAGTTCCAAAGTGGGCCGTGGAGCTATGATAATAAACATTTGTGTCTCACTTGGTATTCCCTGACCCAGGTCAAGGCCAGTGTGATTCTAGCCAAACCACATAACCTCTGCAGCTGCTCACTGTGACCCAGCAGCAAAGGGCAGACTGTGCTCTCGTGGAGGAAGGCTGCTGGGAGTGACACATCTCCGGCGCCACTGTCTGGACGGAGGAAACTGAAGGTGCAGGAGGGACTGGATGTGCGGCACAGAAAGGGCCAGTTTTTGTTGTCTGACTTGCAGCCTCATCAGGAAAACCACCCTGTCTGGGTTCTTTTCCAAGGACATTTTCAGTTTTCAGGCAACCTGAACATACAAAAATCTGAGCAGTGAGACTATTTTTCTTAATGAAATAAGATGATTTCAGCAAGCATTTATTCAACATTTCCTGTATGTCCTGGAGGACAAATTAGCCCAGCTCTTGCCTTCAAAGAGTTAGTTAGTATAGAGGGGCAGAGTGTCTTTTAAAGAAATAAGGACAGTAAATCAATAGGAAGAGATGTGGATGTCAGCTGGGGGTGGGAGGCGGGCAGAAAGGAGGAGTTCCAGAAATAGTGGAGGGGGAAGGTGTGACTCCTGGCCAGAGCTGGGAACTCCAAGCAGCGTGGCTGGAGTTGAGACAAGGTAGCAGGCTGGTGAAGAGAGGTGACAAACAGAAGATAAAGCTGGGGAGAAGGTGGGATCGGGCAAAGATGGCCTCCATGCCACACTACTTATCTGGGACTTCATCCTATGAGTAATAGGGAGCCACTGAAAGACTTAAATCCGGGGAGCCCCATCGTCATACCTATGCTGTAGACAGAACCCTTGCACTCCTCTATGGGGAGATGTGAACAAATGAATAAATAATAAATAGACCACTCTGACGTGGTCTCCTTATCTGTTTAATAATAATTGCTTCTTTTTCACAGCGTCTTTTTTTTAATTTTATTATTTTTTTACAGAGAGGAAGGGAGAGGGATAGAGAGTTAGAAACATCGATCAGCTGCCTCCTGCAGGCCCCCTACTGGGGATGTGCCCGCAACCAAGGTACATGCCCTTGACCAGAATCGAACCTGGGACCTTTCAGTCTGAAGGCCGATGCTCTATCCACTGAGCCAAACTGGTTAGGGCATCACAGTGTCTTTTTAAGTGTACTTGACTTTAAGGAGTAAAAATCCACACACCCTCCTTTGCAGTCTAGCAAAATGTCATGTGTTTCCCCATTGGCTTTTGTTGCTTGCTCATTCTTGCAACACAATCCCTCTCCTCCCTCATTCCAGAATAGGAAGAGGGGTTGAGTTCTTGGTATGGGGATTTGAGTAGTTCTGTACTGGAGGTGCTGTGAGAACCATTGTTAGCATCTCTTCCCAACTCTGTGTTCAGTGACATCATGTAGGTAGATTGAAGTTGGCCATGGTGGGAATATTTATATGCCAGAAATGAGCAAATGCTACGAATGAGCCCCTCTTCCCTTCCCTTAGAGAGCCAGTCGTTACACACTTACCAGTGCACCATTGTCTTGGGGGACACTTGCATGAGAAGAGAGAGCTAGAGCGGGCAGGAGTCCCTTTCCATCTACTTCCGGGTCAGAGTGATACCCTCTCCTTTCTTTCCATTGGAAACTATCCCCGAGATCAGGGGGTGGGCCTGAAGACTGCCTTGCTGTGCGCCCAGCCTGTGGTGGGAGGTGTAGGGAAGGACTCACCTGTCCCCGGTTCAGTGCCAGCAGTGTCTAGAGCACAAAAGATTGTGTCAAGGGCCCCTTACCCCAGGCACCGCTGGGCTGGCCGCTCAAAGTCCACAGGGCCCAGGGCAACACTTCAATAGTTTTGGCTATTTTCTGTCCTTCAGTGTCTTTGCTCAAGTCACTGGATGACAAAAATGAGGGAGATGTCTTCTGTGTCACCTATCACCGTCTAGATCCCAGGGCACCACACCAATGAGGCTCCTTGATGGGGGAGTTCTTTGCTAATTGACCAGGCACAGGAAGAGAGTAGCCCTAGGCGTGGCCCTAAGTTGGCGTAAATGTTTGTGGAGTGAATGAGTGAGCAGCAGTAGCAAGCGGTGTGAGCCAGGCTGTGTGGAAGCAACACACCTTTCTGAGCAGCTGAATCTTATCCCAAGAGGCTGAATTCATTGATGTCCCCTCAGCAAGATACTGGCCAGAGTCCTGGGGTAAATTAGTCAGGGATATAAATTAAAACGACCTGCTCAAGAGATGCCGTTGACTTTCTGCAGAAAACAGATGCAAAGGCAACTGGATTTGGCAACACTCCCAACTGGAAAGCTTGCTCTGGGAGTCAGCTGGAAGGATTGATGATGCTGGTGCGGGGTTGACCGTGTAGGAAATTGGGGATTAATGTTCTGCTGCAAATTCTCACCAAGGCCTCACTCTTGTGATTGCAGAAGACTGGCCATTAATGGGGTGGGAAGAAATGTGCTCCTGACTTCAAGGTGAACCCCCAAGGAGCCTATGTGTACCTTACGGAAGGGTGCGCACTTTTACCAGTAATGCTCTCAATGATGTTTCAAAAGACTTCAGTTATTCTACTGACTTATCGAGGTATTCTCGAGAAGACTGCATTTTCTAAGTGCGTATTTTTATTTCAGGAGGCAGCCAGGGTGACTATCGTGTCCGGGTATGTCTGAGACTCTCCTGCATTTAAAGTGGAGCATCCTGCATCCCGGGAGCCCTCAGTCCCAGGCAGGTGGGGTCAGTCGGTCATCCTCAAGGCCATTGTGGTAAAAGCTGTCATTTGCAGTCAGACATCTGAGCTGGATCGCTGAATCACTTAGGGCCACTTGCTTCACCTCTCTCCACTCTTCTCAGAACAATGGAGAGGACAATGCAGTGTTGTGTAGATTCCCTAGGACAATAGCGCCAGGCACACAGTAGATGTGCAATAAGTATTTCCTTACAGAAATACAGGTTTTCTATCACCTCAGCCTTTGCATGTTAGCATTTTTAAAAAGCAAACCCTCGAAGGAAGGAAGGGGGAGACTCACCCTCTGCAAACCCTTTGGCACTTTCTGCTTTAACCTGTGGACGGTCTCCTCAGCTGAGCTGTGTGACCGGAAGTGAGCTCCAGACTCACTCTTGATTGTGTCCAGAGCTGACAGCTCGACATGTGCCTGGCAGCCGAGGCGAACCAGGAATGCCTCCGCTTTTCACGAGGGAGAGGGGACAGCCCTGGCTTCTCCCTCTCCGTGTCAGATTTGGGTCACGTGGAAGTCAGTGTCTGCTTAGAGCTCCCAGTTGCAGAAAGCTGTTTGAAAGCACGGCTGAGTGGCCAGCGGGGAGGGCGGGGTGTGTGTGTGTGTGTCCAATACTGACCTGGTGGCCAGCAGAGCAGGAGAGAAGGTCACACAGCCTTAGATATGAAAGTGGGGAGTAAGACAAAGAAAACACTTTCCAAAACTTGCATCAAATGAAAAACACGCACTTAAAAAAATATTTTTATTGATTTCAGAGAGAGAGAGAGAGAGAGAGGGAGAGAGAAACATCAACGATGAGAATCATTGATCGTCTGCCTCCTGCACGACCCCTACAGAGGAATGGGCCTGTAACCCGGGCATGTGCCCTGACCGGGAATCAAACTGGTGATGTTTGCGTTCATGGGTCAACACTCAACCACTGAGCCACTCTGGCCAGGCAAAACATATACTGTTTAAGAAACTCCTTCCCTCCCTCCCTCCCTCCCTCCCTCCCTCCCTCCCTCCCTCCCTTCCTCCCTCCCTTCCTTCCTTCCTTCCTTCCCCTCCTCCTCCTCCTCCTCCTTCTTCTTCTTCTTCAACAAGGCTATGCAGAGAAACACCTCTCTCTCTCTCTCTCTCTCTCTCTCTCTCTCTCTCTCTCACACACACACACACACACACACACACAAAGAAACATCTTTGGAAACTGCAAACGTCGTATTACTTCTCTCAGATTGGTTTCAAGGCCTTGAGAATAAGACAGCAGGTTTCAAGGCTTGTCTTCTCAGAGGGGAGGGATGAGCCTGAACAGATGCCAGTTTTGTTCCTTGGACCAAATCCTTGCAATCATCTTTGCCTCCTCTTTTCTCTCACGTATCGGGAATATAATTCTCTCCACCTCCAATGCCGCACACCAGCATCTTTAACCTGGACAACTGGATGTGGCATCCCACCCCTGCCCTAGCCCCCGCTCCATTCCAGCCTCATGCCAGCAGCCACAGTGGTCTTTGGAGACGGAAGTCAGATCACGCCACTGTCCCACGCCAGGTCTTGCGATGCGTTCCCATTTCAGGCCGAGTAAAAGGCAGAGTTTTGCAGTGACGGCCACCATGGTCTCTCTGCAGCCCCGTTTACCTCGCTGGCCTCACCTCCTCTGACTCCCTCCCTGGCCTCCCAGCTCCAGCCACAACTGGTCCCTTCTTTGAGCCACAGGTACACTTCTGCACGCGGGCCTGGCCTGCCTCCTCCCCTCCCTGGCATGCTCCCCTGCATAGCTCACCCTCTGCTCTTCCTCAAGGTTTTGCTCAAATCTCGTCCTCGGGGGAGGCCCACACTGATCACTCTGGTCAGTTCTGGAACCTGCCCTCCCCCTGCCACGTACTCCCTGTTCCTCTCCTCGACTTTTCCTGTTTCCCACAACTCTTGCCAGTACCACGCGTATCATTTATTCATGATGTTTCTTATGTCTTTGCTTCAGTCTCAGAGAAGAGCATATCAAATGTTCAACAAGACACGGGGGAAAGGGGACAGGCAGACCTGAGTTCAAATCCTACCGTTGCCATGTATTCCCTGTCTGATTTGTGTCAGTTACTTAACCTCTCAGAGGCTGTTTCCTCAGCTATAAAATAGTAATAATTCACTCACTCGGCAAGTGTTCAGTAAGCACCAGCACCGTGCATGGCACTGGGGATAGCGAGGGGGATAGGAAAGACTCAGATTGTAAAGAGGATTAAATGCACGTACGTGTATCTTATACCTGGTAGAGAACTTGCTATATATTTGATGCTCATTAAATAGAGTGCTCCTTTAGAAGAACTTAAATATATTTTTTATTAGTTTGTCTTCTTTTAGTTCATGCCATTTTCTTTTAGTGCTAAGAAGAGCAAACTAAATCACACACACACACACACACACACACACACACACACACACACACGTTGAGCCACAGCAGAATTTTTGGAAAAGGGGGCTGGATGAGCTCCAGCAGAGTTCCAGAGCCTCCTAAAATATATGAATATATGCAAATCGTAGTGTACACATTAGATTGAAATAGGTACAGAGAGCGCCTGCAGCTTTTATCAGCTTCACAAAGGATGCCCTTGATCCATAAGAGCTGAACACTTTCCCCAAACCCCATGATTGGTCTGCCATGCAGGCTTCTCTGCACAAGGGGGTGTGATGGGAACCCTGAAATGCTGATTAATTCAGGGTGGAAGATGGCTTTTGTCGGTGTTGGTGCTGGGCCCTCAGCTTGCTGGGTGGTGAGAGGAAAGCCCGCGTGTGCCCAGGGCGTGGCCTTTGGAATCCTGGTGCCGCTGGAACTCGGAGGCGCGCTCGCACGCAGATGGAACCACGCCGAGGCGGCTGGGCTGACAGTGCACGACGCGGAAGCACAGATGCTGCGAATGCTTCCCTCTCCCAGGCCGAGCAGAGATCACAGAGGGGCGGCGCCCTCCGGCCTCGGCCTAGTTCTGTGTTCGGGTTCGGGGAGCCCGAGAAAAGGACCGCCCCAAAGGGCATTACATGCAGAAGTGTGGCAGTGTTTAATTTTATTATTATTATTATTATTATTATTATTATTATTACAATAGGCTGCCGGCTCACATACCCCACGCATTATTTTCAGCTTGATAGCATCTTATCCCAGCCTCCATCACTCTGTCTTTACTTTCATTATCATTCCAGGGAAACGCTTTCTTTTGATTTTTTCTTGCAAGAGAAAAAATAGATGAGCAGAATGAGAGGAGTTTAAGAGTCAAGAAAATGGTACCAAGAAACTGCGTTGTCCTGCCTTCAGGAGGCAAAGCAAGTAGCCTTTTTCCTGTGGCCTCGCCTCCTCCTGGGGACAGAATGCTGCTGGGGCACAGGCAGGAAGAGTGAGTTTCCTGGGGATGCCCAATGCAGGCTTTCTCACCTGGAGGCCCGGACCCGGCTCCGTGCCACCATGGCCCAGCCTGCTTGGATATTCCCCTCTGTCCTTCGAAACCTTGGGAACAGAGCCTGCCTCCCTGTGAAACCTGGGGAGGACTCTCCCCCACTTCTCCCCCGCCCCCCAGGTCTTGGGCCCCAGCGTGGAGGAGCTGTGGCTTTCAGAGGCTGATGTCTGTCTGTAGACCCCCAAATGAGCGATCGAAGCAGTTTCCATCCTGACAGTGGCAGTCTCCCTCCCCCCCGCCTTACTGTGGTATAGCTGGCAAATAAAAACTGGGTGTATTTAAAGTGCGCAGTGTGGGGGAGAAACCAAGATGGCGGCATAGGTTAAACACCTAACCTACAGCCGGGCACAACAATATCAAAAACACAACTAAAAGTCAAAACGGACATCATCCAGAACCACAGGAAAGCTGGCTGACTGAAATGCCCACAATTAGAAGGAAAAAGAAAACCACAAGGAAAATCAGAGAAGCCGTAAAAGCTTGAGGTATGGAGACACAGGCGGAGACACGAGCCCGCGAGCGTGCGGGGAAGACGGAGCCGGAGAGGAAGGGGCGGCTGACGGCCTGGCTGGCGTTCTCTGGCGGGAAGGAGATAAAAGCGCCAGATTGTGCTGAACCCCAGCTGCGACTGCACTGAACCCCATTTCCCGGCGAAACCCTGGGAAGCCGGGCTCATGCTGGGGGAGTCTGGGCTGTGGGACGGAGACACAGAGGAGCTGCGCCGGAGCCGCGCACGGGAATGCGCGCAGAGGAGGGTCTGTTGCCTGTGCCGCTGGATTGCCCTAGCGGGAAGGAGACAAAAGCTCCGGACTGTGCTGAACCCCCAGTTCCAACTGCACTGAACCCCAGTTCCGGGAAAGACCCGGGGAAGCCAGGCTCATACTGGGGAAAACTGGGCTGTGGGGCAGAGATGCAGAGAGGCGGCGAAGAACAGAGCACCGGAGGCGCGCAGGGCATTGTGCGCGGAGGATGGGCTGTTGACTGTGCCGCTGAGTCGCCCTGGAGGGAAGGAGACAAAAGCGCCAGACTGAGGTGAGCCCCAATTCTGACTACACGGAAACCCAGTTCCGGGAGAGAATCTGGGAATCCAGATTCATTGGGGGAGAGACTAGACTGTTTGGCAGCGCGCGAAACTCCAGGGCACTTTTCTCTCAGAGGTGTTTGCTGGGAGTACGGAGGGACACAGGAACCTCATAGGGCGGGGCTGATGGGAAGCCAAGGCGGTAGGCTCCGCCCTGTAACTCCGCCCCATCCAAGCTGAACACAGAGGCTTTTACAATTTTGCAAGTCTAGTTGAATGGGGCTGTCTCCCGGCATAGACACAGCTGATCCTCACAGCCAATTGGGCCGGAGGTCACATCCTCCCAGTGTACCAACAGCAATCAAGGCTTAACAACACCAAGACTTTGCACTCAGCCCACAAAGGGGGATATCAAGAGCGACCACCTAGGGAGATTGGGGAAGCTGAGCGATAGGGAGGCAGCCAAAAGGGGAAGGCACCGAAACAGGTCACGAATATAAGGGATGCTGTAATTCCTGCTGAGGGGCCACAGGCAGTAGCTGACCTACACTACATTGGAGACCCAGAAATGAGGGCATCTAGTGGTCGGTGTGAGATGACACCAGACTTCGACCACTCCCATAAGGGACACATTCAAGAGGCAGACGCAGTGAGCGCCGAAGCCTTGCTGCACCAAGACCCGGCACATAGGCGTGTCTCCCACACAGCAACTCTTCCTTTATAGACACAGAGGGTCCGCACGGCCAATTGGCCTGGAGAACAATTCCTCCCAGTGACACCAACAACAATCAAGACTTAACTATACAAACAAGGACCAAGATGGAGGCATAGGGCAGAAGCCTGATTGCTGCCTACCACAACGGTTTTGAGACTACAACGGGAGAGCAGAGCAGACACCATCCAGAACCACCGGAGGGCTAACTGAGCGGATGCTATACAACTAGAATAAAAGAGAGGGGTACGCGGGATGAAGCTGATGCCGGTGACCCAAAGACCACACTTTAAAAACTACGGCTCAGGCGACACAATGGTGGCCTGGAACGTGCTCGGTGCAGTTCCCCCAGCGGTCTCCGGCTGAGGGGAAGGCTTCACTCGCTGCCGAGCACGGACAGACGAGCCCCTGGGAGACATGGGGCGGGAGACTACGCGCTTGCTGACCTCCGAGTCCTTCAAGAATCTCAACACCCCGGAAGCGGCCAGGTGCGCACGCTCGGCGACCGGCCACCGCTGCAGACCCAAGGGCCGACGCAGCCACCCCGGACCAGCCCGCCGCCGCGCACCGGGCACACCGGAGCTTCGCCGAGCCCGCCGCCCAACGAGTTCTGCGGTGGCTGCCCTGGAACTCTGAGAAAATGGCCGAAGGAATTGCTGAGAGGGAATTGACCAACAGGAATTGGGATCAAGAAGACGAAACCCCGCTGGGTCCCGGATCCGGGTGAAGCCGCGTGCCCCTGGGTATGGGTGAGGCTGGGAACTGGGTCAGGGTGAGGCTGGGCCCCGGGTCCGGGTGAGGCCACGTGCCCCTGGGTCCGGGCGAGGCCATGCGCCCCTGGGTCCGGGTGAAGCTGAATCCTGGGTCCGGGCGAGGCCGTGCGCCCCTGGGTCCGGGTGAGGCTGAATCCTGGGTCTGGGCGAGGCCGCGGGCCCCTGGAGCCGGGTGAGCCCTGGGCCCCGGGTCCGGGCGAGGCCGCGGGCCCCTGGAGCCGGGTGAGCCCTGGGCCCCGGGTCGGGGCGAGGCCGCGGGCCCCTGGAGCCGGGTGAGCCCTGGGCCCCGGGTCGGGGCGAGGCCGCGGGCCCCTGGAGCCGGGTGAGCCCTGGGCCCCGGGTCGGGGCGAGGCCGCGGGCCCCTGGAGCCGGGTGAGCCCTGGGCCCCGGGTCGGGGCGAGGCCGCGGGCCCCTGGAGCCGGGTGAGCCCTGGGCCCCGGGTCGGGGCGAGGCCGCGGGCCCCTGGAGCCGGGTGAGCCCTGGGCCCCGGGTCGGGGCGAGGCCGCGGGCCCCTGGAGCCGGGTGAGCCCTGGGCCCCGGGTCCGGGCGAGGCCGCGGGCCCCTGGAGCCGGGTGAGCCCTGGGCCCCGGGTCCGGGCGAGGCCGCGGGCCCCTGGAGCCGGGTGAGCCCTGGGCCCCGGGTCCGGGCGAGGCCGCGGGCCCCTGGAGCCGGGTGAGCCCTGGGCCCCGGGTCCGGGCGAGGCCGCGGGCCCCTGGAGCCGGGTGAGCCCTGGGCCCCGGGTCCGGGCGAGGCCGCGGGCCCCTGGAGCCGGGTGAGCCCTGGGCCCCGGGTCCGGGCGAGGCCGCGGGCCCCTGGAGCCGGGTGAGCCCTGGGCCCCGGGTCCGGGCGAGGCCGCGGGCCCCTGGAGCCGGGTGAGCCCTGGGCCCCGGGTCCGGGCGAGGCCGCGGGCCCCTGGAGCCGGGTGAGCCCTGGGCCCCGGGTCCGGGCGAGGCCGCGGGCCCCTGGAGCCGGGTGAGCCCTGGGCCCCGGGTCCGGGCGAGGCCGCGGGCCCCTGGAGCCGGGTGAGCCCTGGGCCCCGGGTCCGGGCGAGGCCGCGGGCCCCTGGAGCCGGGTGAGCCTGGCCCCGGGTCCGGGCGAGGCCGTGGGCCCCTGGATCCGGGTGAAGTAGTGCCCCTGGGTCCAGCCGAGACCAAACCAGAGGGAGTCGGACCTGCATTACCACCATTTGTCCACCATCCAGAGCTGAGGGGTCAGTGCCGACATGTACTCATAGGGAACCGGTGGACATTGATATTGGGTCTCAAAAGAACTGTTGGTCCAGAAAGAAACTCACTACAGACTGATTCATTTGCCTGTCAGCATAACTATTTTTGCTCGTCGCACATTCAATTCTTATAAGTATATCTATAGTGACACATGATTTCGCTCATCTAGGGGAAATGATGAACAACATAGACTGATGAACAAGAACAGAACCAGAAACAAGGAGGCATCGATCGGACTATCGGGCCTCAGAGGGAGGATAGGGGAGGGTGGGGGGAGGGGGGAGAGATCAACCAAAGGTCTTGTGTGCATGCATATGAGCCTAACCAATGCTTAAGTTCAACAGAGGGTTGGGGCATCCAAGGGGAGGGGTGTGGGATGGGAATGGGGGGATGAGGACAAATATGTGACACCTTAATCAATAAAGAAATTTAAAAAAAAAAGAAAAAAAAAAGTAAAGTGCGCAGTGTGAAATTTTGATATGTGTGCATTGTGAAATGATCACAACAACCAAGCTAACATATCCATCACCTCCCTTGTGAGTGTGTGTGTGTGTGTGTGTTGAGAACACAAGATCTCCTCTCTTAGCATTGGAACCCAGAGGGTAGAGTGGTGGTTGACAGGGCGGGGGCCGTGGGGGGAGCAGGAAATGGGGAGATGTTGGTCAAAGGTACAAAGTTTCTCTTATGCAGGATGAATACGTTCCGGAGACCTAACACAGCGTGGTGGCTCTAGTTGACGGTACTGTACCGTCTACTTGACATTTGCTGAGAGGGTAGCTCCCGGGTGTTCTCACTGCGGGCTCCTTTTTCTTGGGGTGTTGCCCATGTCTGCACGTGTGGCCTTGGGCTCGTGGTCTCTCTCCTTTGTCTCCTTGGCCTTATTCATAAAGCTACTTAGAGATGGCGTGAGGTGGTCTGTAATTGCAAAGTCACAGTACCCTCATCAGAGGGCTTTGGGTCGGAGGGCGCTTGGCAGACCAACACATAGAATAAGCCTCCCAACTTACACAAAAATACCTCCTTCTGAGAGACACCAGAGTAGGTCAAGGACAGGCTTCAGTTAAAGTCCGGCTCTGTCATGCACTGTATGACCTTGGGCGAGTGAAGTTTCAGTGTGAGGTTTCATGGGATATCATGCTTGCCAGAGGGTAGTACAGACAACATACGATAAATAGTAGCTATGATTATTAGCGCTGGATCGTATGTTACTATTACTACTATTACTATTAATGTAATTATTACTATTACTATTACTAATACTATTACTATTACTATTA